>NW_027361703.1:31532500-32007500 GCF_039654945.1 Dendrobates tinctorius | reverse complement strand
TTTACCAGATCTTCCCGAGGAGTACCCGACAGCAATTGGTATATCCAGAATATTGGAAACTGCTAGAAAAACTATTGGTTCCCATTGGATACAATCTATTTCCCCAACCACTGGTGAATTTATTAGTAAAGTAAATGGGCTTTAGAAAAGGGTGTGTATAAAAAAGTGAAAATATTTGGGGTCCATTGGTTAATACTAGTGATGAGAGAGTATACTCGTTACTTGGGTTTCCCAGAGCATGCTCGGGTGTCCTCCGAGTATTTTGGCATGCTTGGAAACTTAGTTTTCGTCGCCTCAGCTGCATGATTTGCGGCTGCTGGACAGCCTGAATACATGCAAGGAATGCCTGTTTGCTAGGGAATCTTCACATGTATTCAACCTGTCTAGCAGCCGCAAATCATGCAGCTGAGGTGGAGAAAACTAAGTCTCCAAGCATGCCAAAATACTCGGAGACCACTGGAGCATGCTCGGGAAAACCCGAGTAACAAGTATACTCGCTCATCACTAGTTAATACCCTTGGTCTACCATCGAGCATCCCAATGTTGGAAAACGTATTGGTATATACACACTGAGCTAACTTTCCTTTTCCAGGCTCAATATGAATGGTATAAATGGATATTGTCTGGATGATAGCCTCCGTTGTACATTGTACCATATGGATTTATTCTTGGGCTTTCCTGAACATATAGTAATGTCATCATATACCACAAAAGATACTATTCAGTTTCTTCCTAAAAAATAGGTGAGGAAATCACCTTCTTTATGTTTTTGTGATTTATGACCTACATTTTGCTGTTATTTTTTGAAAAATGTTCAATAAAAAGAATCTGATTTAAAAAAAATGTTATACAATGTTCTCATAGGTTTCCTATATCAATTCCTCGCAATTTTAGATCTCTTCTTGCGTTTACCTAAATGTAAGTGATTATCCGGATTCTTGTCTGAAGACAAAATTAAAATAGTTATTTTCTGTACGAAAAACAATAGAAAAAATAAGACTAAAATAATAAGACACTCTCCTAATGTTTGTAAGAATACGAAATTAAATTTAGACTAATATACAATTGATTTTTACTAAATATTATTAGATTTGTATGCATCAAGTGATTAGATACAGTTTCCTATGATTTTTACAGTTAATGTGTGAGAAACATTCCAATTATCCACTTTATACTGCAGTTTTGGGGCTACGTTTTGTACCAGTAATTTTAAACCAGAACCAGAGTAGGTCGAATACATGGAAGAGGTGAAAATACTTCCATAATTCTTTGTTGATTCTAGTCTTGGCTTACATTTACTGATGAAAAAAACTGGCTAATATATCCCTATGTGACAGGTGATTTATAGATGTAGTAGGGCAGAGTTTACCACTTAGTCTGATTGACGACCATATCAAAGCGAGAAATGTGATTACAAATGACTGCGGATAGCCAGGTGCATTAAGAATGCATTCCCAATGAATGAAGACACTTTGTATCTGAACTACCTCTGTGCATCTTTTTTGTCAAAACCATTGGACAGGATTAATTAGGAAAGTGCGCCATTAATGGAACAGCAGACCAGCATAAGTTTAAAAGACACAGACACTTGCATTAGAGATTTTTAATTCCTACCATAAACAACAATGATTAATGCGTTTTCCTTCATGCAGTAATGAAAGTAACATACGGTAAATCTGTTCAGGATTGAAATGTAATGTTACCTTTCTGAACATGTCAATATTCCTCTTTAACCCTCCGACAATGATGAGGGTACATCAAGCCACTATGTCCTAGCCATCAGGACAATAAGAATGCAAACATATTGAATGGCAGTTCCATCCTCACAATAAGGAGAAGATGTGGTTGGGTACATTTGCTAATGACGCATTTAATAACAGTTCTGTTTTCCATTCAGGAATGAAAACAATAAGTGAGAAGGTCAGTAAATCTTAACCTGGGGTGTCCATGAACACTAACATTTTATCAAATTCTAAAGCTAGAAATCAAGACCAGAAATAAGAATATCCAAAGGAAGTGGTATTTTATTGTTTCTGTAGTGCAATTCTTGCAACTTATAACGAGTAATGATAGGTATACTGGCACACGTAGTAAATAAAATAAAACTATATACACAATACTATATACTATACGTGCCTGTACAAATGAGATGCTCGTTCTGCTAACGGCTAGATCTCCCAGTTCCTCTCATACACAAACTTTGAGGGCTCCATTCATAAAGCTTTCACACCAGAGTTCACGTCAGAACTTGTAGTTGCATCTAAATTTTTTGACTTTTGCCATCTACACAATAACAGTTTCTCCCAGCTCCATCAAAATTGGTGGAGCAGTGCCGGGACTGGAATGAGATTCCGGGCATTGTGCAAGGAGGCACACGCCACTTGTCAGAAGCTGCAGATTCATGAAAATGCATGCACCTCTTCATGAATCAGGTGCATCTGACCCCAGCTCACTCCTTCATCAAGGCTGACATGAACAACATTGATCATAATAAATTTGGCGCTATGTGTTTTTAAAGAAAAGAGGGGAAAGCTCATCTCCGAGATTAATTCTTTAAATTTAAACCATCACTCCAAATTTTATTTTTATTTCACTGCTGGAGTGCTGCTACTAATCTATGTTCCCTGAGCCTAGTATTACAGTTACCAGCTGCCATCTTCAGCTGTTCCTAGCGCCTGTTACTTCTGACTGACTGGAAACCAGAGATAATGGTCACAAGTTCTTAATGTAAGTCTAAGAAGCCTTAGTTCTGGCTCTCATAGACTTACATTGAGTTGTGACTTCCAGATTGCTCTACAAACCACTCCAGCAGGTCACAAGCTGCTGGAGACTAACAGGAGCGGTGCCGGGAACAGCTGAAGATGGCGATAGGCAAGTATAAGACTTGGGGCAGAGAACTAACATTAGTAGCACAATTCCAACGCTGCAGTAAAAAATACGCTGGAGTGGTGCTTTAAATTGCTTGATTCTTCTTTCTTCCATATGTCTCGTGGGAAGTCAGACAGGCCCATACACATTAGATGGTCGGCTGGCTCACTTGCATTACCCAGACAGTATAGAAAGGTGAGGAGTATTTATTATTTTATTATTTACTAGCTGAAGAGCCTGGTGTTGCCTGGGCATAGTAACCAACTGTGGTTAGTTATAACAAATTATATTGATTATATTGCACATAAAAACATTTCACATTATATATTCAACACTACAGATTTGCAACATAAATTAACCAAACGATTGCCCAAGTATTGATAGTATTTTATTTTCAACTCATTCAAGATTTTTGGTTTTTCCTTTCGGTGCAAAGATGAACAGATTTTTGGCAGTTCCAACTCTTGAAAAGACCACGTAAAGTTAACCATGAGAAAAGCATGGAGATTGCAAATCGATCCCGACTACTTTCAAGGACTGTCCCTGAGCCTTGTTAATGGACATTGCAAATAGTAGTTGAACTGGAAACTGGAGGTGTTTAAAATCAAAAAACGAAAAATGTCCTCTCCTTTGGCACATCCTATTTCTGAGCTGTGTATCTAAGCCTATCCTGTGTGATAATGTCTGCTGAGCTGTGTACCTAATCCTCTCCTGTGTGATACTTTCTGCTAAGCTGTGTATCTAATCCTATCATGTGTGTTACTGACTGCTCAGCCGTGTATCTAATCCTACCCTGTGTGATACTGACTGCTGAGCAGTGTATCTAATCCTATCCTGTGTGATACCGTCTGCTGAGCCGTGTATCTAACCCTATCATGTGTGTTACTGACTGCTCCGCCATGTATCTAATCCTATTCTGTGTGATACTGTCTGCTGAGCCGTGTATCTAATGCTAATCTGTGTGATACTGTGTGCTGAGCTGTGTATCTAATCCTATCCTGTGTGATACTGTCTGCTGAGCTGTGTATCTATTCCTATCCTGTGTGATACTGACTGCTGAGCTGTGTATCTAATCCTATCCTGTGTGATACTGACTGCTGAGCTGTGTATCTAATCCTCTCCTGTGTGATACTGACTGCTGAGCCATGTGTCTAATCCTCTCCTGTGTGATACTGACTGCTGAGCTGTGTATCTATTCCTATCCTGTGTGATACTGACTGCTGAGCTGTGTATCTAATTCTATCCTGTGTGATACTGACTGCTGAGCTGTGTATCTAATCCTCTCCTGTGTGATACTGACTGCTGAGCCATGTGTCTAATCCTCTCCTGTGTGATACTGACTGCTGAGCTGTGTATCTAATCCTATCCTATGTGTTACTGACTGCTGAGCCGTGTATCTAATCCTATCCTGTGTGATACTGGGCTCCCCCTGCAGTCTGTGTCAGAGGGTGGTCTGTGTTGGCACGGTAATAAATTGTGTTATTTCCAGCTTTACAGAAGGACGATAACACCATAGAAATGATAAGAATAATAGGCCAAATTGTTTGGTGAATTGGAACATGCGGGGTTAAGATTTTGCCTCACAACATAGCCTATGACGCTCTCGGGATCCAGACGTGTGACGGTGCAAAATTTTGTGGCTGTAGCTGCGACGTTGCAGATGTCAATCCTGGACATACACACATACATACATACATACATTTTTTCCCCATTATGTACCTAGGGGCAAAATTGTTTGGTGAATTTGTATGCGCGGGGTTAAAATTTCACCTCACAACATAGCCTATGACGCTGTCGGGGTCCAGGCGTGTGACAGATGCCAATCCCGGACATACACACATACATACACACACATATTGAGCTTTATACACTCACTGGCCACTTTATTAGGTACACCTGTCCAACTGTGTGTTAAGACTTAATTTCTAATCAGCCAATCACATGGCGGCAACTCAGTGCATTTAGGCATGTAGACATGGTCAAGACAATCTCCTGCAGTTCAAACCGAGCATCAGTATGGGGAAGAAAGGTGATTTGAGTGCCTTTGAACGTGGCATGATTGTTGGTGCCAGAAGGGCTGGTCTGAGAATTTCAGAAACTGCTGATCTACTGGGATTTTCACGCACAACCATCTCTAGGGTTTACAGAGAATGGTCCGAAAAAGAAAAAAAATCCAGTGAGCGGCAGTTCTGTGGCCGGAAATGCCATGTTGATGCCAGAGGTCAGAGGAGAATGGGCAGACTGGTTCGAGCTGATAGAAAGGCAACAGTGACTCAAATTGCCACCCGTTACAACCAAGGTAGGCAGAAGAGCATCTCTGAACGCACAGTGCGTCGAACTTTGAGGCAGATGGGCTACAGCAGCAGAAGACCACACTGGGTACCACTCCTCTCAGCTAAGAACAGGAAACTGAGGCTACAATTTGCACAAGCTCATCGAAATTGGACAGTAGAAGATTGGAAAAACGTTGCCTGGTCTGATGAGTCTCGATTTCTGCTGCGACATTCGGATGGTAGGGTCAGAATTTGGCGTAAACAACATGAAAGCATGGATCCATCCTGCCTTGTATCAACGGTTCAGGCTGGTGGTGGTGGTGTCATGGTGTGGGGAATTTTTTCTGGGCACTCTTTGGGCCCCTTGGTACCAATTGAGCATCGTTGCAATGCCACAGCCTACCTGAGTATTGTTGCTGACCATGTCCATCCCTTTATGACCACAATGTACCCAACATCTGATGGCTACTTTCAGCAGGATAATGCGCCATGTCATAAAGCTCGAATCATCTCAGATTGGTTTCTTGAACATGACAATGAGTTTACTGTACTCAAATGGCCTCCTCAGTCACCAGATCTCAATCCAATAGAGCATCTTTGGGATGTGGTGGAACGGGAGATTCGCATCAGGGATGTGCAGACGACAAATCTGCGCCAACTGTGTGATGCCATCATGTCAATATGGTCCAAAATCTCTGAGGAATGCTTCCAGCACCTTGTTGAATCTCTGCCACAAAGAATTGAGGCAGTTCTGAAGGCAAAAGGGGGTCCAACCCCTTACTAGCATGGTGTACCTAATAAAGTGGCCAGTGAGTGTATATTAGAGATGTCAAGAAGTTTCATTAGGATTATTCCTTTTTAATCTTTAGCTGCTTTGTCCGAATATACCGTATACTGGGTCCCTAGCTGTATTTTAATTGTTTGTTATTTCCTTTATAATGCCATATTTAACTGCACATTTAGTCAATGCTTTCATCATTCATCAAAACCATTACACTTTTCACAACCCTGGAAGCATGACTCAACTTATTTTTATGAAATCAGTCTTCCAGATTAAGAATAAGCCCTGTGAAAGCCACATTACAGTACAGACACAACGACATACAAGTGACTTATACAGAGTATATGATTAGCTTGTGTAAATCCCACATAACACTGGAGTGATTTACGTGTTAACAGAGCGCACAGGAAATTAGACTCACTTTAACCTCAACGTACAGATGGAAGTTTAGCACTGACCTCAAGCACGGAAGGACGAGAAGCCCTGCTGTATCCAATGTCAAGAGTTAAGAGCTGAAAGCATTCATTGCACCTGAAATCATACAGATAAATAGTTATACAACGTGAGACATATACAGTATGTATATAGATAGAGTTACCAGCATTTTTATGGTTTGTTATAAAATTCTAAATATTCTGCAATTTCAGCATAGTGACCTAGTAAAGAAAAGTAATGTATTATATGTAAGGACATCAGGCAGATCAAAAGTCACAGAATAGTTGTTGACTGAATGATTGTCCTTTTGGCCTCAAATGAGGGTCATTGAGGCCCCACACACATTTTGTCAGTGGATTCCAAAAGGCAAAAATCTAAATTGTGTGAGAAACTTTAAATTATTTGTAGAAAATGGACAGATTTCATTTTCCTGCAGTTTAGAGAACAAAGAGGTAAAGTTATTAATTGTTTTTGGAAATAAGGAGAATTTCTCTCTGGAATAGATTTGATACATATGATCACTGGTGCACAATTACTAATGATGGCTTTAGACATAATAAATGCAACAGTTAAATGACTGCCGAACAGCTACTTGCTGGCAGATCAGCTACATGCCGGCCGATCAGCTACATACCGGCCAATTGGTGTTGAATGGACAGCTTAGAATGGCCAATTGCTCTTCTATATTTTGTCCTAAGTCTGGTGGTACACCATTGAAAATTTATAATGTAGCCTATATGGAAATCTAAGGTCATGTTACTGCACAATACTATATTGTATCTTCGCCTGTCTACCACTACTACTGCTACTGACAAGTAACTGGTGGAAACATTTTGTAAATAAACTGAATGTTGCACGCACTATACCTGCACCAGATACACTTTAAACAATAGGCATGTAGCAAACACCATGTCTAAGTAGAAATGGATAAATAGCCTACACCTATATTAATAGGTGGTCCTGTAGGTGTACAGACAACATGTAAGAAATCCAGGGTAGATGTGAAGCCTCTGTAATTAGGAGATCTCCCCACAATTTGTATTGTCCAATGGTACAAAAAAGGAGAACAAGATAGAGTTTTGTCCATGATGCCCCGATTGGCAGCACTTGTGCAGTACTCAAAGGACTGGCGCTCCAGCAGTGTGATGTAACCTGCTACGGGAAGGCCCGTGAGCCACAAAACAAATCCTACTCATTTCAGAGGTGATGTCCTCCCTCAGGGGTTACAGCTTCAGGAGGCATGATAGCCTTTTATATATAGGTGTAGATATACCTGGACCAATGGTATGTCTATGTATTAACCCTTTCCACTCAGCTAATTTGTAAAGGCTACAAATCTCTACCTCACTTTTGAGACCTGCTGGTTTTAAGGTGCCCAGTAGGAATATCCAGTGGCAATTGATTCTAGACATCTGATATAGGAAGATTTCCTCTCTCCAGTGTTTTTCCACTTTTTCAATGCCCCAAAAAAGGCTCCCCTTCAGGTGCCCACTATGCATATGTTTATAATGTTTGGATAATGGATGCCTTTTAATATTATAGGCATGTTTCTTCGTCCTAATACACAATTTGCGTTTTGTACATCCTATGAAAAGTTTTTGACAAGGGTATTTGATGCAATATATAACTCCTTTGCTGTAACATGAAATATGGTCCCCAGAAGTGCCTTCTGATGTTATAAATGTAGTGAGAGGGTTACAATGGCACATCACACATTTCTTATACGGAAAAAAGCCACGCGATGAATCGTTATTCTCTCTTCCCTTATATACACCAGGGTCCCTAATTACAGCTGGACCCAAGGGACTACCTTTGTTGCTATATGCCTATTGTTTAAAATAGATCTGGTGCAGGTATATTGCATTTAATATTCAGTTTATGCAAAGTATTATTTACACATTTAGGCAGACAGTGTATTTTTATGCTGCTTCTTTCCCCTTAATGGAAGCACTTGGTTAATGTTAGGGATGAGCAGCTACAGATGAGAATTCTATTTGTACCATTGGCCTATCCTCGGGTCTTGCCAATAGTGAATGTTTTATAAATGTAGTCATTAGACCACAAGCGCATCTATCATATTGGTAAACCAGAGATGATTCCACATATGTTGCTAGTAGGGAATCCAAAATATGTATTGCTGAATACCGTAGGACATGTTTGAATGTCTGAACCCCAAGCCACAAATGTGTTCCATATCATTCATCCTTTGGTGAAGAAAGCACTAATGGAACTTAAAAAGGAAAGAATAATACAAAATTAATTGCAAGACCGAGCATGAATGTAGTGTGTACTCTCATTGCTCCCTAGTGTCAAAACACGATTGAAATTTTTTTAATAAGTTATCAATCATCCATCAATTTATTTGCCATTCAAACATATTTATACTATATTTGCAGTGGAATGTTCTGAGAAGAGCCACGAATGGGCTTCAACATATACATATAGAAAGCAGTAAATTAATTTATGTATTTATTTCTGATATATTTTTCAGTACTTTACAAGTAAATGGTTGCAAACCTCATATTGCAAAATCATATTTTTTCCACTGATTCATTAAAGAGTTACTGGCTTACTGTATGTCAAGTGTGATGTAAATCTTGGGAAAATTCACATGTAAAGCGCCATGGAATAAATGGCGCTATATGAATGCATAATTATAGTAATAATAATATTGTATGGCTGACGAATGACCAGGATCAGTTACATTTGTGTGTTATGTAATTTTAGACAACAAGAGTGCAAGAGTATAGGATTACATCAATCAGCTTTTGGTGAAGAAGATTGGATGAAGACCATCAGTAGTGTCTTCAGTACCTAAAGTAAAAAAGATCAGCAGAAGTTCAGGAAACTTTAACATGGACAGAGGACTTACTAGAGACTTGAGCACTGATATGATATTTACGTTTGGTGGTGAAGGTAGAATGTAGCAAAGTAAAAAAATACATTTAGTCTTTATAAGTTAGAGGGCAAAACATAGATGGATACATGTGTGCTACCAGAGCCAAAAATCTGTAACTCCACCCCCAGACTTGTGGCCTAGTCCTCCGGTTCTCTGGCAAGTGCCACTATGAACTATATCAGTGTCAACATGTTTGATCCTATAATAAAGAAGGGAGCCACAGGCACTCTGTGCTACCTTTCCCAGGCTTGTAAGTTTCTGTAAGCATCCGGCCTAAGGCAGTACAATGACATCCATGCACTGCCCTTTCTTACATGCAAAGACAGAGGGAAACTCTGTGGTTATGGACTTAGGGGGATCAGATTAGGTGACAATAAGTTTTGTTTCTGGGGGGGTTTCCACACACAGTAGCATTATATGGGGGTTATTAGTAGAGAAGTTGAGTAAGCACTCAGAGGGGCATTATTACTATACATGGGTGCATTCATAGGGCAATATTGCTGGAGGGGACACACAGCAGGCATTATTACTGGAGAGGACACTCAGAAGGCATTATTATTGGAGGAAACACTTGAGAGCATTACTAAATTTGGGGGAATTCAGAGTACATTATTGATGGAATAGGAGAGGGGACACTCAAGGGCCATTACTACTGGAGGGAGAGCCCAGGAGACATTGCTAACGAACCGAATACTCTGGGGGCATTATTACAGCTGGAGACACTTGAAGCATTCATTACTGGAGGGAGAACTATGGATGCCTTGTCTAATCTCCTAAATCCCTGTGTGCCTTATATCATTGGTCTTCCAGGTTTGCAACACTCCTATAAGGCAACTCGGCCTAGTTATGCAGCAATATAGGAGTGCAGAATGTATAATACGTTTAGGGATTCCAAATTGGAATTTTTTTAGGAGCTGAAAAGAAAGCCAGTGCCACCCATCCTTTTCAGAATTCACAAAAAACGGCTGAATAAAATTTATAGGACTTGGTTTAAAAGGAAAATATTCTTTCACATTCTAAAAGGAAAAGGGTAAACTGAAGTAGGTCCATCAGCAGTTATGTCTACATCACGAAACACCCTGCCTAACAGTCCATTTCTTATATTACACACATAAACAGCTCTTCAGAAAAATTATGTTTCTAATATGTAAATGAGGCCTTTAACTAGTAATTAGGGCATTAAAGTTCCCAGATGAGTCGGTCCACTAAGCATTTTATCATGCCCCCGTGGGCGTGATAACATGGCTTACAAGCATGCGCACAGCTTTTTCCCATTACTACATTGATCCTCTGAAACCGGAAGCACATGATTGGAAGTCTTCTTCACTCTCTGAAGACGGGATGTGTACACTCAGCTTCAGAGGATCAATGAAGTGAGGGAAAGAAGCCAAACGCAAGGTTTGTATAGCGCTGGCTTGTAACCTATGTTATCATGTCCATGGGGGCGTGATAACCTGCTTAGTGGGATGACTAGTCTGGGAACACCCATCAACTGGTCAAAGCCTTCATTTATATATCATAAATGGACTTTAGAAATACTTTTTCTAAAGATCTGTTTATGTGTGTAATTCAATACAGGGACTGTTAGGCAGGGTGTTTAGATATGCAGAAACAACTGCCAGTGGTTATTAGTTAACGGGGACTTAACAGGTCCCATTTTATTTTACATATACTACAGATTCATTAACATAATGGTTTACCATAACATACTGTTGTCTCCTCATGGTGGTATTTCACCACTATAACTGCATTAAGCTGAATATGACTTGTACACAAACAGTAAAAAAACAATGATCACAGCTATGTCATTGCCTTATATCCTGTGTTCACACTGCGCTTCTGCAGTGCGTTTGGATTATTTTGTCTTCATCCCCCTAAAAATGATAATTCAGACAGACCATTGATGGGGGCCAAATACAGCAATGGCATGACCTCAAATTATCTCCATTTGTGTTGTTTTCTGAACGTAGTAATTTCTGTGCCCGTCTGAACAAATGGACAAGTTCAGAAATTGAACGGTGTTCATGTTATTGCAGTCTATGGCCATGTAGGGGTACGGAATGATCTGTACACACTGCCTGTGTGAACAGGGCCTTATATTGCATGTTATTACAGTTACACTTTGTTAATAAACCTAACTTTGCACTGGGTTACAGAACTGTGTTTCTTGGGGTAAAAAACCATCCCCGTGTTTCATTTACCTGCTCCATGAACTGTGTCCTGTAGCAGCTGCTTCACTTATCACCTCCAAGGTAAGTAACAATTTGCTTATCATCTCCTTTAAGGTGTTAAATGCTTGTAATGGAGAATCTGACTTGAAGAAATGTTCAAAAAACTTGTGAATCTGTGATGGGAATAACATAAATACCAAACATTTTTTTACAGAAAATTGAGAAGATTTCAAATCAAGATATTTACCGTGATTAATTGATGCTGTTTTCTGCCATTTATCACCTTGCAAACTGTCAATCACATGCACCTGTACTTAGGAGACGAGTCTTCTGCAACAAGATCACTTACCACATTCACACCCTGCAAACTTCTCGTCATCAACCGTCTCCAGATTCCAAGAAAATGTCCGTAAGATGATACTTACAAAACAACTTGCCACTTAAGTGCTCCGCCAGCAAGATACAATACAATTACCACCACACTCTCAGTGTTATTTGCTTGAAATTCTATACTATGGTCTGAACTACATCACCACATAGCAATCCTTTGGCAATTACACTAGTAGAGTCCAGTGAAATGACAACACTGAAGGAGTTGATACGGCTTAAGACAGATCGATCCCGCCAAATACTGCATGGCTGAGAAACATGATAAGGAGGAAAGAAGAAGGGAAACCATACATTAAAGCAGGTAGCCCGACGTCTGACGGACTTCCTTGGAGTTTGTGCTCTTTTTACCCTGCTGTGGTTATTCCTTTCTATGATCTAAGACTATAAACATTCTTAACATTTGTTTTGGATCAGTGATAATTGTTTTGCTTCTGGGCAAAGAACTGAATCTTTAATTAATTGGTCAAGCACTTGAAATTGTTAAGATATTCATTTTTACATTCTTCTGGCATCCGATGAAAGGAAATACTCTAAAATACTTCCTCAGTTAGGAAAGGGAACAAAAGCACAAACTACTATCAATATAGAGTAATGTGTGTGGCTGCAGGGATTAACTATGAGGAGGTCGATGAGCAAAAATGGTATGAGCTCAGTTCAGAAATTAGGGCTGCAGTCATACAAGCTAGTCCTAGCTGTGCTGTTTGGGATTTGTGGAACTGGGGATCATATGAAGAAGGGAAAAGAGAGCTACAGCTACAAAGTGAGACCACAAGGTACTACGTTTGGTAGATATGACCCACTGACCATTTTTATCTGTATGGTTAGATTTTAATTTGTATTAAAGGGAATCTGTCAGTAGGTTCAACCCTCTTAAGCAGTCTATATGGACACACAGGTCGTAGAAAGGTGAATAAAATGACTTCTTGAGTTCTGCAATCTAATGTCTTACTTCAGAGATATCCACATTTTTCTTATATGTAAATGAGCTGTTCAGGACTATGGGCCGAACACTGATCTACATGATAATTTGCCTCCAGAGCTTGTTTTATATAAAAGGTTGAGTTACTAGTGAAATACATGTAATGGCCTGTCTGTGCTCTCCTGATCTCACCACAGAGCTGTGTGTAATAATAACTGACACATCTGAAGGTTCTTCTAAGCTTCATCTCACAGGCAGACAGGATTGCAATTGTTGCAATACAGCAGAACTGAAAGAGCTGGAAAAAACGTATTTGTAAGGAGACAAAGTTCAGTCCTACTGTACTGTGTTAGGTACATGTCTCACACTGGTAACTCCCCCTTTTATGTAAAATAAGCTCTGGAGGCAGATTCTAATGCAGATCTGTGTCCTGCCCATATTTCTTAACTAACCACTTCTCCATTAAAGTAATTCCGATTAACTTCATATAAAGTTTAGCTGTTTTGCAGGCTTTTCCTGACATTTTCTTAGTTGCTTTTTACAGAAAAATCCATAGTCTGTAAACAGTGGGATCTCATTGTTAAACTTGTCAATCAGGATAAGGGTAAAAAAAAATGCCAAGGCATAACATATGTATACCATGAAACACTGTGAAGATGGTCATCAAGAAGTGGCTTAAATTTGGCACAACAGTGACATTACATAGAGCTGTACATCACTCAAAAATTGATAGAAACAAACAAAAAAAAAACAGAAAGGCAATTTGTCCAAATGGCCTACATAAAAATTAAAGGAGCTTCAGGAATTTCTGGCAAGTATTGGCTATGTAATACATGTGACAACAATCTTCTGTATTCTTTATTTATCTGGCCTGTGGGAAGCCATTTGTTACAAAGAAAAACATCCAATAATAGCTATGTTTTGTCAGCATGTGGTAAAACATGTTATGGCCTGATGAGTGTAAGGTTGATCTTTTTGGACATAATTTCAAAAGTTATTTTTGTTGCAAAGCCAACACTGAGCATCACCAAAACAACACCATACCCACAGTGAAACATGGTTGAGGCAGCATTATGCTTTATGTGTGGTAGCTGGAACTTGAGCTTAGTTAAGGTGGAGGGAAGTAAGAACAGTTACAAATATCTGTTAATTTTGCAAGAAAACCTACAGGCCTCTGCTAAAAAGCTGAAGATAAATATGAATGTCATCTTTCAGCATGACAATGAGACTAAGCATACCTCCAAATCAACAGAGAAGTGGTTTCACCAAAAAACAAAGTTTTGGAATGGTCCAACCAGAGCACAGGCGGGATTTGGAGCACTACTGCAAGGAAGAGTGGACAGATTGATAATTCTAGATGTTCCATACTAAAAATATTAAAAGTGTGCTTTAATTATTAGTTTAAGAATGTGCATACTTATACAACCGCATTATTTCAGCTTTTTATTTTTTTTCCACCCAAAAAGATTTTGCTTTATTTTTCAATTGAATTATACAGCTTTTGCGTGACATTAGAAGAGAAAAGAGTTCTGAAATTATTCTTCTTGGTATAATTTCTTAACAAGACAAGAACCTGACATTTTAACAGGGATTTGTAGATTTTTTAAGGGTCTACTTCTTGGCCTTAAAGGGATAGTCTACTACTTGGAAAACCCCTTCTAAATCTGACTGTTCACCCCATTAAAAAAGCACGTATATTCACCTCCCGTGCCGGCACCTTTCCAGCGGTATCTGCACTCGCTCTTCTGGGCTCCTATGAGGTGTTTACATCACGTGAACCTTGTGCCCAATCAGTGCCATAACTCTAACTCACTGTTAATTACTTAATGGTTTATGAAATTAACAGGAAGTTAATGCTCATTCCTGTCAATTACTTAAGCATCCAAAGACAGGGAAAGATAAGCTGAAGCTGATTGGGAGCAGGACTCACATGACATAAACACCTCATGAGAGCTCCGGGAGAGCGAGTGCAGACACTGCTGGAACGGCGCCAGCACAGGAGGTGAGTACAAGTATTTTTATCTTAATGGAGGCACACAATCAGTTTGAGAAGGGGTTGTCTTAAGGGCCCTTTACACATAGCGATATCGCTAGCAATATCGCTAAAGCATCACCGATTTTGTGACGCAGCAGCGATATTGCTAGCGATATCGCTACATGTGATACTTACCCCCAACCGGCTCCCCCGCTGGCTATCGCTGATCGCACGAGATCGGCCTGGTCCATTTCTCGTCAGCTGCTTCCAGCTGGTGCCGACGAGCGACGCGTGGACGTGGGTGGGAGGACGTCTTCATCGCCGCGTCTGAAAGGTTTCATGCCCAGGAGTTATAAATTCTGTGAAGCACTTGGGGGTTCAAAGTGCTCACCACACATCTAGTTCTTTGGGGGTCTAGTTTACAAAATGGGGTCACTTGTGGGGGGTTTCCACTGTTCAGGCACATCAGGGGCTCTCCAAACGTGACATGGTGCCCAATCTCAATTACATCCAATTTTGTCCCAAATGGCGCTCCTTCCCTTCCGAGCTCTGCCATGCGCCCAAACAGTGGTTAAGTTATAAACTTATGTGAAGCCCTTGGGGGTTCAAAGTTCTCACCACACATCTATATAAGTTCCTTGGGGGTCTAGCTTCCAAAATGGTGTCATTTATGGGGGGTTTCCACTGTTTAGGCACATCAGGGGCTCTCCAAATGCGATCTTGCGTCAAGCCAATTCTGCATTGAAAAAGTCAAATGGCGCTCATTCCCTTCCGAGCTCTGCCATGCGCCCAAACAATGGTTTACCCCCACATATGGGGTATCAGCATACTCAAGACAAATTGCACAATAACTTTTGGGGTCCAGTTTCCCTTGGGAAAATAAAAATTGGGGGTGAAAAGATCATTTTTGTGGAAAAATATGATTTTTTTAATTGCACAGCTGTAAGTTATAAACTTCTGTGAAGCCCTTGGGGGTTCAAAGTCCTCATCACATATCTAGATAAGTTCCTTCGGGGGTCTAGTTTCCAGAATGGGGTCACTTGTGGGGGTTTTCCACTGTTTAGGCACATCAGGAGCTCTCCAAACGTGACATGGCGTCCGATCTCAATTCCAGTCAATTTTACGTTGAAAAGTCAAATGGCGCTTCTTCTCTTCCGAGCTCTGCTATGCGCCGAAACAGTGGTTCCACCCACATATCAGGTATCAGCATACTCAGGACAAATTTCACAATAACTTTTGTAGTCCAATTTCTCCTGTTACCCTTGGTAAAATAAAAAAAATTGGACCAGAAGTAATTTTTTTGTGAAAAAAAGTTAAATGTTCTTTTTTTTAAACATTCAAAAAATTCCTGTGAAGCATCTAAAGGGTTAATAATCTTCTAGAATGTGGTTTTGAGCACCGTCAGGGGTGCAGTTTTTAGAATGTTGTCACTTTTGGGTATTTTCTATCATATAGACCCCTCAAAGTGACTTCAAATGTGATGTGATCCCTAAAAAAAATGGTGTTGTAAAAATGAGAAATCGCTGGTCAACTTTTAAACCCTTATAACTTCCTAACAAAAAAAAATTGGTTCCAAAATTGTGCTGATGTAAAATAAACATGTGGGAAATGTTACTTATCAAGTTTTTTTGTGTGCCATATCTCTGTAATTTAAGGGCATAAAAATTCAAAGTTGGAAATTTGCGAAATTTTCAAAATTTTTGCCAAATTTCCATTTTTTTCACAAATAAACGGAAGTTATATGAATGAAATTTTACCACTAACATGAAGTACAATATGTCACGAGAAAACAGTGTCAGAATCACCAGGATCCATGGAAGCATTCCAGAGTTATTACCTCATAAAGGGGACAGTGGTCAGAATTGTAAAACTTGGCCCGGTCATTAACATGCAAACCACCTTTGGGGGTAAAGGGGTTAAAAAGCTATCGTTATTTTAACTTTTTTCCCCTCTAAATCAATAGCACACTTGAAAATAAAAATCTTTGTAATTTATCTCATCAGACAATTCTGCTTATTTTTCCCCCTACACTGATCAATCATACATTTAAATATTCTCAATTCACAGGTAAAATCTGTCTTCAATGGGTACAGACTTTTCCATAAAGTGCTATTGAGAACTGTAAATGCTTTTTCAGGAGAACTTGAACCAGAATGTCTGTGTTTAACTCTAGCTCCAACCTTTATGCTCCATAAAATTTTAAAAGCCCACCTGCTATCTTATATTTCAGTAATGGGGAAATCTGTCTTCACGGAATACAGATTTTACCCAGAATTGTGAGTGAAAGAATCAAATTTCTCAAACATATATTAGAAAGCTTTTTATGTTCTTGTGTACAATTGATTAAATTAAAAAAAAAAAAAAAAGTTATTCTTTAAAATTAGGCCTGGACATTACAAATTTTCAAAAATAATGCCCAAATGGCTAAAGAGCTTGTGCCCTTCAAGTATAGATATAGTGATCATTGGGTTTCCCAGCTCACCTTTTAAAGGGAACCTGTCATGTCATTGGTAGCACCTAAAGTGTCCCCAGTGCATTGTGATGCAATGATCATCACTAAGACTTTTTTCCTTAAAATCACCATTGCAATCTTTAGCAAAAAGCACTTTATATAGTCATATCTTACCTTTTCGTTTAGTCATATGAGGGTGCATTTTGCTAAGAATTACAGCTGCGATTTTAATTAAAAAAAACGTGTTAGTGATGCACATTGCATCACTAACAATGCACTTGGGACACTTCACATGCTACAAATGATGTGACAGGTTTCCTTTAACCCCTTTCCGATGTTGGGCATAAGGGTGCGCCCACATCGGAATCACTCCCTTTGATGTGGGCTCCAGCACTGATCCCACATCTTACCCAGCACACGTCAGGCGTTTTGAACAGCTGACATGTGCCTCTAACAACTGTGGATGGAATCACGATCCACCCATGGCTGTTAACCCGTTTAATGCTGCTGTCAATCTCTGAAAGCGGCATTTAACTTGTGCTTCCAGCAATCCCGCCGTAAATTTTGCCAGATCGGTGACCCCATCACGTTATCGCGGGTCAATGGTTGGCATGACAACCAGAGGTCTCCAGCAGACCTCTATGTTTGCCAGAGCCAGATTGATATGAGCGCGGCCCAGAGGTTGGTGCTCATAGCAAGTGAGCATTTCAGTTACATACAGGCAATCTGATCATTACCTGTATGTAGCAAATCTGATCGGACAACTGCAGCTTCTAGTCTCCCATGGAGACTATTGAAGCATGTGAAAAGTTAAAAAAAAGTTCTTAAAAATATTAAAATAATAAAAAAACATAAGTTCAAATCACCCCCATTTCGACCCATTCAAAATAAAACAATAAAGAAAAATCAAACACTCATATTTGGAATCACCTCATTCAGAATCACCCAATCTATCAATATAAAAAAAGAATTAACCTGAACAGTAAACAACGTAATAAGAAAAAAATTAAAAACGCCAGAATTACGTTTTTTTGGTCACTGCTACATTGCAATAAAATGCAATAACGGGCGATCAAAGGATCGTATCTACACCAAAAAGGTATTAATAAAAACATCAGCTTGGTGTGCAAAAAATAAGTCCCCATGAAGCTCCAAAACATGAAAAATGGAGATGCTGTGGGTCTCGGAATATGGCGCCTGTTTTTTCAACAAAGTTTAGATTGTTTTTCAGCACTTAAATAAAAAAATGAAAAAGAACCTACATTTGTTTGGCATCTATGAACTCGTAATGGCCAGGAGAATCATAATGGCAGGTCAGTTTTAGCATTTATGTACATGGTAAAAAAAACAAGTGTGGAATTGCACTTTTTTTTTGCAATTTCACAGCACTTATACAAGATATGTTAAAACCAATCATGTCATTCAAAAAACAACTTGTCCAGCAAAAAACAAGCCCTCACATGGCCATTTTGACTGAAAAATAAAAAAAGCTATGACTCTAGGAAGAAGGGGAGCAAAAAACAAAAACGCAAAAACAGAAAACGGCCCGAGGGGGTTAAGGGGTTAAACACCTGACCATGTCTCTATTACATAAGAGGTTTTAGATCATTCTATCTACATAAATAGAAGTGAGAGGATCTTTTGAAATTCAAAATCGCTGATTTTGCAGAATATTTTCCAAAAATTAGATTTGTGGCAAATAAATTTGCTCAAATTTCAATACGAAAAAGATTTTATTTGCTCAGAAAATACATGTGGATGAGAGAAAGATAGCGAGGACCCTGCTTACCATAAAAGCTTGCACTCTGTAGGAGTGAGAGACTTAGTTTGGGGTCACACTTGCAAGTGAGATGCGAGAAACCCGCACGATTCTCTCGCATCAATACCCAGCACTACAGCCGCACACTCCAGTCCGAGTGCCGGGCATTGATGTGAGAGACTTGTGCAAGTTTCTCGCATCACACTCACAAGTATGACCCCAGCTCTACCCCAGGCCTCTCGAAATGGAAAATGACTGCCTTACAAACTGTGCTTTACTGGGAACTGCTAAACTGTGATGGGGCAGGTAGTCACCATCACTGAACAATATATAATCTGTAAGATCTCATAGCTGCAGGGCATTATGGGGAGTCTGCGTAGCCATGCAAAATGACATTAGCCCCTATGTGAAAATATTAAAATTTGCTTGAAACTGCAAAATTACAGGAAATTTGACACAAATTGGATTCTCCGCTGTTCAATTAGCTCATCTCTAGACAGTGTTTTGTAAAATTCTAGATACTCAGTACATTGTGCATTTTGGAATATGTTGTTTGCTCATCCACAAGAAATGAAATTCATAAAGACTAGCTTGGCCCGTACAAAATTTTTGCACATTGGTCGTCGGGGCGAAGACAATTTCAGCAAAAGCAATCTGGTTAAATGTAAATGTACTGTATTTCATGAGCTGATGAACACAGACAGGTATTTATATATGTAGATTAGTAATACAATAAATTGTTTTGAGAAGTAGAGGCCAAAAAATGTTTTCCGGTTGAGGTGCCACCTGCAGGTCATTGTGTCTCACTGCAGGTTTATGAAAATGAATGTGTCATGATCCAAGGTGGATCTGACAAGTAAATGGACAAAGTGAACTTTTTTTTCCTTTGGCTTGGTGCCAAAGTGGTGTGATTGCCCCCCGGTGGCCATTAGAATTATTACACATGGTGTCATTCATTCTAAGTTGCCCCGGTGGTGGTGAGCGGTAGTGCACTTTAGTTTCTTTGGTTTAATGTGCACGTAATTATAAATCAGGTGTGAGGCTCTATAAAAGAGAGTCAGGTGTGTTTGATCACTGTTGGTGATAGTTAGTCATTCACAAGGAAGCCTGCCTGGGTGATGAAGGAGCTGAATGAGAGTCCTGGGCAGCCCAGCTAGAGGGGTTGAGTCAGCTATGGAGTCTGCAAGGAGTGCTGGCATGGATTGGTGGTGTCCAACGATGTGGTCTGCAAGAAGGGCTGGCATGGCGTGGTGGAGTCGCAGTTTATGGTGTCGGCAGGAAGTGATTGCATGGCTTGGTGGAGTGGCGACTATGGTGAGAGTTGCACTCAGCATGCTGGACTTGGTTGCTGAAAACTGGACTCAAGCATGCTGGATTTGTTGGCAGAAAAGTTGGACTCAAGCATGCTGGACTTTTTGGCAGAAGCTGGACTCATGTTTGGGACTCTGTTTACTGGGCAGCTGCAATTGGTGGTGGACTGCTCCAAGGCTGCACTATGGTGATGGATCCGGTTATGGTGATGGATCCGGTTGGAGGAGAAGATGCACGCAGGTGGTGGGCTCTGTTGCTAGGAGCGTATGCAACAGAGCAAAGCTAAGTGGTGTTCCCCCTGTATTGTCATTTTCCCTTGTGTGTTTAGTGCAGTGGTGGTATTAGTTTCCGCACCAACCAATTCCCTAGTGAGGGTTTAGGGTCAGGGCGAGTCAGGGTTTTAAGGTTCCTGTGCGTCGCCCGGTGCGGAACCAGCATAGGGAACGTTAGGAGTGCAGGGACTCTGGCTCAGGGGAGTGCAGGAGGTCTCCACGTCCCTATTCCCTATCGCAGGGCCCACCATTGTTAATGTTACCCAGGTTCCCCTTTATTATTTAAATTCACCTTACTGGAGGCGGGGTTTCCAGACTATTGTATAAATACGTGTAATACCTAAATTCGCCAGTTGGAGGCGGTGTATCCAGCTGCACGTCTTATTATTTAAATTCACCCAACTGGAGGTGGTGTATCCAGGGTCACGTGTGTCATATGGATTTGCCTTGTGGTACTCGCTGCGTCCAGACACACGTGACCGTGACAGAATGTTTAAACTGTATTTAGTGATAAAATCGTGGATGTGTGGTTTGTTTGGCTGTATTCTTGCTGAAGGGAGCAAGTTTACCTTTCAAATGGTGCATCATGTGTGTGTGGGGGGCAAAATAATGAGCAAAAAAGCAGTGCATGTTGACAAATGTGTTGGTAGTGTGCTTTGGGGTACTATGGTGCCACCTGCAGGTCATTTTTCCTTACTGCAGGTTTATGAAAATTAATGTTTAAATGGAATTTTGTGAACAAATCGTGATTGTGTGGTTTGTTTGGCTATTTTCTTGCTGAAGGGGGCAAGTTTAGCTTTCAAATGGTGTATCATTTGTGTGTGTGAGTGCAGTATGAACGGGGGCACAAAGGAATCACCAAAAAGCAGTGTTTAGAAATAATAGAATAGATTAAATGATAAATGTATGAACCCCAAATGGTTCATACAGAATGCACATTCCTGAATGCCAAGATGAAAAAAGAAAAAGATATTCACTACTGAAGAACAAATTGGTTTTGTCTTAATAGAATTAACAAGTTATAATTATTCTTGAATAATTAACTTGACGATGGCTTTTCAAGTTAAATTACATTTCTTTTATTTAATACTCAAGAAGTTTACTTTAAGGCTGTGTGCCCACAATGCGATTTTTACACTGTGTTCCAAATTATTATGCAAATTGGATTTAAGTGTCCTAAAGATGTAATTTTTTTGTTTTTCAAATAAACTCATAGATGGTATTGTGTATCAGGGCTCTTTGGATCACTGAAATCAATCTCAAATGCCTGTGATAATTAGTAGAGTTGAGCGACTTTTGGTTTTTTAGGGTCGAGTTTCGTTTCGTGAAACCCGACTTTTCCAAAAGTCGGGTCGAGCAAGATCGTCCGATTATAGGGAAAAGTCGGGGTCGTCCCGAAACACGAAACCCAATGTAAGTCAATGGGGAATAAAAGTCGGCAGTGAGAGGAGGACAGGAAACACACCTACAGTGCCCATTTGAATGCCAAAAGCATCAATTCTTCTTACTTAAGCTTGTCAACCTTAATTAACTTCATAATACAAGTTACGCACTGAAAAATGGGGGTTATTTGGCTAAAGTTGTGGGGGGGGAGGGCTGGCTGCAGGTTTTCATGTGCCCTGAGCGAAAGAGCGCCCCTTTAACACATACCACAACTCATCATGCTCCGATACGGCAGATAAATAGCGGTATAGTACAATGAAAAATACCTCACTTTTTACATCTCATGATGAGGCCCATCTATTTCTCCATACAGAATCATTGGTCCCATATAATGTTTGAAACAGTATATGATGAGCTCCACATAATGCTACAGTATATGTTGGTCCCCATGGATGAAGCTCCACTGTCTTATGGGCCCAAATAATGCTCCAAACATAATGGGCCCCATTTCTAATGCTCTAGTGTATAATGGGCCCTGTAAATGCTGCTCCAGTGTCTGATGTCCACCTTTGGAATGTTCCAGTGTATGGTGGGCCCCATCTATCATTCTCCAGAGTATAGTGCTCCCCAAGAATTGCTGTCCCAACATTGAAAACAATCAAATAAGTCTCCTCGCTAGGGAATCCCTGTACTTGTCTGGACAGGTGCTGTAGCTTGCTTAACAGCTCGCCAGCCGTTCTCACGCCCAATATGGATTGCACAAAGGTTAGAAAGGGTACCGTATCCATGGATAACATGTATGGATAGCGTACACATTCAAAATATATGTCTCAGGAGGCAGGCTCAGACGGTGTTAAGCCCAGTATGGATTGCACGTGATTGCACAAAGGTTAGAAAGGGTACCGTATCCATGGATAACATGTATGGATAGCGTACACATTCAAAATATATGTCTCAGGAGGCAGGCTCAGACGGTGTTAGGCCCAGTATGGATTGCACGTGATTGCACAAAGGTTAGAAAGGGTACCGTATCCCTGGATAATATGTATGGATAGCGTACACATTCAAAATATATGTCTCAGGAGGCAGGCTCAGACGGTGTCAGGCACAGTATGGATTGCACGTGATTGCACAAAGCTTAGAAAGGGTACCGTATCCCCGGATAACATGTATGGATAGCGTACACATTCAAAATATATGTCTCAGGAGGCAGGCTCAGACGGTGTTAGGCCCAGTATGGATTGCACGTGATTGCACAAAGGTTAGAAAGGGTACCGTATCCCCGGATAACATGTATGGATAGCGTACACATTCAAAATATATGTCTCAGGAGGCAGGCTCAGACGGTGTTAGGCCCAGTATGGATTGCACGTGATTGCACAAAGGTTAGAAAGGGTACCGTATCCCCGGATAACATGTATGGATAGCGTACACATTCAAAATATATGTCTCAGGAGGCAGGCTCAGACGGTGTCAGGCACAGTATGGATTTGACGGCCCAGATTACACAGCGGAGGAGCAGGGAGAGGTAAAGATTGCAAATGCTGGGGCCCTGCCCAAGCAAGGGGGGCCCACTCGTGGGCGTCGGTACTGGCACCACCGCCGTCAGAGACACTTGATTGCACTATGAGGGACCCTGTGCCAGTGCCCGCGCCCAAGAGTCGGCCTACCCACCTGTCCAGGGCAACGGCACTCGCACGGTGTCGTGCGGTAGGTGGTGACCCCGGCCATGGGGGGGAGGCAGCACAGTTAGGGAGTTTTAGAAAGTGGCATATGTTGATGTTGGACATTCAGCTGATGCAAAAGGCGAAATAGGTGAAGTACCAGGAAGAGGTGGACCAAAGCAAGCCATTTTTCTGTCACCCTATGTGTCATCAGGGGAAGGTGGGACAAAATCCTTGGAAACCCATGCGTGGTTCATTTTAATGAAGGTTAGATCATCCACATTTTGGGTTGACAGACGGGTCCTTTTTTCTGTCAGGATTGATCCAGCTGCACTGAAGACTCTTTCCGATAGCACACTTGCAGCTGGGCAAGCGAGCTCCTGTAAGGCATATTGGGCCAATTCAGGCCAGGTGTCCAGTTTAGCGGCCCAATAGTCAAAGGGGAATGACCTGTGTGGGAGAACATCGATATGGGAGGAAAAGTAGTTTGTAACCATAGTTGACAACTGCTGTCTCCTGTCACTTTCCATCGATGCAGTATTACCAGTTGTGTGAGCGGTATTTGAAAAATCAGTCCACAACATTGTCATGAAACCCCTGTCTCCAACACCACTTCTGCTGTGTGCACCACGAACACCTCTGCCAAGCTGCCCCCGGCCCGTACGGCTCGTGTGAGAACCATCACCGCTGCTGTGTGCTGGGAATGCCTCAAGCAACCGATTTACCAGAGTTGCTTGTTTATTAGCCAATATTAGGTCAAGGTTCTCCTGTGGCATGATGTTTTGTAATTTGCCTTTATAGCGTGGATCCAGGATGCTGGCCAACCAGTAGTCGTCATCGTTCATCATTTTGGCAATGCGGGGGTCCCTTTTTAGGATCCGCAAGGCATAATCTGACATGTGGGCCAATGTTCCCGGTGTCAATGATGCACTGCGAGTGCTGGGTGGAGGAGCACTTTCTGGCAAATCCACATCCCTCCAGTCACGCACAAACCCTGTACCAGACCTTGCCACGCCAACATTTTCACTTGCCCCACGAGATGCATCCTCCTCCCCTAAGTAATCATCCTCCTCCTCCTCCTCTTCTTCCTCCACCTCGTCCAGGAGAGGTCCCTGAGCAGACAATGGCTGAATGTCATCAAGGATTCCCTCCTCCTCTTCCTCCTCATCAACATTGGCTGCAGACGCCTGCTCCTTAAGGTGCGTCAAAGTTTGCATGAGCAGACGCATAAGTGGGATGCTCATGCTTAGGATGGCGTCGTCTGCGCTTACCAGCCGTGTGCATTCCTCAAAACACTGAAGGACTTTACAAAGGTCTTTCAGCTTCGACCACTGCACGCCTGTCAACTCCATGTCTGCTCTCAAAGTGCCTGGCCGTGTATCCTCCCACAAATGCATTATGGCCTGCCTCTGCTCGCACAGCCGCTCCACCATGTGCAGGGTGGAGTTCCACCTTGTTGCAATGTCGATAATGAGGCGGTGGTTGGGAAGGTGGAGCAATCGCTGCAGCTTCTGCATACGAACGGAGTGTACAGGCGACCGGCGGATGTGCGTGCACAGTCTTCGCACCTTCTGGAGCAGGGCTGTTAACTCCGGATAATTTTTGAGGAAGCACTGCACCACCAGGTTCAAGGTGTGAGCCAAGCAAGGTATTTGGCTGAGTTTTGAAAGGGCTATGGCTGCCACAAAATTACGGCCGTTATCACTAACTACCTTGCCTGCCTCAAGATGTACACTGCCCAGCCATGACTCAGTTTTTCGCTTCAAGTACTCGGCCAGCACCTCGGCGGTGTGTCTGTCGCCCAAACACATCATCTGCAACACAGCCTGCTGACGCTTTCCACTAGCTGCTCGATAGGGGGACACATCATGTGCAACAGTGGCAGCTGCAGATGGAGTGCTCATACGACTGCGCTCTGTGGACGAGCGTTCGCTTCTGGAGGAGGAGGAGGAGGAGGGTCGAACGCCTACAGCCAACTGTTTCCTATACCGTGGGCTAGGCAGCACTCTCCCACCACCGCTGTCCCCTGTGGACCCTGCATCCACCACATTAACCCAGTGCGCAGTGATGGACACGTAACGGCCCTGGCCATGCCGACTGGACCATGCATCAGTTGTGAGGTGCACCTTTCCACTCACTGACTGCTTGAGTGCATGGACAATGCGGTCTTTCACATGATGGTGGAGGGCTGGGATGGCTTTGCGAGAGAAGAAGTGGCGACTGGGTAGGTCATAGCGTGGTACTGCATAGGCCATGAGTTCGCGGAAAGCTGTGCTTTCCACCAACCGAAAGGGCATCATCTCAAACGAGATTAGTTTGGCAATGTGGGCGTTCAAACCCAGTGTACGCGGATGAGAGACTGAGTACTTTCTTGACCTACTCATAGTGTCTGGGAGGGTGAGCTGGACTTCAGAGCTGCATATGGTGGAAGTAGCGGTGGACAGGGCGGACTGAGAGAGGGTTGATGATGGTGATGGAGTTGGTGTTCTTTCTGATGGCCTAGAATCAGTCTTTCTTTGATATAACAGTGGGATTCCCTGACTGCTGTGGTCTTGCAACGACACCTCAACATTTGCTGCTGTGCTAACCGGTGGGCTTACAGTGGGGGAAACAATGTAGCGTTGCTGACTACCTTCGTTGTGATCAGTTGCACATGTGGCACTTGAGGTTTGGTGTTGTGTCCACGCTTGCAAGTGCATGCTGGTTAAATGTCTAAGCATGCAACTGGTATTCAAATTTTTCAGATTTTTCCCTCGGCTAAAGGTCTTTGTGCACTTCTTACAGATAACCTTGGCCTGATCATGAGGATTTTGTTCAAAAAAGTGCCACACTGCACTCTTCCTACTTTGGCAGACATTTTGCGGCCTAGCACGCTGTGATCTTTTGACCCTCTGGACAAGCTGTCCAGCAACTCTTTTGATGTTTGGAACCTGTCTTTGGAGTGCTCCGGGCCTGCCAGATAACAGCTGTTGCGATGTCGATGTCTGCTGTGGATGCTCCTCATCTGAGCTATTGGAAGCAGCACCCTCTTCCCCCAATGGATGCCAATCTGGGTCAACAACTGGGTCATCCATCACCTCCTCTTCTATGTCATGTGCACCTTTCTCTGTGTCACCGTGTATGGTGGTATAGTGTGCGGGAAGGGGCACCTGAGTCTCATCAGGGTCAAAATCTGGCTCTGTACACTGCGAGGAAAATGTAGTGCTCTGAGTGAATGTACCAGCAGAATCATCCATCAGCGGCTGTGCATCAGTGCACTCCATGTCAGATTCCTCTTGGCCTGGGTAATTCACCATTTCACTTGATAATCCAGGCATGGTATGTGAAAACAGCTCCATGGAGTAATCAGTAGTATGGCCTGCGTCATCCTTCAATCTTGGTTGGGGTGAAGGACACAAGGAAAGGTGTGGTTCATGAACATGAGCCTCCAATGACGACTCAGTGCTTTTACTTTTTACAACTGAAGAAGAGGAGGCGATAGAGCTGGAGGCTGAGTCAGCAATGTAAGACAAAACTTTTTCCTGATGCTCTGGCTTTAAAAGCGGTTTGCCAACTCCTAGAAAACTAAGCGTTCGAGGCCTTATGTAGCCAGACGATGACGCAGGGTCAGCACCCCCTGCATTCGGTCCTATTTTGCTCTTGCCACTACCATCAGATCCACCACCAACACCATCATTACCAGCTGCCAACCCCCGCCCAATTCCACGGCCTCTTCCACCAGCCTTCCTCATTTTTGGTAGAAATGTAGACAAAATCCAACAAACTATATAGTAATATAAAACAAGGTACAAGGTGTCTATAGGACAGGGGAGATTTAGAATTTCTGCACACACTTGTGGACAGTGGACACTTGTGGATTGTCTGAGGCCCACTGATATCTGAGCGCTATGCGACAGGCTCGATGGCACAGCTGCCTGTGACCAAAGTGACGAGAGGATAATGGAGATTTTGAATCTCTGCGCACACTTTTGGACACTGGACACTTGTGGATTGTGTGAGGCCCACTGATATCTGAGCGCTATGTGACACGCTCGATGGCACAGCTGCCTGTGACCAAAGTGACGAAAGGATAATGGAGATTTTGAATCTCTGCACACACTTTTGGACACTGGACACTTGTGGATTGTCTGAGGCCCACTGATATCTGAGCGCTATGTGACACGCTCGATGGCACAGCTGCCTGTGACCAAAGTGACGAGAGGATAATGGAGATTTTGAATCTCTGCGCACACTTTTGGACACTGGACACTTGTGGATTGTGTGAGGCCCACTGATATCTGAGCGCTATGTGACACGCTCGATGGCACAGCTGCCTGTGACCAAAGTGACGAGAGGATAATGGAGATTTTGAATCTCTGCGCACACTTTTGGACACTGGACACTTGTGGATTGTGTGAGGCCCACTGATATCTGAGCGCTATGTGACAGGCTCGATGGCACAGCTGCCTGTGACCAAAGTGACGAGAGGA
Source organism: Dendrobates tinctorius (assembly GCF_039654945.1). NCBI lineage: Eukaryota > Metazoa > Chordata > Amphibia > Anura > Dendrobatidae > Dendrobates > Dendrobates tinctorius. Next base: position 31,979,479 of record NW_027361703.1, on the reverse strand, counting down.
TAATGGAGATTTTAAATCTCTGCGCACACTTTTGGACACTGGACACTTGTGGATTGTGTGAGGCCCACTGATATCTGAGCGCTATATGACAGGCTCGATGGCACAGCTGCCTGTGACCAAAGTGACGAGAGGATAATGGAGATTTTGAATCTCTGCGCACACTTTTGGACACTCGACACTTGTGGATTGTGTGAGGCCCACTGATATCTGAGCGCTATGTGACACGCTCGATGGCACAGCTGCCTGTGACCAAAGTGACGAGAGGATAATGGAGATTTTGAATCTCTGCGCACACTTTTGGACACTGGACACTTGTGGATTGTGTGAGGCCCACTGATATCTGAGCGCTATGTGACAGGCTCGATGGCACAGCTGCCTGTGACCAAAGTGACGAGAGGATAATGGAGATTTTGAATCTCTGCGCACACTTTTGGACACTGGACACTTGTGGATTGTGTGAGGCCCACTGATATCTGAGCGCTATGTGACACGCTCGATGGCACAGCTGCCTGTGACCAAAGTGACGAGAGGATAATGGAGATTTTGAATCTCTGCGCACACTTTTGGACACTGGACACTTGTGGATTGTGTGAGGCCCACTGATATCTGAGCGCTATGTGACAGGCTCGATGGCACAGCTGTGACAAAAGTGACTAGAGGATAAGGGAGATTGGATTGCTTTTAAAAAAGCAGTTTGCGGAGCAGTGGGTAAACAGCAATGCCAGCGTGTCAGGAAGCCTTAAAAGGCAGTCCAACAACCAACACCACTGATACACCACAATATAGCCTCCCCTTGCACTGCACACACAGTCACTTGTGTGTTGTGCAGGCCAAATCGCTAGCAGCAGAAGCAGTTTTTTTGTCTTCTTCCCTGCCTAACTCTCTCCCTACAGAATCAGCAGCAACCTCTCCCTATACTAAGATCGGCAGAAGTAAGATGGCGGTCGGCGTGCAAGCCCTTTTATACCCCCTGTGACGCCCACCAAAGCTAGCCAATCACTTGCATGCCCTTCTGAAAGATGGTGGTGACCCGTGCCTAGGTCATCACGTTGCCCACAGTGTCCGTGGATCCTGATTGGCTGAAAAAGAGCGCAAAACAAACTTTTGAAACGCGACTTTGGCGCGTAAGTCGCCGACCTCGTGGCCGACCTCATCCTAGGGTTGGGTTTCGTTTCATGAAACCCGACTTTGCCAAAAGTCGGCGACTTTTGAATTTTTTCGACCCGTTTCGCTCAACTCTAATAATTAGTTTACCAGGTGAGCTCAATTAAAAGAAAACTACTTAAGAATGATGTTCCACATTATTAAGCAGGGCACAGGTTTCAAGGAATTTAGGAAATAAAAAGGATCTCTCTGCTGCTGAAAAGCATCAAATAGTGCAATGCCTTGGTCAAGAGATGAAAACATTAGATATTTCCCAAAAATTTAAACGTGATCATTGTACTGTTAAGAGATTTGTGGTTGATTCTGAGCACAGACATGTTTGTGCTGATAAAGGCAGAATGAGGAAGGTTTCTGCCAGGCAAGTTCATTGGATTAAGAGAGTGGCTGCTAAAAAGCCATTACAAACCAGCAAACAGATATTTAAAGCTGCTGGTGCCTCTGGAGTCCCTCGAACCTCAAGGTGTAGGATCCTTCAAAGGCTTGCTCTGGTGCATAAATCTACTATTTGGCCACCCCTAAACAGTGTTCACAATCAGAAATGGTTGCAGTGGGCCCAGACATACATGAAGACTCATTTTCAAACAGTCTTGTTTACTGATGAGTGTCGAGCAACCCTGGATGGTCCAGATGGATGGAGTAGTGGATGGTTGGGGGATGGCCACTATGTCCCAACAAGGCTGCGACGTCAGCAAGGAGGTGGAGGAGTCATGTTTTGGGCCGGAATCATGGGGAAACAGCTGATAGGGCTCTTTAAGGTTCCTGAAGGTGTGAAAATGACCTCTGCAAAGTATATAGAGTTTCTGACTGACAGCTGTCTTCCATGGTATTAAAAGCAGAAACGTGCCTTCAGGAGCAAAATCATCTTCATGCATGACAATGCACCATCTCATGCTGCAAAGAATACCTCTGAGTCATTGACTGCTATAGGCATAAAAGGAGATAAACTCATGGTGTGGCCACCATCTTCCCCTGACCTCAACCCTATAGAGAACCTTTGGAGTATCATCAAGCAAAAGATCTATGAGGGTGGGAGGCAGTTCACATCAAAACAGCAGCTCTGGGAGGCTATTCTGACTTCATTCAAAGAAATACAAGCAGAAACTCTCCAAAAACTCACAATTACAATGGATGCAAGAATTGTGAAGGTGATATCAAAGAAGGGTTCCTATGTTAACATGTAACTTGGCCTGTTAAGCTATTTAACTCCAAAATATCCTTTTTGTTCAGTGAATGTGACCTCCTAATGCTGCAAATTCCACAAATGAGCATTTTCAGTTCTTTAAAACATATCAAATGTTTAGAAATTCTACTGTGCCTAATAATTTGGAACAGTGCAATTTGAGTTTTTATTCATTTTGGAGATTATACTGTTATTATTGGGAGGTTTCTTCAATAAAATTTGATGTATACGCTAACCGGTGATGACTTTTATTAGACTGACTGTCATTTGTACTGACTATTTAGGAAAATCAGAGAAAAATATCATTTGGGCCCATAGCCTAAAAAAATGTTCAGACCTCTCTTTTTCAACCAAAGTACAATGGTGTTTGCAATATCTACAAAGTTACTCTGACAGAGACACCTGATGGCTGTAAAGTAGACAAGTGACGCACTGCATTCAAGATGTTCAACAAACATGTTCAAGATTTAGCAAAGCTAAAAGATTTCAAGATTCACACAGATCTAATTTCAGATCTGAAAAGCCATCTCTGATGAATGACAACATCCTCTTATAGGTTAGGGGAGCGCCATGCGGTGTACAGTATAGAGCTAAGTACAATAATTCGGTCAGTGAGTCATAAACAGAAAAAATGAGGCCACATTCACACGCTCAGTATTTGGTCAGTATTTGACCTCAGCATTTGTAAGTCAAAAACAGGAGTGGAACAATCAGAGGAAAAGTATAATAGAAACATGTCATCACTTCTGTATTTACAGGTGCTTCTCACAAAATTAGAATATAATCAAAAAGTTAATTTATTTCAGTTCTTCAATTCAAAAAGTGAATCTCATCTATTATAGAGAGGAGTTACAAACAGAGTGATCTATTTCAAGTGTTTATTTCTGTTAATGATGATGATTATGGCTTACAGCCAATGAAAACCCAAAAGTTATCTCAGTAAATTAGAATACTTTATAACACAAGATTGAAAAATGATTTTAAAATCCGAAATGTTGGCCTACTGAAATGTATGTTCAGTAAATGCACTCAATACTTGGTCGGGGCTCCTTTTGCATCAATTACTGCATCAATGCGGTGTGACATGGAGGCCATCAGCCTGTGACACTGCTGAGGTGTTATGGAAGCCCAGGTTGCTTTGATAGCAGCCTTCAGCTCATCTGCATTGTTGGGTCTGGTGTCTCATCTTCCTCTCGACAATACCCCATAGATTCTCAATGGGGTTAAGGTCAATTGAGTTTGCTGGCCAATCAAGCACAGTTATACTGTTTTTAAACCAGTTATTGGTACTTTTGGCAATGTGGACAGGTGCCAAGTCCTGCTGGACAATGAAATTTCCATCTCCAAAAAGCTTGTCGGCAGAGGGAAGCATGAAGAGCTCTAAAATTTCCTGGTGGACGGCTGCGCTGACTTTGGTCTTGATAAAACACAGTGGAGCTACACCAGCAGATGGCATGGCTCTGCAGACCATCACTGATTGTGGAAACTTCACACTAGACCTCAAGCAGCTTGGATTGTGTGCCTCTCGACTCTTCTGCCAGACTCAGGAGCCTTGATTTCCAAATGAAAATGAAGTACACAGGAACACTGAGGAAACAACTTAATTTGAACAAAAACACAATATTTGAAGGAAAAAGGTGTATGTCCCCTCTATAATGTAAAGTGCTGCGGAATATGTTGGCGCTATAGAAATAAAATTATTTATTTACGAAAGAGGTGACTTATCGCTTGAAGTTCTTGTTGGGAAGAGGCTGGAATATCTTCCGATTGCGTCATATATAGTGGACAATGTCTCTGGCTCTGTTACTGAGGAACAAAATGCACTGTCTCCCGACCATGCCGATAGATCCGGACATGCTTGGCTTGAGTACGTTAAAATGCAGGAACAGTCTCTTTTGTTGATTCCTCTGGGATGGTGCAGAACACAAACAGCAGGTAGGCCCACAGACCGTGGTAGCGTGCGAACCTCAGACGTACTTGCTATGAGCAGAGTGAGCAAAACTGTCTTTCTTTGGGGACAGGAGGGGTATGGGAATGTCCAGGGGCAGCTCAGTCAAGACACAGTCCGTTGGTGAGTCAATCCACAAGGAACTCAAGGATGTCTTTAGCAGTCAGAGCAGTGAGGAGGGAGTCAACCTTCTCCTTGTTCTTCAGTTGCCTTCCCGCCAAATCTCCCATGTTCCCACGCTCAGCCCAATTTTATCTCCCCCATGCCCCCTGCTGTCCAGTGCAAAGGTCCTCCCCACTCAGAAGAATCTTCCCTTGACAACAGTGGTGACAGTCACGATAGTCCCAGCCCCAAAGTGTACAGGGAACTGCTGACTCTGTCTTGGCTCATCTTCTTACAATGCATCCCTCCTCCGCCGCCTGAAGAGAGATCCTGTCAAGGTATAGGACATGATTAATGTCCTGCTCTCTCAGGGTTAACTTTTGCTGGCCTCCCTTTGGATCTGGGAGGGGTATTGTCAGCACCGCAACGGCTAGTCCCACTGTCACCTCTGTACTCACCACTGGCCCCGCTGCCGCTTCTGCCTCCGGCCCAGGTTCCTCCTCCCTCACTGCTCCGGCGCGCGCCTCCGGTCCTCCTCCTTTCTGGTGGGCGGCTTCCTGGCGCGCTCCTCCTCTTCCCTTGGCCGCGAACACTGTGCCTCTGCGCACGCGCCAGGGCGTCAGACCGCGCGTCCCTGCTGTGCTGCCGCCCGCGAGCGTGACCTGACCCGGATCCACCTCCTGACCAATCAGGGGCCACCACCAGGTATTTCAGGCCGCCCTCCCTTAGTTGAGGTGCCTGACTATTGAGTTAGTTTCTCGCTGTGTCCATGCCCTGCTCGCTTCCGCTAGCCCCTTGCTTCAGCTCGCTCTCCTGGTTCCCGTGGTTCTCCTGCCTGTGCCTCTGCTAACCCTTTTGTGTCTCCTTTCCTTTTGCAGTTCGCCTCTCCCTGCCTCCTCCAGGTTCCCGCTGTCCTCCACCGTTCCGCCTCCAACTCTCTCTCCTCCCCCGAACTCTGTTTATCCCGGGCATCTTGCCGGATTCCCCACTGCTCATCAGCTGCTCACCCTCTTTAGCCGACCCCTGGGCCTGGCTGCCGTGACGCTTGAACTCCTTGAGCCTGCTCCTAAATGGTCCCTGTATAGGGGTCGGTCCACCTGGTGCGCTCGCTCGGGGAGGGTTCGGCGTCACGGTCCAGTGGGTCCACTCTTGCTCTCATCACCAGCAGCGTAACAGAATAGTCAGGCCATGGACCCCGCCGGGGCTGCCGCCCAAAAAGAGCTAGTGTTCCTACGGGAGAACCAAACCCGTATAATGTCTTTTATGAAGACTATGGACTCCCGCCTGTCGGCCTTGCAGACCACTGATCCCGGCAACGCAGCCCAATTGGCCAGCCTTCAACAGGAGCTGGTTCAACAACACGACACCCAGGCCCATATTCTCTCCTATATGGCTTCGGTTGACGAGCGGCTGCTTTCCCTTCAATCGGCCTCCGCGCGAGACCCGTTTTGTAGTCCAGACCCTGTACCGGCTCTGTCCCCTAGGCTTGGAAAACCGCCTCGGTATGGCGGCGACCCAAAGTTGTGCAGGGGCTTCTTGAATCAGTGCAGGTTGCACTTCGAACTCCTACCCCAGCAATATCCCACTGACCGGGCTAAAGTAGCCTTCATTGTGTCCCACTTGGAGGGAGTGGCACTCTCCTGGGTGAACCCCCTGTGGGAGCGGGACGATCCCATTGTCTCTAGTGTCCAGACCATCACGGACACTTTTCGCAAAGTTTTTGACGAGCCCGGATGGTTGGCTTCCACAACAGAGTCCCTTTTCTGCCTCACTCAGGGTACTCTTACGGTCGGACAATACGCCATCTGGTTTCGTACCTTAGCCTCTGAGTTGGGGTGGAATAATGAGGCTTTGGTTGGGGCCTTCTGGCGTGGTCTCTCGGGCAAAATTAAGGACGAACTGGCGGGGCGAGATACCCCGACTACCTTGGAGGATCTCATTTCTTTGGCCACTCGAATCGACCGGTTCCAGGAATGCGCCCGTGAGGCTGCTAGAGAGAGGAGACCGCTTAGACCATCTTCTTCTCTTCACAGGCCATCCAGTCCACGTCCTCTTGGGTCGTCCTCCAGTCCGGCGCCAGAGCCGATGCAAGTGGATCGGGTCAAGTTGGCAGAACAGCGCCAGAGGGAGAGATTGACGGAGGGCTTGTGCCTGTATTGTGGCAGCGTGTCCCACTTCCTGCGCTCCTGCCCTGAGCGGCCGGGAAACTCCTCCACCTAGGCCAGGTAAGAGAGGCCGTCCTAGGTGTGTCTCACTCCTCTCATCCTCTTACCCTTTCTGTTCAGCTGGTTTTTGGTCAGAGACGTGTTTCTGAGGTGGCCTATGTGGACTCGGGCACGGCGGGGAACTTCATTAGATTGAAGGAGGTGAAGAAGTACCGGATTCCCGTGATTACTCTGAAGACTCCACGTATTATCGCCTCTGTAGATGGGAGACCTTTACAAGAATCCGTGTCCTTGGTTACGGAAGAGGTGCGTCTGCAAATCGGGGCCTTGCACCAGGAGCAGATCGCGGTCTACGTCCTACCCAACCTATCCCACGCTCTGCTACTTGGCCTTCCCTGGCTTAGGACATATGAACCCGTCCTGGATTGGCGTTCCGGTGAAGTCCTCCGCTGGGGGCATCCTTGCCAAGAGAAGTGCCTGGGGTCCGCCCGTCCTGCCTCTCCTCCGCCAGTCTCCTCGGGTCCTGCAGGCTTACCTGCCGCATACTGGTCGTTTTCTGACTTGTTCGATAAGAAGGAGGCAGAGACACTTCCCCCGCATCGTCTGTATGATTGTCCTATTGATCTACGACCCGGGACCACTCTGCCCAGGGGGCAAATTTATCCCTTGTCTCCAGCTACGGTCATGTCCAAGTACATTCGTGATAATTTAGCCAGAGGGTTCATACGGAAGTCTTCTTCTCCTGCCAGTGCCAGGTTCTTCTTTGTGAAAAAGAAAGATGGTTCGCTCCGCCCTTGCATTGATTTCCGGGGACTGAATGACATTACTATAAAGAATAAGTATCCCTTGCCGCTCATCCCTGAACTCTTCGACCGGCTATGTGGAGCCTGCGTCTTCTCGAAGTTGGACCTACGCGGAGCCTACAATCTCGTCCGCATTCGCTCCGGTGATGAATGGAAAACTGCCTTTAACACCCGGGACGGGCATTATGAATATCTTGTTATGCCCTTCGGCCTCTGCAATGCTCTCGCGGTGTTTCAGGAGATAGTTAATGACATCTTCCGAGATCTGCTGTACTCCTGCGTGGTAGTGTATCTAGACAACATCCTTATTTTTTCCCCGGATCTGGTGTCCCACAGGAGGAGTGTTCGTCAGGTACTGCAGCGCCTGCGGGAGAATCGCCTCTACGCGAAGCTTGAGAAGTGTCTCTTTGAGCAGTCTTCTCTGCCCTTCTTGGGCTACATTGCTTCGGATTCTGGGCTGGAAATGGATCCTGAAAAAACTGTCGGCAATTCTTCAATGGCCCCGTCCGGTGGGGGTCAAGGCGATTCAACGGTTCCTTGGCTTCGCCAATTACTATCGTCAATTTGTGCCACATTTTTCATCAGTCATCAAACCCATTTCCAGTCTCATTTGCAAGGGCATCAACTCCTCGTTCTGGCCTCCAGAGGCAGAAGAGGCCTTTTCCTGTTTGAAACAAGCCTTTGCGACGGCACCTGTGCTACACAGACCCGAGGCTAACAAGCGATTCATTTTGGAGGTAGATGCCTCATCCACGGGAGCTGGTGCAGTGCTCTCTCAGAGGTCCCCGTCCGGCTGACTGGTTACCTGTGGGTTCTTTTCAAAGGCCTTCTCTCCTGCAGAGTGTAATTATTCCATCGAGGATCGCGAGTTGCTGGCCATAAAGTTGGCACTGGAGGAGTGGCGCTATCTTCTTGAGGGGTCGGTCCACCCGTTTACCATCTTTACCGACCACAAAAACCTGGCCTACCTCCAGTCAGCCCAGAGACTTAACCCCCGGCAAGCCAGATGGTCTCTCTTTTTTGGCCGGTTCGATTTTGAGCTGCAGTTTCATCCCGGGCCTAAGAACGTCAAGGCAGAAGCATTGTCCCGGTCTCTGCAGTCTCCTGATTTGGTGGAGGAACCAACTCACATCATCGATCCAGCCAAGATCATCACAGTGGCCCCTGTGAGACAGATCACTCCTCCTCCAGGCAAGACCTACGTTCCTGAGGCAGACAGAAAAGAGGTGTTGCATTGGGGACATTCCTCTAAAGTTTCTGGACATGTCAGACTCAAAAAGACACTGGATCTCATTGCTCGTTTTTATTGGTGGCCTTCACTTCGCCAGGATGTGACTGACTTCACGGCTTCTTGTTCCTCTTGTGCCAAGGTCAAGGTTCCTAGACGGCCACCCTCCGGACTTCTGCTTCCTCTGCCGATCCCCTCGGTTCAATGGCAACATATAGCTTTGGATTTCATCACGGATTCACCTAACTCATCCGGATGTACAACTATCCTGGTAGCGGTCGATCGCTTCTCCAAGATGGCCCATTTTATTCCTCTTCCAGCACTGTCTTCCGCTCCAGAGTTGGCGAAGATTTTTATCCAGCATGTCTTCCGCCTTCACGGCTTCCCGCAACATACTGTCTCCGATCATGGTGTACAATTCACCTCTCAATTTTGGAGAGCCTTATGTAAACTTCTGGAGGTGAGATTGGACTTTCCTTCCACGTACCACCCTCAGTCCAATGGTCAAGTGGAATGCGTTAATAAGGTGCTAGCGTCATATTTACACATGTTCTCTAATGCTCACCAGGATAACTGGGTCCATCTGCTCCCTTGGGCAGAATTCTCCTACAATAATCATTCCAGCGAGTCCTCGGCCAAGTCTCCATTTCTTGTGGTGTTTGGGATGCATCCTGGTATTAATCTACCTATATCCACTACATCTGGTGTGCCTGCAGCAGATTGCCTTGCCATAGAGTTCTCCAAGATCTGGTCCGAGACTAAAGAGGCTCTCAAAAATCCAGGGAGCGCATGAAGAGACACGCTGACAAAAGACGCTAGGATTCTCCGACTTATCTGCCGGGCCAACAAGTTTGGCTTTCGGCCAAGTATATTAGGCTGAAGGGTTTCGGCCCCGAGGAGAGATCTTGGGAGCCGCAAGAGAACATCAATGCCCCACGCATCCTTAAGAGGTTTTTATCCAGACACAGTGGAGGGGTCCTCCTCCTTTCCGGCGGGCGGCTTCCCGGCGCGCTCCTCCTCTTCCCTCGGCCGTGCACACTGTGCCTCTGCGCACGCGCCAGGGCGTCAGACAGCGTGGCCCTGCTGTGCTGCCGCCCACCAGCGTGACCTGACCCAGATCCACTTCCTGACCAATCAGGGGCCACCACCAGGTATTTCAGGCCGCCCTCCCTTAGTTGAGGTGCCTGACTATTGAGTTAGTTTCTCGCTGTGTCCATGCCCTGCTCGCTTCCACTAGCCACTTGCTTCAGCTCGCTCTCCTGGTTCCCGTGGCTAACCCTTTTGTGTCTCCTTTCCTTTTGCAGTTCGCCTCTCCCCTTCCTCCTCCAGGTTCCCACTGTCCTCCACCATTTTGCCTCCAACTCTCTCTCCTCCCCCGGACTTTGGTTATCTCGGACATCTCGCCGGATTCCCCACCGCTCATCAGCTGCTCACTCTCTTAAGCCGACCCCTGGTCCTGGCTGCCATGAGGCTTGAACTCCTTGAGCCTGCTCCCAAACGGTCCCTGTATAGGGGTCGGTCCACCTGGTGCGCTCGCTCGGGGAGGGTTCGGCGTCACGGTTCAGTGGGTCCACTCTTGCTCCCATCACCAGCAGCGTAACAGGTATTTATACTCAATCCAACTATACTGTTGTTCTGACTGTGTGTGTCTGACCCCCTGATGTGCTTGTATACTGCATTGCTTGATTGCCTCTCATGTATGACCTGGGTCTGTCCACTCACTCTGTTCTCTGTCTCACGTACTGGTACTATTGTCTTCTCCGGTTCTGACCTCCTGGCTTGGCTATTGTTACTCTGTTACAATTTGTCCCTATTGTACCGTCTATTGCCCGTTCTGGTTTACTGATCTCTTGCTATGTCCTGGCTATCCATTCTTTCTAATCCTTTGGTACTATCGTACTATCTTGTGCTTTGACCCCGGCCTGATCTGGTTTACGTCCCTGTCTAAGCCCCTTGGTAACCTTGTCCCGTAGTTACCCTTCTAGGATTTTTCCTTCAGTTCCTAGCTATCCAGAGCTTAGGCCACACCCCCAGCAGTCAGGTGCTTCAGGTCCTATCTGGCCTGAAGCAATCTCTCTCTGCTCCTGCTTCCTCTGAGAGACCTGTGACCGGCTCCGCCCCTTGGCAGTTACATGCTTCAGGTCCTGTTTGTCTGAAGCACACATCTTCACCGCTGCTGCCCCCCTCCCACAGTTATCTTTGAGCACAGTTTTACTCAGGACACACGCACTGGCTCAGTGAGCAAGTGCAGTGCGGTGTTCCTCACAGGTCCCCTAAACCTAACCCTAACTTCATTCTCTCGCCTGCAACACTGTGTGAGAAAATTCTCATGCAGCATTGCCGTAAAGTGAGAGGATGAGGTCAGGTAACCTCTTCAGTGATGCCCTGCAGGAGCCATTGTCTCCAGTCAGTGCATCGTGGTAGGCCCTATAGAGCAGTGATATCACCCGATGTCACTGTTCAATAGGGAAGATTGTTGTGGGACACTTGTTATTAAATGGACTACGTCGGAACAGGAGTATTTATTTGTTTATTTTTTTTTTTTTTTGCAGGAAATCGAGGGCATTGCATGGATTAGGTGTCATAAATATGGCAAAACTGTATAGTGTTTTATTTCATTAAAATACTTTTTTTGGCTGTGTCTTTTTTTAAACCCTTAGCAACTATAGGATTAGTAATGGATCAGTATCTTATTGATGCCTCTCCACTACTATCCATGCTGGGAGTCACTTTACAATACAAAGGTGACATCAACCCCCACAAATATTACCCCATATGCCACCGCTACACGGCAGTGGGAAGAGAGAGTCTAAGTGCTGGAATTGGCGCATCTTAGAGATACGCCTTCTCTGGGGTGGCTGGGGGCAGATGTTTGTAGCCGGGGGGGCAATAACCATGGTCCCTTCCTAGGCTATGAATATCTGCCCCCAGTCGTCGGCTTTCCCTCTCTGGCACAGAAAATTGCATGGGAGCAGCCATTTTTTTCCCTTTTTTTCAAAATTAAACATATTGTTCATTAATAAACATCAGCCTTGGTATTATATATCTATCGATATATATACTGTATATATATATATATACACACACACACTAGCTGAAGAGCCCGGCGCTGCCCGGGCATAGTAACTAACTGTGGTTAGTTATAGCAAATTATAATCATCCTCCATCCCATAGTCCCGTGCCCATATACCCATCATACATATCCACGATCCCATAGGCCTGTGCCCATATACCCATCAAACATATCCTCCATCCCATAGTCCCGTGCCCATATACCCGTCATGCATATCCTCCATCCCATAGTCGAGTGTCCATATACCCATCATACATCCTTCATCTCATAGTCCCATGCCCATATACCAATCATACATATCCTCCATCCCATAGTCCCGTGCCTATATACCCATCATATATATCCTCCATCCCATAGTCCCGTGCCCATATACCCATCATACATATCCGCCATCCCATAGTCCCATGCCCATATACCCGTCATACATATCCTACATCCCATAGTCCCTTGCCCATATACCCATCATACATATCCGCCATCCCATAGTCCCGTGCCCATATACCCGTCATACATATCCTCCATCCCATAGTCCAGTGCCCATATACCCATCTCACATCCTCCATCCCATAGTCCCGTGCCCATATACCCGTCATACATATCCTCCATCCCATAGTCCAGTGCCCATATACCCATCACACATCCTCCATCCCATAGTCCCATGCCCATATACCCATCATACATATTTGCCATCCCATAGTCGAGTGCCCATATACCCATCATACATATCCGCCATCCCATAGTCCTGTGCCCATATACCCATCATAAATATCCTCCACCCCATAGTCCAGTGCCCATATACCCATCACACATCCTCCATCCCATAGTCCCGTGCCCATATACCCGTCATACATATCCACCATCCCATAGGCCCGTGCCCATATACCCATCATACATATCCTCCATCCCATAGTCCAGTGCCCAAATATCCATCACACATCCTCCATTTTATAGTCAACCATTATGACATCATAATGAGCGGCGGGGCTTGCAACCTATGATGACATCAGCGTCGCCATTGCAACCATTGTGACATCATAATGAGGGGTGGGGCTTGATACGCACACACTGTTTCCCCAGTATGTAGATAGGGGCATTATGACATCATAGTGAGGGGCGGGGATTGACACGCACACACTTTTTCCCCAGTATGTAGATAGGGGCAAAATTGTTTGGTGAATTGGAACGTGCGGGGTTAAAATTTCACCTCACGACATAGCTTAGGACGCTCTTGGGGTCCAGACGTGTGACTGTGCCAAATTTTATGGCTGTAGCTGCGACGGTGCGGATGCCTATCCCGCACATACACACACACATACATACACACATACATACATACATACATACACACTTTGAGCTTTATATATTGGATATATATATATATATGTATAGATATATCTATCTATAGAAATATCTATCGATCTATAGATATATCTCTCTATCTATAAATTTATCTATAGATAGATATATCTCTAGATAGATATACAGTATCTATGGATAGATATATCAATGGATATTGTGAGAAAGCGCTCCCTGAGTGTGTTGGGGGACACTTGCTTGGCAATGGAATAAAAGCACATAGGAACGGTTTCAAACAAAAACAGTCTATTTGGTTTATTAACTCAGCATAAACCGCATAATGTAAAGTCCATTTCATTACATCCACTAACATATCATGACCACCAGTCTGTTCATGTAGCAGATAAGCCTCTCTGCCATATATTCCAACCCCCATGTCCAGAGTTACTGACTCCTTGTCAGTCCTGGCTTCGCCAACACAATGGCCGTAACGGGCTCTACAGGTACATGGTCTCACCACATGCTACTCAGGAAGTCTGTCCATTGCCAGGACCTTCCAGCCCACACCATGTGACCACACCACAGTCTCATTATATCACCCATAACCACACCAACAGGTGAGGTACCTATCACATGGGCTGATCACGTGATCGTGACATCACTACAGGTCCTCAACCTTATGGAAAATTCAGGCCAAATCTTATCCTGCTGGGAGAAATATATCTTCCATTCAGCACTACCCCTTTCGTTGAACCACACTATATAGATCTATCTATATCTATTTATCTATATATCTATCTATAGATCTATCTATCTATCTGTAGATCTATCTATCTATAGATCTATATATCTGTGTGTAAAGAAATTGTAAATCCTCATGGATGAAATATTTTTTCGGACTCACTGTGCGCTGCTTGACATAGTTCAGTCGTACAACATAAAGGGTATTAACAGTTTAATTCCCAACGCGTTTCGAAGTTTCTAATACTTCTTCCTCAGGGGATGACATCTAAGGTAGGAAGAAGTATTAGAAACTTCGAAATGCGTTGGGAATTAAACTGTTAATACCCTTTATGTTGTACGACTGAACTATGTCAAGCAGAGCACAGTGAGTCCGAAAAAATATTTCATCCATGAGGATTTACATTGGCGGTCACAGAGTGGACCTTCGGGCGTGCAGCAGCTGACAGTCGCTTATGTGCCTTTATTTCCCTCAGAAAAGGTGAGTGAATTTCTTATCATCTATTCCCAATATTACCCGGATAAGACCCTATTGCGCTTTCTTTTTCCTTTAGCCTCTTTTATGTGTAACGAAATTACATCACAACTGTTTTTTTTTGTTAAATAATAGATCTTTATTTAGCTTACAAAAACGAGCATGAAAAAAACTCATGAAAATCCGCATCAAAAACACATAAAAAACTTGTGGATTTTTTGCTGCGTTTTCTGCCAAGAGATGCAGATTCTGTGCAGAAAATTTCACAGGCAAATCTGCAACGTGTGCAACATACCCTAAGGGACCGTTTTAAATGCTTTAGAAGCCTTTGCAGGTGTTTTTGTTAATTATTCCAATTTAATGAGATAATGACTTTTGGGTTTTCATTGACTGTAAGCCATAATCATCAACATTAACAGAAATAAATACTTGAAATAGATCACTCTGTTTGTAATGACTCTATATAATATATGAGTTTCACTTTTTGTATTGAAGAACTGAAATAAATTAACTTTTTGATTATATTCTAATTTTGTGAGACGCACCTGTATTACCAACTCCTCATTTTGACTTGCAAATAGGAATGGCTGAACCCAAACTGGAAAGAACATTTTCCTGTTCGAGTTTGCCAGTCTAATAAAGATTGTTGAAAGGCTGCAGTGCAGCCAATCAATAAGTTTTTATATCGTGGGCACTTACGGGCACTACTCAGATCACAATAAAAAAGGGGCAGATGTTGGTATTAAAACTTTTCTTTCAACTCCCTAGTAAAACTGCTAATTTCCATATCGGCATGTCTGAAATAATGGATTTACAAGCTTTGGAACCACAAAAAAACTCAAAATTGCTGTAATATACAGTATATCACATATTGAAGCCATATCATATCTGTCATCAGATTTTACTATACAATCTACATAGAATGTTAAATAGATTTCTTGGACCTAATGAAGAAGATGTACACTACCGTTCAAAAGTTTGGGGTCACCCAGACAATTTTGTGTTTTCCATGAAAACTCATACTGTTATTAATCAAATGAGTTACCAAATGAATTTAAAATCTAGTCCAGACATTGACAAGGATTGAAAAAAAGATTTTTATTTGAAATAATTTTCTCCTTCAAACTTTGCTTTCATCAAAGAATGCTCCCTTTGCAGCAATTACAGCATTGCAGACCTTTGGCATTCTAGCAGTTAATTTGCTGAAGTAATCTGGAGAAATTTCACCCCATGCTTCCAGAAGCCCCTCCCACAAGTTGGCTTCGCTTGATGGGCACTTTTTGTGTACTATACGGTCAAGCTGCTCCCACAACAGCTCAATGGGGTTGAGATCTGGTGACGGCGCTGGCCACTCCATTACAGATAGAATACCAGCTGCCTGCTTCTTCCCTAAATAGTTCTTGCATAATTTGGAGGTGTGCTTTGGGTCATTGTCCTGTTGTAGAATGAAATTGGCTCCAATAAAGCGCTGTCCACAGGGTATGGCATGGCATTGCAAAATGGAGTGATAGCATTCCTTATTCAAAATCCCTTTTACCTTGTACAAATCTCCCACTTTAACAGCACCAAAGTAACCCCAGACCATCACATTACCCCCACTATGCTTGACAGATGGCATCAGGCACTCTTCCAGCATCTTTTCAGTCGTTCTGCATCTCACAAATGTTCTTCTGTGTCTCACAAATGTTCTTCTTTGTGATCCAAGCACCTCAAACTTGGATTCATCTGTCCATAACTCTTTTTTCCAATCTTCCTCTGTCCAATGTCTGTGTCCTTTTGCCCATATTAATTTTTTCCTTTTATTAGCCAGTCATGGCTTCTTCTTTGCCACTCTGCCCTGAAGAACAGCATCCTCGAGTTGCCTCTTCACTGTAGACGTTGACACTGGCGTTTTGCGTGTACTATTTAATGAGGCTGCCAGTTGAGGACCTGTGAGGTGTCAATTTCTACAGACTCTAATGTACTTTTCTTGTTGCTCAGTTGTGTAGCGGGGCCTCCCACTTCTCTTTCTACTCCTCTGAAGGGAGTAGTACACACCGTTGTAGGTAATCTTCAGTTTCTTGGCAATTTCTCACACGGAATAGCCTTCATTTCTAAGAACAAGAATAGACTGTCGAGTTTCACATGAAAGTTCTTTTTTTCTGGCCATTTTGAGAGTTTAATGGAACCAACAAATGTAATGCTCCAGATTCTCAACTAGCTCAAAGGAAGGTCAGGTTTATAGCTTTTCTAATCAGCCAAACTGTTTTCAGCTGTGCTAACATACTTGCACAAGGGTTTTCAAGGGTATTCTAACCATCCATTAGCCTTCTTACACATTTAACAAACACAAAGTACCATAAGAACACTGGAGTGATGGAAATGGGCCTCTATACACCTATGAAGGTATTGCATTACAAACCAGATGTTTTCAGCTAGAATAGTCATTTACAACATTAACAATTTATAGTGCATTTCTGAATCATTTAATGTTAGCTTCATTGGAAAAAATGTGCTTTTCTTTAAAAAATAAGGAAATTTCTAAGTGACCCTACACTTTTGAATGGTAGTGTATTTACTTTGAAAAGTTATGTTAGAATAACTGTATAATCCTCTATAAAAGATTAACTAATTATCTCCCCACCTAGCCAGAAAGACAGATCCCCAGCGTCCCTCCTCTCTGCTGAGATCTCACATTGCTCAGTACAACCTGCAGTGTCAGTCAGGCTGGGTGGAAACAAAATCCACTAAGACTCATGACTTATTTCATTGTATAGTTGGACTCATAAAATGCTCATTTTAATAGCAGGACTATACAGCCATCATGACAAGGATTTTCAAAATAAGTTCACCAACCCTCATCACGGCTAAAAGATCAATTTAAAAAAGTATTCAGTTTTTATCAAGAAATCTGGTGATGGGTCTTCTTTTATTATTCACTGATAATCAAACTAGTTGACCAAACCAGTCAAATCAAAGGTAAAGTGATGCTTGAAAACTGCAGTAATCTTTACAGATTTTCTTTTGTTGTGCTTATAAAGCTGCAGCATGCACTATGCTTATTATAAAGGACCTTGACAAGTAGATCTTTTAATTTCAGTTCTTTTTATGGTACCACAATGCCAGATTTTTTAATTATTGCTAAAATAGCATGTTAAAATTGACACTAAAGAAGCCATCCCAACAAAATTTGTATCCCACTAATATATTACATTCATCATATTACATACATCACTGTGAACATACAATTGCTCATTTTGCCTTTCTACCCAGTTAATTCTTCCCATTTCCATTAGGTCTATGACATCACATAATTTAAAACTGACTAGCTGAGTCCTTCCAAGCTCTATATTGAAATAGCAGGTCAGTTTTCCCTGCATGAGTCATCACTGCAAAAGTCCCTAGCTGGGTCAGGAGTTGAACAGGGTAATGATTTTTGCAGGGAAAAGAGACTTCCTTCTACATAGAACAGATAAAAGGGAAGAATTAGCTGGGTAGAAAGGCAAAATGAGTATTTGTAAGTACACAGTGCTATATAATATGATGATTGCAATATAGGAAGAGGATACAAACTTTGTTGAGAGTGCTTCTTTAAAGTTCTTATTAGATTGGATCTATCACTAGATTTCACAAAAATGACTGCATACAAGGGCAACTCTAATAGGTGCAGGTGTTACAGTCACACCCATAGCCCTGGAGCCTAAGGAACTCACACAGACTAATACTATTGCAGATCCATGATAGCTTGGATCCTGTTGGATGTTTCGCATTGAGGCTCAGAAACTTCAAGTTATACCACTGGCTGCAGATAGGGATGAGTGAGTAGTGAAATACTCGGACTCGCTGTACTCGTTACGAGTACCTCCTAATACTCGGGTACTCGTAACGAGTCCAATGTAAGTCAATAGGAAATGCGAGAAATTGGCTGTGTGTGTGTGCTGGCTGGGTGGGGACTGTGAGAAGACTGTGCCAGGCTGTGCGGGACTGTGCTGGGCTGTGCAGGTACTGTGCGGGGACTGTGCTGGGCTGTGCAGGTACTGTGCGGGACTGTGCTGGGCTGTGCTGGTCTGTGCGGGACTGTGCTGGGCTGTGCGGGGACTGTGCTTGGCTGTGCGGGGACTGTGCTTGGCTGTGCGGTGACTGTGCGGGCTGTGCCAAATATTGCGAGGTGAGTAGTGAAATACTCGCCAGGATTCGAGTACCGTACCGCGAGTACTGCATTACTCGCCGAGTACCGAATACTAACGAGTATACTTGCTCATCCCTAGTTGCAGACACAATTAAATCGATTTTGTTGATATGATAAGGTTGATGTACAGTGGCATGTAAAAGTTTGGGCACTCAATGTCAAAATTACTGTTATTGTAAACAGTTAAGCAAGTTAAAGATGACATTATCTCTAAAAGGGGTAAAGTTAAAGATGACACATTTCCTTTGTATTCTAGACACCCTTTGCACCCCTTTTGCAAGTATTACAGCTGGTAAATACTTTTTGTAGTCAGCCAAAAGTCTTAATTCATTCATTCATTTTTCTTTGGAAAATTCTTCCAGTTCTGTGAGATTCATGGGTCATCTTGCATGCTCTGCTACTTTGAGTTTTAGCCACAGATTTTCAATGATTTTCAGATCAGGGGACTGTGAGGGCCATTGTAAAACCTTAAGCTTGAGGCTTTTAAGGTAGTCTATTGTAGATTTTGACTTGAGTTTAGGATCACTATCCATTCATAGAACCCATCCTCTTTTCAACTTCAGCTTTTTTACAAATGGTATTGTGTACATCAAGAATTTGTTGAAATTTCAATGACTCCATTCTTCCCTCTACAAGTAAAATGTTCCCAATGCCATTGGCTGCATACAACCTCAAAGCATGATTGATCCACATCCATGCTTAATGGTTGGCGAGATGTTCTTTTCCTGAAATTCTGTGTCCTTTTTTCTCTACACAAACCTTTGTTCATTGTGGCCAAAGAGTTCTATTTTAACTTTATCAGTCGACTGGACTTTTTTTTAATATGCATCAGGCTTGTTTAGATGTTCTTTTGCATACCTGCACTCAATTTTATGGTGAGGACACAGGAGAGGATTTCTTCTGATGACACTTCCATGAAGGCCAGATTTGTGCAGGTGTCTCTGGACAGTAAAACAATGTACCACAACTCCAGAGTCTGCTAAATCTTTCTGAAGGCCTTTTTGCAGTCAAGCGGGGGTTCTGATTTGCCTCTCTAGCAATCCTACGAGCAGCTCTCATTGAAGTTTTGCCTGGTCTTCCAGACCTTATCTTGACCTCCACTGTTACTGTTAACTGCCATTTCTTAATTACATTTCTAACTGAGGAAAGGGCAATTTGGAAACGCTTTGCTATGTTCTTATAGCCTTCTCCTGCTTTGTGGGCCTCCACCATTTTCATTTTCAGAGTGTTAGGCAGCTGCTTAGAAGAACCCATGGCTGCTGTTTTTTGGCACAAGGTTAAAGGAGGCTGACTTTTTATAAAGCTTGAAAATTTGCATCACCTGGCCTTTCCTAACGATGATAGTGAACAAGCAATAACCATAACATGCTAATTAAGGTCTGAAACTTTGGTCAAAGTTATCTGAGCACACAAATCTCCAAGTGTGCCCAAACCTTTGCAACGGCCATTTTTCCTTTTTGTAAATTTTAAAATGAAAAAAAATTACTGTATATATTGTTTTTGCCTAAAATACAAAGAAAATGTGTCATCTTTAACTTTAGTCCTTTTAATAATAATAATCTTTATTTTTATATAGTGCTAACATAGTCCGCAGCACATTACAGCTTTTGCACACATTATCATCGCTGTCCCTGATGGGGCTCACAATCTGAATTCCCCATCAGTATATCTTTTGAGTGTGGGAGGAAAACGGAGAACCCGGAGGAAACCTACACAAACACGGGGAGAACATACAAACTCCTTTGAGAGATCATTTCATCTTCAACTTGCTTAACTGTTTAGTAACAATAATTTTGACCTGGGGTGCCTGAACTTTTACATGCCACTGTACTTATTTTGAAAATCCATGTTACATTGTGTATAATCTTATTTCACAGTTTACATGCATGCAATCAAAATGACCATTTGGGGAGCGTGGAGACAAAGTACCCTTGGAATCATATAAACTCTTTCACTCTTTAGATGGACTCATAAAATATTAATTTTAAAATCGTGATTATCATGATTAGGTTCTCTGACATGGAGTGTCAGATTAAGGACTCCAGCCTCATCAGATCTAAGAGGTCTGTTTAATAATGTATCCAATTTATATTCTAAAAATCAATTATTCCATCTGAACTGTATGGATGCATTGTTTAAGCACGTTACAGCACTACTACATTATTGGAACACTATCATGGTAGCATTCAGAAAAAAAACTAACTACCTCCAAAATGTACCATTTCTCAAACAATTCAAAAACAATTTCACATATAGCTTATTAACTGACAACTGAAAGTCTAAAATGGCCCAGGCAAACGTTAAACGTTTACAGCAGTGTTAAAAGTAGAAACATATGACTCAGAGAAGGGTCTAAAATGTATAGTAAAAGACAAGAAGAAGAAAACGTTGACCTAAGACAATTTATGCACGCAAAACAATCATGTGAGACTTTATTACCACCTACTGCCAGCATGTGGTACTGCAGCAGGAAACTTAAATCATTATGTATTACTCATTTTTAAATTTTTAAGAAATAACTGCACATACAGTTGTGTGAAAACCTGTTTATCTCATCCTGATTTCCTATTCTTTTGCATGTTTGTCACACTTAAATGTTTCAGATCACCAAACATATTTAAATGTTAGACAAAGATAGCACAAGGAAGCACAAATTGCAGTTTTTAAATGAATGTCTTTATTATTAAGAGAAAAAGAAATCTAAACCTACAAGGCCCTGTGTGAAAAAGTGATTGCCCCCCTCCCTTAAAACATAAATTAACTGTGGTTTATCACATTTTTGGGAAGCCGAGTTCAAGTTCCCTAGCCACACCAAGGCCTGATTACTGCCATACCTGTTCTCAATCAAGAAATCAGTTAAATAGGACCTGCCTGACAAAGTAAACCAAAAGATCCTCATAAGTCAGATATCATGGTGTGATCCAAAGACATTGTGGAACAAATGAGGAGCAAAGTAATTGAGATCTATCAGTCTGGAAAAGGTTATAAAGCAATTTCTAAAGCTTTGGGACTCCAAAAAACCACAATGAGAGCCATTATCCACAAATGGAAAAAACATGGAACAGTGGTGAACCTTTCCAGGAGTGGCCGGCCCACCAAAATTACTCCAAGAGCGCAGCGACGACTCATCCAAAAGCTCACAAAAGACTCCACAACAACAACAACAAAAGAACTGCAGGCCTCACTTGCCTCATTTAAGGTCAGTATTCTTGACTTCACCATAAGAAACAGACTAGACAAAAATGGTCTGCATGACAGAGTTCCAAGACAAAAACTATTGCTGAGCAATAAGAACCTAAAGGCTCGTCTGAGTTTTGCCAGGAAACAACTTGATGATCCCCAAGACTTTTGAGAGAATACTCTGTGGACTGAGGAGACAAAAGTTTAACTTTTTGGAAAGTGTATGTCCAATTGCATCTGGCGTAGAAGTATCCGAGCCTTTCAGAAAAGGAATATCATACCAACAATAAAATATGGTGGTGGTAGTTTGATGATCTGGGGCTGTTTTGCTGCTTCACAACTTGGAAGACTTGCTGTGGTAAATCATGGAACCATGAATTCTGTCTACCAAAAAAAATCCTGAAGGAGAATGTCCGTCCATCTGTTTGTGACCTCAAGCTGAAGTGCACTTGCATTATGCAGTAGGAGAATGATCCAAACACACACCAGCAAGTCCACCTCTGAATGGATTAAGAAAGCCAAAATTAAGATTTTGGAGTGGCCTAGTCAAAATCCTGACCTTAGTTCAATTAAGATGCTGTGGCATGACCTTAAAAAGGCGGCTCATGCTCAGAAACCCTCCAATGTGGCTGAATTTCAACAATTCTGCAAAGATGAGTTGGGCCAAAATTCCTCCAGTGTTGTAAAAGATTCATTGCCAGTTATCCCAAACACTTGATTGCAGTTGTTCCTGCTGAGAGTGGCCCAACCAGTTATTAGGTTTAGGGCACAATGTTTTTTTCACACAGGGCCCTGTAGGTTTGGATTTATATTGCCCTTAATAATAAAGACCTTCATTTAAAAACTGAATTTTGTGTTTACTTGTGTTATCTTTGTCTAATATTTAGATTTGTTTGGTGATCTGAAACATTTAAAGGGAACCTGTCACCTCTTTTGCCACTATAAGATGGGGCCACCGCCTTTCAGGGCTTGTCTTCAGCATTCTATAATGCTGTAGATAAGCCCCCAGTCCGAACTGCAAGATAAGAAATACAAGTTTTATTATACTCACCCGGGGGGGCGGTCAAATGCGGTCCCGTCTGATGGGTGTCGCACTTCCGGGTCCGTCGCCTCCCATCTTCATGCTATGTCATCCTCCTGCTTGCTTTGTGTCGCGCTCCTGCACAGGAATAATTCTCTGCCCTGTTGAGGGCAGAGCAAAGTACTACAGTGAGCAGGCGCCGGGAAAGGTCAGAGAGGCCCAGCGCCTGCACACTGCAGTACTTTATTCTGCCCTTAACAAGGCAAATCAGTATGCATGTGCAGGAGCCGCGACAGAAGCGAGGAAGAGGACGACATTGCATGAAGACGGGAGGCACCGGACCCAGACCTCTGACACCCATCGGACCAGGCCGCCCCCCCAGGTGAGCATAATTAAACTTATTTTTCTTCACTTGAAGGTTGGATCGGGGACTTATCTACAGCATCACAGAATGCTGTAGATAAGCCCTGAAAGGCGGTGGCCGCATCTTGTAGCGGCAAAAAGAGGGACAGGTTCCCTTTAAATGTCACAAACATGTAAAAGAATAGGAAATCAGGAAAGTGACAAACGATTTCACAAAACTGTAGTTGTGAGGACAAAAAAGCAAATATGTAAAGATTATGCAAACAATATGAAGGAAGAATAGTTTCAAGAAAAGCAGTTTAGAAACTGCAAGTACATTTTTTTAATGTACCTTTCTGTGGAAGTTCCCAGGACAAGAAAAATGTGAAAGTATTGTTCATTATTGCATACATTTTACATGATTTACCTTTGTGTGGAAGTTCCCAGGACAACAAAAATGTGAAAGTATTGTCCATTATTGCATAAATTTTACATGATTTATTGTCAGTAAACTCATTAAATGCTACTGTCATCCTCTATGCACGGCATTTGTAGATTAGGTGCTTTGGATTTTAGTTTGCCGATGACAAAAAAAAGTAATATTATATTATTTCTATAATGCAATCACTATAGTCATATAATATATATTACCTGCATTGGAGCAAATAGTTTCTGTGGCTCAGTCTGAACCAGTGCCATGGAATGAATAAATGCACGCAGTGGTGACAGCGAAGTGACCAAAACAAATGTGCGAATCACTGGAAATGGGTGATGATGATGGTCATGGTGGTAGACTTTTATATTTCTGGAACAAAGTATGGTAGATATTAGCTGTCACTTATTTCCTGTATGTAAAGTAATTGTGTTATCATATCCATAGGGGGCACATCACTAAGCTTTAGACTGCAATCAAAGACCTTCCTACCTGGAAAAGATGAAGTCACCAGGAATCTAAGTTGCAAGGCATTTTCGTTGCCTGCTGTCACTTCATTCCAGCAAGTGGCGTAGGTCACTGTGTTTTGCAACAAATATTTTGTTTTTGTATGTTATTAAAGGAGTTGTCCAAGATTTTTTTATGGTTGAAATGCAGGAAATGTATTAAGATAATAAGACAACAATTTCACACTTAGGCTGCGTTCACACGTTCAGGTTTTTTCGCGGTGGCTTTTACTGCACGATTTTGCCACGAAAATGCAAAAAAACAGCATCCCATGCATTCCTATGGGATTCCGCAATGCTGTGCTAATGCTGCGAATATTCCCACGGCGGAATCGAATCGTTGAAAAATCCGCAGCATGCTCATTAAGGCTGGGGTCACACTGGCGAATAAAACGGACGAATGCAATGCGATAAAAAATCGCATTGCATTCGAACCCATGTTATTCTATGGGGCAGCTCCCATCATGCGATTTTTTATCGCATCCGATCCTCTGACCGAGACAATCGCAGCATGCTGCGATTGTCACCGATTTTCGGATCGGATTCGACAATACAAGTCTATGGGGGCGAGAAAAAATGGGACTAAAAACGGACTCGATGTATGAGTTGCGATTAAAATCGCACCGGGTGTCCTTTAGCAAAAGCCGGCAATTCTTTATTCCAATACAGTAAAATCACAGAGACCGGTTAAATAAAGAAAGAATGAATATATCTAGACACAATATATATATATGTATATATATTTTATACATGTCATAGAGACACATTTATACATATATTTGACATTCATACAGTTCATCAAAGCAGAATAGCCGCAGAAACATTTGCCGGCTTTTGTATAATTATGCTCCTGCCCGACATGAAATGACACATGGTTTATATACAGTTAACCATTTCATTCCTTGCTGGAATGCTACCAATTGTTTGGAGTTCCTCATACGTTTTTTTTTTATATGATTTAATGGATAAATAAAGAAGAAGATTTTATAATTCTGGTGAACTTTCATCTTTTTGCTGGATCCCAATTCTCTCTTATTCCTATATATATATATATATATATATATATATATATTGTGTCTAGAGCTATTAATTCGTTTGTGTGGGGAAACCTGTCATTGGGCTCCATTATATGTCCATTTTGCTATCCAGCGAGAAAATCTCGCCAGACGGATGTCAAAAGGATGCTTACATGCAATTAAAATCGCATCAATGAAGAAAAATCGCATCAAAAACGCATCACTGGTTAAGATACCTTTGTGCGATTTCGGACCGTTAAAATGGGACCGATTTTTTATTCGTTGTGTGTGACTCCAGCCTAATTTGCGAAATTGCGGCGATTCCGCCCACATAAGAATGCATTGTTCTGCTTAATTTCCGCATGTGGCTGTGCTCACCATTCGAAAAGTAAGCAGAACATTTGCGGATGGTACCCACAGCATGGAGGAGAAGAGACTGTCCTCCAGGCCCTGGGTACCATATCCCTGTAAAAAATAGAATTAAAAATAAAAAAAATTGGGTTATATTCACCTTCCGACGTTCCACGCAGCGTCCCCAGGCCTCAACGATACACGCGGCAGCTCCCATTCCCAGTAATGCATTGCGATGACCTTTGCTAACATCGCGTCTCGCAATGCTGTAGCAGTGTCGTGAGACTGCAATGTCATCAAAGGTCATTGCCGCAAAGCATCACTGGGAACGGGACCTGTCGGAGCATCGCGGAGTCCTGGGGAGGCTGCGCGGGACTTCGGAAGGTGAATATAACCCGATTTTTTAATTTTTATTATTTTTAACATTAGATCTTTTTACTACTGATGCTGCATAGGCAACCTCAATAGTAAAAAGTTGGTCCCACTTGTCAAACACTATGTTTGATGAGTGTGACCAACCTGTCAATCAGTTCTCCAAGCGATGCTACAGATCGCTTGGAAAACGCTAGCATTCTGCAAGCTAATTACGCTTGCAAACCGCTAGTTTTTCCGCGGGAAAATTGCGGGAATTTAAAATGCGATTTTCCCATGGAATGGAATTCCGGAATTCTCGTGGTAACTTCCGCGGGAATTCCGCTACGTGTGAACTTAGCCTTATATAAACTTCCTCTGCTCCAGTGTTGCTATTCTGATGTGCTAAGACACAGTGGTTTGAATAGGGGAGTAATTTTTATTTTAACACATTTCTTGCCCTTTTTTTAAAATCATGGATAACCCTTTTAAAAGGTACACCATGTGGCCTAATAAAGTCCACTCTTATATTTTTTCTAAACCTGGAGTGCTGCTTCCCATTTTTTATTCCTGGATATTTGGCACTTGATTGCATGTGCTGTTCCATTTTTTCTAACCTTTTAAAGGGAAGCTATAATAAGAAAATTACTTATTATTAAAATCATGTACATATATTCTTTGAAAATGTTTGGAATGTTTTATTAACATATCATTTGTTTAAGTGAACACATTTCCCTGCCTGTTTATTTTGTCATAGAAGCATTTGTTTCTGCTGTGTCACCAGCACTGTGAAGCTGGCTGCTGAGCTCTTATGTCACTGACTTGATTTATGATGAGGTCACAAGACTGATGACACAGCAGAAACACTAGCTCCTGTGATAAAACAAACAGAAAGGGAAATGTATTCCCTCACACAAACCAACAGCTGAGAGTCCCTGATGGGTTTCCTGGCCAGGAGTTGTGCATACCTAACCAAGAATTGCAGCATCTTTACATGGTTGGACACAGCAAATAACAATACATAGTAGCTACACATTTTAAGATTATCTCAGCACAGAAACATTTTTTTAAATATATCAAATTGTAGAAATGATTAACATTCCAAGATCTATTGTTATTTTTTTTATTATTTTTTTTAGAGGAAACCCCTTTAACCCCTTGCTGATGTCGAATGGGATAGTACGTCTGATGTCAGTTTTCTCAGCTTTGAGGTGGGCTCCGGTGGTGAGCCCACCTCAAAGCCGGGACATGTCAGCTGTTTTCAACAGCTGACATGTGCCCGCAATAGGCACGGGCGGAATCGTTATCAGCCCGCGCCGATTAACTACCTAAATGCCACTGTCAAACTCTGACAGCAGCATTTCACGAGCGCTTTTGGCCGTCAGGCTGGAAATACGCGCACCGCTGACCCCCCCGTCACATGTTCGGGAGTCATCGGTGTGTCGGCATAACAACCAGAGGTCTCCTTGAGACCTCTATGGTTATTGATGCCGGATTGCTATGAGCATCGCCTCTGTGTAGCAGAGCCAATCAAGTTGTGGCAGCTTATAGCGTCCCATGGAGGCTATTGAAGTATGCCATAAGTTAAAAAAAAAGGGTTTAAGAAAAAAATAAAAAATATTTAAAAGTTCAAATCACCCCCCTTTCGCCCCATTAAAAATAAAACAATAAAAATAAAATCAAACATACACATATTTGGTATCACCGCATTCAGAATTGCCCAATCTATCAATAAAAAAAGGATTAGCCTGATCGCTAAACGGTGTAGCGAGAGAAAAAAATCAAAACGTCAGAATTACATTTTTTTGGTCACCACGACATTGCATTAAAATGCATTAACGGGCGATCAAAATATCATATCTGCACAAAAATGGTATCATTAAAAATGTCAGCTTGGCGCACAAACAATAAGCCCTCACCCAACTCGAGATCACAAAAAAATGGAGACGCTATGGGTCTTGGAAAATGGCACAATTATTTATTATTTTTTTAGCAAACTTTGGAATTTTGGGAATTTTTTTTCACCACTAGACATGTTTGGTGTCTATGGACTAATGACCTGGAGAATCATAATAGCAGGTCAGTATTAGCAACGGCTCCAACTGTAAACTACTGGGGAATGAAGCAGCACACACAGGCTCTGTGACATCACCGCTTGTTACTGAGCCTGCACGTAGCTTCTCATTCATTCCCCAGTAGTTTACAGTTGGAGCGCAGGGTCGGACTGGGGTGTCTAGGGCCCACCAAGGGAATTAATTTTAGGGGCCGACCTACAGTAATGTACAACTCAACATTTAGGCTTTGAGACCGCGGAATTACACCATGGGTTCTTTTGCCGTATATCCCACGCCAAATATGCATCATTTCAGCATCCTAATTCTACTAAAAGCTGCACCGTTGTTCATATGCTGCAGATCTTTCCGCACTACGATTCATTTAATCCTTTAGGGCCGCAGGCCTGTTTTCACCTTAATGCCCAGGCCATTTTTTGCAAATCTGACCTGTGTTACTTTGAAGTTAAAAAGTGACCCCATTTTGGAATCTACACCCCCAAGGATTGACGTAGGGGGTATAGTGATCACTTTGTCCCAACAAGAGTTCCATGGTAGATGCTACACAGCCCAGCCAATCGAAGCGTTCGTATCTGCAGGGGGGGCTAAAATTCGCCCGGACCAGCCAGGCAGCGTTGCTGCCTGCCGGTCTTAGCGGCGAAAGCCTCCCGGTACCCGTGCGATTAGCTGCCCCAATAGGCAGCACAGGTCCCCAATAGGCAGCATTGGTCCCTATAGGCAGCACAGGTTCCCAATGGGCAGCACAACTCCCCAATAGGCAGCACAGGTCCCCAAAAGGCAGCACAGGTCCCCAATAGGTAGCACACGTCCCCAATAGGCAGCACAGGTCCCCAATAGGCAGCATTGGTCCCTATAGGCAGCACAGGTTCCCAATAGGCAGCACAACTCCCCAATAGGCAGCACAGGTCCCCAAAAGGCAGCACAGGTCCCCAATAGGTAGCACACATCCCCAATAGGCAGCACAGGGCCCCAATAGGCAGCACAGGTCCCCAATAGGCAGCATTGGTCCCCAATAGGCAGCATTGGTCCCCAATAGGCAGCACAGGTCCCCAATAGGCAGCACAGGTCCCCAATAGGCAGCATTGGTCCCCAATAGGCAGCATTGGTCCCAAATAGGGAGCACAGGTCCCCAATAGGCAGCACAGGTCCCAATAGGCAGCACAGGTCACCAATAGGTAGCATTGTACCCAATAGGCAGCACAGGTCCCCAATAGGCAGCACAGGTCCCAATAGGAAGCACAGGTCCCCAATAGGCAGCATTGTTCCCTATAGGCAGCATTGGTCCCCAATAGGCAGCACAGGTCCCCAATAGACAGCACAGGTCCCCAATAGACAGCACAGGTCCCTATAGGCAGCACAGGTCCCCAATAGGCAGGCACAGGTCTCTAATAGGCAGCATTGTTCCCTAATAGGCAGCACAGGTCCCCAATAGGCAGGCACAGGTCCCTAGTAGGCAGCACAGGTCCCCAATAGGCAGGCACAGGTCCCTAGTAGGCAGCACAGGTCCCTAATAGGCAGCACAGGTCCCCAATAGGTAGGCACAGGTCCCTAGTAGGCAGCACAGGTCCCCAATATGCAGCACATACAGACAGTAACTCACTGACCCGGCGTTGGCCTGTGTACCAGATACACAGGCGACAGGCTGTGACGCGTCTGACTCTGAAGAAGAAGAAGACTGTCACTGTAATCCCACGGCCGCGGTTGAGGCCTCCTGGATGGCCAGGCCCCGCACCGCCCGTCCTGCTCCTCCGGCCTCCGGGTGTGCGCAAATCACCGGTCCGTCACGCTGCCTGGGCTCAGCTCACATTGACTTGACAAGTCTGGGCAGTGGCGGTGACTCCTCCAGCGAGCTCCAGTTACCCGCCAATGCCGCACTGCGCGCAGGAATCAGTGCGCGGGGCGGGGGCCTCCGGGGTGTGCTGTGCTCTGTCCAGTAGCCAGAAACAGAGCAGAGAACGACCCGACGTATCAATGCGCGGTATCCGGCGTGGCGGGCGGGACTAGGAAGCAGAGCAAGAGTCCTCCTCTGCTCCTGCTCCTTGTCGGCTGCACTGCAGGAACATCAAAGTACCGGATCGCGGCTGTGAATCTCCCCGGTTCGGGGAACCGGCTGCTTTTTTAACAACCGGTTCCACCGAACCGGGGAGAACCCGCTGAATCCCACCCCTGGGCAGGGCCGGCTCCAGGTTTTTGAGGGCCCCGGTTGAAAAAGTCTCAGTTGGCCCCCCCCTTAACACATACCACGATTCATGCCGTGTGACATCCGTGGTGACGGCCAAAAACGGACTTCTCTCTGTGTGGATCACACGGATACGCATGTGATCCACACGGACACTCGCTCTGTGGCAAAACACGTTCATGTGATGGAGGCTACTGATTAGTAGTGTACGCATGAAAGAAAGAAGAGAGGGCAAATAAAGAACAGAGAGAGAGAAAGAATGGAAGGAAGAACAGAGAAAGATACAGAGAGAGAAAGAACATAGAAAGAACGAACAGAGAAAAGAAAGAAAGAAAGAAAGAAAGAAAGAACAGAGAGAAAGAAAGGAAGAACAGAGAGAGAAAGAAAAGAACAGAGAGAAAGAGAAAGAAAGAGGGTAAAGAAAGAAAGAACAGATAGAGAAAGAAAGAGGGGAAAGAAAGAACAGAGAGAAGGAAGAAAGAAAGAAAAAGAACAAAGAGAAAGAAAGAGTGGACAGAAAAAAAGAACAGAGAGTGAAAGAAAGAGAAAGAAAGAAAGAAAGAAAGAAAGAAAGAAAGAAAGAGGGGAATAAAGAACAGAGAGGGAGAGAAAAAAGGGGAAAGAAAGAACGGAGAGAGAAAAAGAGTTGACAGAAAAAAAGAACAGGGAGAGAGAAAAAGAAGGAGGGGAAAGAAAGAACAGAGAGGTAGAGAGAAAAAGAAAGAGGGGAAAGAACAGAGAGGAAGAGGGGAAAGAAAGAACAGAGAGAGAGAAAGAAAGAGAGGAAAGAGAGAACAGACAGAGTGAAAGAACAGAGACAGAAAGAAAGAAAGAAAGAGAACAGAGAGCGAAAGAACAGAGAGAGAGAAAAAAAAGATTAGAGAGAAAGAACAGAGAGAGAGAGAAACAGAGAAAGAAAAATTCTATAAAGATACTATAGCAGCCCAGCTCCCATTGTAGTGCCTACCTGAGCCTCCTGGTGCAGGACATATCATGATCCGCTCACATGGCCGACATCCCCGATTCCAAGGCGATCTCGCTGTCCGCTCTGTCAGAGGAGGACACGGTGATGGATCTGAAGCATTCCCTGAAGTGCCTCCATGGTTCCGTCACAATCTCCTACTGAAATGACCTAATTTCTGGTCAGCTTCCAGCACGTCACTTCCAGTAGAACGTTACGTGCAAGTTTTAAATTGCTCCTTGGGGCTCTGCTGTGTACTCCTGTGTCCCGCGGAGAAAGTATGCTCCCGGCTGGGGCAGTCTCTCTCTCAAAATCGGGACTGTCTCTCTGGATCCGGGACAGTTGGGACTCGGGAGGTATAAATGCTCCCCACCAAACACCTCGTACACACACGGCTCCGCTCCGTACACCTTGTACATACGCAGCTTCACTCCGTACACCCCCGGCTCTGCTCCGCTCCATAAACACATGGCTCAGCTCCGTACACACAGGGCTCCGTTCCGTACACCTCGTACACACACGGCTTCGCTCCGTACACCTCGTACACACACGGCTCTGCTACATCCACCTTGTTAAACCCCTCCCTGACTCCACACAAGTACACACACGGCTCTGCTACATCCACCTTGTAAAACCCCTCCCTGACCCCACACAAGTACACACACGGCTCTGCTACATCCACCTTGTTAAACCCCTCCCTGACCCCACACAAGTACACACATGGCTCTGCTACATCCACTTTGTAAACCCCTCCTGACCCCACACAAGTACACACACGGCTCTGCTACATCCACCTTGTAAACCCCTCCTGACCCCACACAAGTACACACACGACTCTGCTACATCCACCTTGTAAACCCCTCCTGACCCCACACAAGTACACACACGGCTCTGCTACATCCACCTTGTAAAACCCCTCCCTGACCCCACACAAGTACACACACGGCTCTGCTACATCCACCTTGTTAAACCCCTCCTGACCCCACACAAGTACACACACGGCTCTGCTACATCCACCTTGTAAACCCCTCCTGACCCCACACAAGTACACACACGGCTCTGCTACATCCACCTTGTAAACCCCTCCTGACCCCACACAAGTACACACACGGCTCTGCTACATCCACCTTGTAAAACCCCTCCCTGACCCCACACAAGTACACACACGGCTCTGCTACATCCACCTTGTTAAACCCCTCCTGACCCCACACAAGTACACACATGGCACTGCTACATCCACCTTGTAAACCCCTCCTGACCACACACAAGTACACGCACGGCTCTGCTACATCCACCTTGTTAAACCCCTCCTGACCCCACACAAAGTACACACACGGCTCTGCTACATCCACCTTGTTAAACCCCTCCTGACCCCACACAAAGTACACACACGGCTCTGCTACATCCACCTTGTTAAACCCCTCCTGACCCCACACAAAGTACACACACACGGCTCTGCTACATCCACCTTGTTAAACCCCTCCTGACCCCACACAAAGTACACACACGGCTCTGCTACATCCACCTTGTTAAACCCCTCCTGACCCCACACAAAGTACACACACGGCTCTGCTACATCCACCTTGTAAACCCCTCCCTGACCCCACACAAGTACACACACGGCTCTGCTACATCCACCTTGTAAACTCCTCCTGACCCCACACAAGTACACACACGGCTCTGCTACATCCACCTTGTAAACCCCTCCTGACCCCACACAAGTACACACACGGCTCTGCTACATCCACCTTGTAAAACCCCTCCCTGACCCCACACAATTACACACACGGCTCTGCTACATCCACCTTGTTAAACCCCTCCTGACCCCACACAAGTACACACACGGCACTGCTACATCCACCTTGTAAACCCCTCCTGACCACACACAAGTACATGCACGGCTCTGCTACATCCACCTTGTTAAACCCCTCCTGACCCCACACAAAGTACACACACGGCTCTGCTACATCCACCTTGTTAAACCCCTCCTGACCCCACACAAAGTACACACATGGCTCTGCTGCATGCACCTTGTTAAACCCCTCCTGACCCCACACAAAGTACACACACGGCTCTGCTACATCCACCTTGTTAAACCCCTCCCTGACCCCACACAAGTACACACATGGCTCTGCTACATCCACCTTGTTAAACCCCTCCCTGACCCCACACAAGTACACACACGGCTCTGCTACATCCACCTTGTTAAACCCCTCCCTGACCCCACACAAGTACACACATGGCTCTGCTACATCCACCTTGTTAAACCCCTCCCTGACCCCACACAAGTACACACACGGCTCTGCTACATCCACCTTGTTAAACCCCTCCTGACCCCACACAAAGTACACACACGGCTCTGCTACATCCACCTTGTTAAACCCCTCCTGACCCCACACAAAGTACACACACACGGCTCTGCTACATCCACCTTGTTAAACCCCTCCTGACCCCACACAAAGTACACACACGGCTCTGCTACATCCACCTTGTTAAACCCCTCCTGACCCCACACAAAGTACACACACGGCTCTGCTACATCCACCTTGTAAACCCCTCCCTGACCCCACACAAGTACACACACGGCTCTGCTACATCCACCTTGTAAACTCCTCCTGACCCCACACAAGTACACACACGGCTCTGCTACATCCACCTTGTAAACCCCTCCTGACCCCACACAAGTACACACACAGCTCTGCTACATCCACCTTGTAAAACCCCTCCCTGACCCCACACAATTACACACACGGCTCTGCTACATCCACCTTGTTAAACCCCTCCTGACCCCACACAAGTACACACACGGCACTGCTACATCCACCTTGTAAACCCCTCCTGACCACACACAAGTACATGCACGGCTCTGCTACATCCACCTTGTTAAACACCTCCTGACCCCACACAAAGTACACACACGGCTCTGCTACATCCACCTTGTTAAACCCCTCCTGACCCCACACAAAGTACACACATGGCTCTGCTGCATGCACCTTGTTAAACCCCTCCTGACCCCACACAAAGTACACACACGGCTCTGCTACATCCACCTTGTTAAACCCCTCCCTGACCCCACACAAGTACACACATGGCTCTGCTACATCCACCTTGTTAAACCCCTCCCTGACCCCACACAAGTACACACACGGCTCTGCTACATCCACCTTGTTAAACCCCTCCCTGACCCCACACAAGTACACACATGGCTCTGCTACATCCACCTTGTTAAACCCCTCCCTGACCCCACTGTCCCACACATAAACATTACCTTATCCATCCAGACCAGCACCATAATGAAAAGCGACCAGCACAGCAGAGTCCTGCAGCCACCCTGATCATGTTACCCCTGACTCCTCCCCTCCTGTGACCTCATCACAGGTCCTGTGCCGTCACCGCACACAAGATTACAGCCGAAGGAAGCGATGATCATTGCTGGCTGTAAGGGGCTGCGTCACTGCGTGGGTCCCTCGTGGAGGGCGCAGGTTGGGTTCAGTACATGGGGGGGCCTGGCGGCGGCCGGCGGGTATCCCAGACAGCGTGAGTGGGCCCTCCCATCTCGCCAGGGCCCTGGCACTTGCCTGGGTGCTGACGCCGGCCCTGCCCCTGGGTACGAGCGACCAGTGAGTGACAGTGACATTCGGGGGCGGGGCCCACCGAGGGATCCAACGGTGCCTCGGTGGGCCAGTCCGAGCCTGTTGGAGCGGTCACATTAGGAGCGCTCCGGCTGTAAACTGATTAACCCCCCGAGATGGATTTGCGCTATGGGACATGACTGATCGCCGGACAGGTATGGATATTGTTGGTTTATTATTTTATAATTTTTTACAGGAGAACGATGGCGTTGATATGGAATTAGGAGTATAATAAAGCTTTAAACACTGTGTGTAGTGTATTCTTTCATTAAATTACTTTGTTCTTATTGTGTGTATGTGTTTATTTAACCCTTAAATAACTCTAGGATTAGTAATGGATAGGTGTCTTATTGACACCTCTACATTTATAAGCCGGGCTTAATGTCACCTTACAATAGAAAGGTGACATTAACCCCTTATGACCCCACTTGCCTCCCCAACAGGACAAGTTGGAAGAACCCGACAAAGCTCCATAATAGGTGCATCTAATAGATGCACCTTCTCTGGGCAGCTGTGGGCTGCTCTTTTTAGGCTGGGGGGGCCAAGATTAATGGCCCATTACCAGCCTGAGAATAGCAGCTGTGAGTTTTGTCGGGTTGGTTCACAAACAGAGGGGGACCCCACGTCGGGTCTTTCTTCATTCTTTCTCTCTTGCTTGCTGTTGCCGGCAGAGCAGGAGAGAAGAATGACAGCGGCTTTCAGCACCAGCCTCCGGGGAACAGTGGTTACTGTAGCGCTTCTTCCCCGGCAGCCGTCCATGTGGTCCTGATGTGGCACATGTTGCCACACGTGTGCCACACGGATGTACCACATATCCACACGGACAGCTCCGGTACCGTTTTTTCTGGTACCGGAATATCTGGACGTGTGAGACTGCCCTTAAGTTGTAGTTTCCTCCAGTGGCAACATATGTAATCATATTGAGTGTAGTTGCAAAGCGCAGCTCCATTTAATGTGCAACAGTTTCTGCTGGGTACTGCAGAAAATTCCTTGAAAAGGTATGTTTTCTAGTCATTTTATGAGTCAATTAAAAAATTGGAAGAAATTACGGCCACTACCAATATACCTAAGATAGTACTTTTAATCCGGCCTTCATGTATACACTTTTGAATGATGACAGTAATAAGCAATGGCTAAATGGTTTCCACAAAAAATGGTCAGCATTGTAGCCTTGCAGCGCTGGGGTCCTGGGTTCAAATCTACCAAGGGCAAAATCTGCAAGGATTTTGTATGTTCTCCCCGTGTTTGCGTGGGTTTCCTCCCACATTCCAAAGGCATACTGATAGGAAATTTAGATTGTTAGCATCATTGGGGACAGTGCCAATAATGTCTGTAAAGCGCTGCGGAATTAATGGTGCTGTATAAATGAGTAAAATAAATAAAAGTAATACCTACTGGTATAGACTCTCAAATAACTGGTTGATGCCTGGAGTGATCAAGTATTGATTGTCCTTTTTGTCACTGCTTGACTGAAAATCAGAGGAAGATATTTTTCTGTCCGTTGATTCTTCAGGACGACGTGTACACATTGAGAGTGCTATGGAGACAGACATAAGAAGAAAAAAATTAAGGAAATTTGTAATGTGTCATTTCTGTATGTGATGATGGCTTCTTTTTTAGTTTCTGGCATTTCTAATTCCTGGCCATTAGCTATTACCATGGGGGGGCTACAAATATCTATACATTCTAGATGGTAAATCATATTAAATTGTATTAACAGGTGCCCATTTGTCAGGCGCCTGCGTTCTAAATAAATAATTTTTTTTTAAAATGGTATGGATTCTCCTGTTTTCTTGATATCCTCAGCTGTCAGCTTTAACAAGGTTGGCTATCAAGAATAGAGGGGTCCCCACGCTGTTTTAATTATTTAAATAAATCGTTAGAAAAAAACGGTGTGGGGTCTCCCCCATTTTTGACAGCCAGCCTTGCTAAAGCAGACAGCTGGGGGCTGGTATTCTCAGGCTTGTAAGAGGCCATTGATATTACCCCCCAGCCTAAAAATAGCAGCCCGCAGCCACCCAGAAAAGGCACATCAGGTACTTTGCCCAGCTGTTGCGACTGAGTATAACTGTGTTTGTTATTTTTAAATAAAAAAAAGAAAAGTGTGTTTTGTTTTTATTTGAAATAAAAGACTATTCTGGATGTGTGTTTATTTGCAATATAACTATTGGATTAGTAATGGATAGGTGTCTTATAGATGCCTCTCTATTACTAATCCGTGGGCTTGATGTCATTGGACAATGCAAAGGTGACAGCAAACCCATAAATATTACCCTGCTTGCCACTGCTACAGGGCAAGTGGGAGGATTTAGGCAAAGCACCAGAATTGGAGCATCTAATATATTGGGCTGTGTAAAGCAGCGGTGTCCACACTGTGCAGTGATGAGGCAGTGACCCAGCAAGTTAAAACAAAAAATGTGTTTAATGTTCATAAAAAACCTCACAGTGCACAACACGCTGTATCCTCCGGATCACAGCTGGGAAGCAACAAAACAGCCCGTGGCCAGTTGCCATGAGCAATTGCGCTGCCCGGCTAAGAAAGGGGTGCCAGACCTTGGCTCTGCTTGGCCCTGTGTGGCCTCACACAGGGAACTCTGCAGACCATTGCTCTGTGTCTGTGCAAGTCAGATCTGACACACCCAAACTCTGTTAGCAGGGTTTTTTTTTTCCTTTTTGCAATCTGTGGCCATAGGCCACTTATAAGACCTGGGCTGGAGGAAACAGACCGGACCCCACTACCTTCCTGCAGTCCGTTTAAAAAATAAAAGACCATACCGGGTTATCCCGAATAAACTCCTTGGTCCAAATAAGTTGACCAGGCTCAAACTCACTTTTATTCTGCCCTGTGAGTCACAGGCACACTGCTGTGGAGGGCACTCCAGTGGATCTAATACCCTTCTGAGCGCATCCTGGGGGACACATAGTGACCCTCGCATATGACTCCGGTCGCTGCCTCACAGCTGCTATTTATAGTCTAGGGGGCCAATATCAATGGCCCCTTACCAACCTGAGAATACTAGCCCCCTGCTGTCTGCTTTAGCAAGGCTGGTTGTAAAAAATGGGGGGGGACCCCACGCCATTTTTTAAAATTATTTCAATAATTAAAGAAACAGTGTTGGGACCCCGCTGTTCTTGATAACCAACCTTGTTAACGTTGACAGCTGGGTGTTGCAGCCTCCAGCTGTCAGTTTTGCCTGGCTGGTTATCAAAAATACAGGGGAACCCACTCCGTTTTTTTCCCATCAGTCTCCGCCTGCTCTCACTGTTATTAGCGGCGGCTGATAGGAGCAGTAGTCCCACCAGCTGACGCCAGTGACCGGAGGTAAACTTTTTACCTCCAATCACAGCTGCGGGCTCACGCTGTCATTTGACAGTGTTGGGCATCGGGTTCCTGTCGCTGCACAGAAGGAATCCCGAGCCTTGCATTTGGCAGTTTCCCATTCCTCTCTGGCCGCAGAGGAGGCTGCTCAGCAGACTCGTCGATCCCAGCACTCTGCTCAGACCAGCTCTGTGGGTTTGGTTGCTGCTGCCACCTCTGGTCCAGCTATAGCAACACATGCTGGTCAGCAGTGAGCTACTCCAGGGACTAAGTCCTCCTTTTGGTCCACTGAGCATGCCTGTTGGACGATCTCTCATTGGAGATCGGAGGTCACATGCTCAGGTCCCTCGCCAGCTTGGATTGGACCGTCAGGAAGGTCAGGAAGGTCCCAGGAGGACGCTGCTAAAAAAGGTTCGCAGGGCCACTCGGCCATGCGCTAGTATAGACTGCATTACCAGACTATGAGGAGTGAGTGATGTATGCATGTATGAATGTCTCTGGTGAATGACTCATTAAGAAACCTCTACCCTTGGTACGCATGTGTTGTGCAGCCTAGCATGTTAAGCACCTAGGCTTAGGTGTAGGTAGAGGCAGAGTCTGAGACTGGCATCAGTGTCCACCGGTGGCTCTGCACGTCACGGTGCACGTGCTCGACACTCCACCATAGTCAGCATCTATAGTGGCATCCGCAGGTGCGACGCCGTGCGCTCAGAAGGTCTAGAGGCCGTGTCCTTGGGGCAGAGTTCTGTGACCGCATTCTGTGCGCTCCATTGCCGAGCTCCGGCATTTATGTTCTGCGGTAGTGCGGCTCTGTGAGGTAACAGAGTTCGCCCTGTTCACACTGGGTGACGTTAACCCACGTGTGACCTTTTGTATACCGCTTTATACTTCCACCATTAATAAGCAGCAGTTTACCACCCCTGCACGGTGGACCCCGGGCTGTGAACATTACTTACTATTATTTTATTATTTGGTGCGTTCCGCCATCCCTAACAGTGGGAACCCCGGCTCTCTGACTGGTGCTAAAATCAGAAGCAATGTTTGCCACTTTCTCATGCACATGACAGCGTGGCAAACACTGGATGTTTGGTCCCCCCATTCAAATGAATGGGGTCCAGTTTCGGGTCTGGGTACTGTTCTGGTACCTGAACCCGAAATTTTTTTTTTTAACTATTCAGCCAAATACACTGGACCCGAGCATCCAGGGGTCCGCCCATCTCAAGTCTTGGTGTCTCCCATGTGATGTATATACTGCAGACCCCCACTGCTTGAGTTCTATAAATGTTACATGAGCAATCATGAATTTCCCACTGTGAGGAGAACTGCAGTGTAATACACATCTGTGTTCAGAATCTATTGCTTTGAGTTCTTTTCAAAAATTCATCTCAAAGAGTCAACTGCACTCCAGGCCGATACAACTCTGGAAAAGCAGTTGCTAGTAGCAACATCATTAAAACCACGCAACATCATTGCACTAAAGAGAAGCAGTTCCAGCAGTTGCTAGTAGCAACATCATTAAAACCACGCAACATCATTGCACCAAAGAGAAGCAGTTCCAACCATTACATTAGGGGTGTGTTAATTAAAAGTTTGACCATAGCGGGATAAATTTCAAGTTGATAATTCTGTACGGCCCCCGAGTAATTATATTCAAGTGGCAGGAAAAAAAATGTTCCCCACCCCTTGTCTTTTAGGCACTTTTTGGGATTAAAATTTTTAAGCTGATTTATTTTCTGTCTTTTTTCATAATCAATGCTTTGCAAAATATGTCCTCCTTCCCACAGCACCTGCAGAACTGAATTAGGCCAGGTTCACATTGCGTTAGCACAGCCCGTTCAACACATAGCGTTGACGGGCTACGTTAACGCTATAGCATAACACGAAATGTGTTATTCTATACTGCTAGCGCTGATGATTTATCAGCGCTAGCGGTGACGGAGCCTCAGACGCTGCAGCCCGCGTCCGAGGCTCAGTCAGTGAATGATGGCACATCGCGAACGCGTGCTGCTTTACGGCATGCATCGCGATGCGGCACATAATGGGGGTCAATGGCAGCATTAACGGACTGCATTACACCGCATTATACCGCGGTGTAACGCAGTCCGTTAAACAGACTGCCATAACGCAGTGTGACCCCAGCCTACTAGCTCAATGCAATGGGTATATTCCACGTGGGGTCTTTGACAGTTCTTCTGCACGGAATATGCCTCAATAGTTGACCTGTGTCACTTATGATTTTTTTTCAGGGACATGAAAGCTGCTCGCAAAAAATCTGCAAAGCTTGAACAGAATGTAATCCTCATCCCAGTAATTTTTTGTGCGAATGACCGCTGATGACGTTGCACTCTCGCGAGCGTGACGTCATTCCAGGTCCTTCGTGCAAAGTATTACTGGGATCGGAAGATGCCGGGAGCGTGGCGGACAGGCGAGAAGGCTCCGGCGGCCGGCGGAAGGACAGAATACCACAAATTTTTATTTTTTTATTATTTTTTATCATCCTATCATTTACTACTGATGCTGCATAGGCAGCATCAATAGTTAAAAGTTGGTCACACTTGTTATGCTTAACACGTGTGACCAACCTGTCAATCACATTTCCAATGCTTGAAATCTCTTGGAATGTGCAAGCATTCTGCAAGCGAAAAAACTTGCATAACGCTTGTTTTTGCTGGGAAAAAGCATGCGAATTTGCATGCGTTTTACCCGCGACGGGAGTTGCGGACATTTCCGCAGCATTTCTGCAACGTGGGTACATAGCCTCACACAGATACATAAACCCCATATCAGTTTCACTCTTTGTAACAACAAATTGCAATATTGTATAGAAAAGACTGTGATTTTATGCACTCACCCACAAACACATACCCTGTAGCGGACAGTAAATTAGAATGTATCTATTCACCTCCCTAT
Source organism: Dendrobates tinctorius (assembly GCF_039654945.1). NCBI lineage: Eukaryota > Metazoa > Chordata > Amphibia > Anura > Dendrobatidae > Dendrobates > Dendrobates tinctorius. Next base: position 31,938,863 of record NW_027361703.1, on the reverse strand, counting down.
AAGAACATGTTTTCACTGCATTTTCTGAAGGGCCAGCAGGTGTCAGACAAGAGCTTGCAGAATATTTACTGTTCGAGCCATAACAAAACCCTTTCCTATAAATACAGGCTGAATATGGGCTCATCATTGCCAAATTTCATCATTCTGCTGAAAACTGCATTTCATCATGGAGTCGGAAGGTCATCTCTGCACTGTTAAACCCAACAGGCGCCATACTTCATTTGTGTTTGTCTCTATTGACAATAGGTTTGAACTTTATGACGCTCAGAATAGAAATCTGCTTTTATATTTGTCGTTTGTTCAGAAGGAATTTGAATTGAATCTGTACAGCTAAACGAAGGACAATTATGGATTATTATGTTCATAATAGATATTAGATTGCTAAAAGCCAGAGCAATCAATTGATATAAATGGACTAATCCCTTAGTTGATAGCATCAGTTTTCATATGAGCACAAAAACGCATTTATAGATGTACACGCTACTGTTCAAAATTTTGGGGTCACCCAGACAATTTTGTGTTTTCCATGAAAACTCATACTGTTATTAATTAAGTGAGTTGCCAACTGAATTTATAATCTAGTCCAGACATTGACAAGGTTTGAAAAAAAGATTTTTATTTGAAATAATAATTTTCTCCTTCAGACTTTGCTTTCGTCAAAGAATGCTCCCTTTGCAGCTATTACAGCACTGCAGACCTTTGGCATTCTAGCAGTTAATTTGCTGAAGTAATCTGGAGAAATGTCACCCCATGCTTCCAGAAGCTCCTCCCACAAGTTGGCTTGGCTTGATGAGCACTTTTTGCGTACCATACGGTCAAGCTGCTCCCACAACAGCTCAATGGGGTTGAGATCTGGTGACTGTGCTGGCCACTCCATTACAGATAGAATACCAGCTGCCTGCTTCTTCCCTAAATAGTTCTTGCATAATTTGGAGGTGTGCTTTGGGTCATTGTCCTGTTGTAGGATGAAATTGGCTCCAATCAAGTACTGTCCACAGGGTATGGCATGGCGTTGCAAAATGGAGTGATAGCCTTCCTCATTCAAAATCCCTTTTACCTTGTACAAATCTCCCACTTTATCAGCACCAAAGCAACCCCAGACCATCACATTACCTCCACCATGCTTGACAGATGGCATTAGGCATTCTTCCAGCATCTTTTCAGTTATTCTGCATCTCACAAATGTTCTTCTGTGTGATCCAAACACCTCAAACTTGGATTAGTCTGTCCATAACACTTTTTTCCAATCTTCCTCTGTCCAATGTCTGTGTTCTTTTGCCCATATTAATCTTTTCCTTTTATTAGCCAGTCTCAGATATGGCTTTTTCTTTGCCACTTTGCCCTGAAGGCCAGCATCCCGGAGTCGCCTCTTCACTGTAGACGTTGACACTGGCGCTTTGCGTGTAATATTTAATGAAGCTGCCAGTTGAGGACCTGTGAGGCGTCGATTTCTCAAACTACAGACTCTAATGTACTTGTTTTGTTGCTCAGTTGTGCAGTGGGGCCTCCCACTTCTCTTTCTACTCTGGTTAGAGCCTGTTTGTGCTCTCCTCTGAAGGGAGTAGTACACACCGTTGTAGGAAATCTTCAGTTTCTTGGCAATTTCTCACATGGAATAGCCTTAATTTCTAAGAACAAGAATAGACTGTCAAGTTTCACATGAAAATTCCTTTTTTTTCTAGTCATTTTGAAAGTTTAATGGAACCAACAAATGTAATGCTCCAGATTCTCAACTAGCTCATAGGAAGGTCAGGTTTATAGCTTCTCTAATCAGCCAAACTGTTTTCAGCTGTGCTAACATACTTGCACAAGGGTTTTCAAGGGTATTCTAACCATCCATTAGCCTTCTTACACAGTTAAAACCAAAAGCAAAACACAAAACAAATATCCTGGAATAAAAAAGTAAAAAAATATATTGCAAAAATTGCATGAAGGTAGTAATAATAGTAATAATAAGGGTATTTAGTTAACATAATTTTGATCAAAATAATGTAGAAGCCATCCCGCCACGTCACGGCAACCCTTGTGGGACAGTCCTAACTCTTGTTTTTAAAACCTTTCCACTTGTCAAGTGACGTAAATGTGAACAAGGACAGAGGGACTGAACACCAGTAATAGTATAGGCCAGACAGGATGGATTTTCCAACTCAGAAACAGGGCGGTCACACCCTTATATGCACAGAATGCACAATGAAACAAATGAGAAACTGGGTCTGAGCAGAAAAAGTAAATTAATGTGCATGCAAAATGTAATTGCATATGAACACATGACCTTTACACAGAGAAAACCAAAAGCAAAACACAAAACAAATATCCTGGAATAAAAAAGTAAAAAAATATTTTGCAAAAATTGCATGAAGGTAGTAATAATAAGGGTATTTAGTTAACATAATTTTGATCAAAATAATGTAGAAGCCATCCCGCCACGTCACGGCAACCCTTGTGGGACAGTCCTAACTCTTGTATTTAAAACCTTTCCACTTGTCAAGTGACGTAAATGTGAACAAGGACAGAGGGACTGAACCACCAGTAATAGTATAGGCCAGACAGGATGGATTTTCCAACTCAGAAACAGGGCGGTCACACCCTTATATGCACAGAATGCACAATGAAACAAATGAGAAACTGGGTCTGAGCAGAAAAAGTAAATTAATGTGCATGCAAAATGTAATTGCATATGAACACATGACCTTTACACAGAGAAAACCAAAAGCAAAACACAAAACAAATATCCTGGAATAAAAAAGTAAAAAAATATATTGCAAAAATTTCATGAAGGTAGTAATAATAGTAATAATAAGGGTATTTAGTTAACATAATTTTGATCAAAATAATGTAGAAGCCATCCCGCCACGTCACGGCAACTCTTGTGGGACAGTCCTAACTCTTGTATTTAAAACCTTTCCACTTGTCAAGTGACGTAAATGTGAACAAGGACAGAGGGACTGAACCACCAGTAATAGTATAGGCCAGACAGGATGGATTTTCCAACTCAGAAACAGGGCGGTCACACCCTTATATGCACAGAATGCACAATGAAACAAATGAGAAACTGGGTCTGAGCAGAAAAAGTAAATTAATGTGCATGCAAAATGTAATTGCATATGAACACATGACCTTTACACAGAGAAAACCAAAAGCAAAACACAAAACAAATATCCTGGAATAAAAAAGTAAAAAAATATATTGCAAAAATTGCATGAAGGTAGTAATAATAGTAATAATAAGGGTATTTAGTTAACATAATTTTGATCAAAATAATGTAGAAGCCATCCCGCCACGTCACGGCAACCCTTGTGGGACAGTCCTAACTCTTGTATTTAAAACCTTTCCACTTGTCAAGTGACGTAAATGTGAACAAGGACAGAGGGACTGAACCACCACCCTTATTATTACTATTATTACTACCTTCATGCAATTTTTGCAATATATTTTTTTACTTTTTTATTCCAGGATATTTGTTTTGTGTTTTGCTTTTGGTTTTCTCTGTGTAAAGGTCATGTGTTCATATGCAATTACATTTTGCATGCACATTAATTTACTTTTTCTGCTCAGACCCAGTTTCTCATTTGTTTCATTGTGCATTCTGTGCATATAAGGGTGTGACCGCCCTGTTTCTGAGTTGGAAAATCCATCCTGTCTGGCCTATACTATTACTGGTGGTTCAGTCCCTCTGTCCTTGTTCACATTTACGTCACTTGACAAGTGGAAAGGTTTTAAATATAAGAGTTAGGACTGTCCCACAAGGGTTGCCGTGACGTGGCGGGATGGCTTCTACATTATTTTGATCAAAATTATGTTAACTAAATACCCTTATTATTACTACCTTCATGCAATTTTTGCAATATATTTTTTTACTTTTTTATTCCAGGATATTTGTTTTGTGTTTTGCTTTTGGTTTTCTCTGTGTAAAGGTCATGTGTTCATATGCAATTACATTTTGCATGCACATTAATTTACTTTTTCTGCTCAGACCCAGTTTCTCATTTCTTACACAGTTAGCAAACACAAAGTACAATAAGTAAGAACACTGGAGTGATGGTTGTTGGAAATGGGCCTTTATGCACCTATGAAGATATTGCATTACAAACTAGACGTTTGCAGCTAGAATAGTCATTTACCACATTAGCAATGTATAGAATGTATTTCTGAATAATTTAATGTTAGCTTCATTGGAAAAAACTGTGCTTAGAAATAAGAAAATTTCTAAGTGACCCTAAACTTTTGAACGGTAGTGTATATAACACAAAGACTACTATAGGAGATATTCCAAGCCCCTCTTAATCGCAGAACTAGTAAAGGGGCTTGTGGTGTAATATTATAGGGCCACATTTAATTAGCCTACAAGCAGCAAATAATGAGCTCCAGAGAACACAGGCAGAAGGGACAGATTTATACAATGCTACAACAGATTTAACCCCTTAATGACCAGGCCAACATTTTTATTGTCACTTTAGGGAGCAATAACTCTGGAACGCTTCAACATTTCCCATTGATTTGCTGATTGTTTTTTTGTGAAACATTATACTTTATGACAATGGTGAATTTAGGTTGATATGTTGTGTGTTCTTTTATAAAAAAAATATCAGAAATTTGACAAATTTAAAAAATAGCAATTTTCAAAATTTGAATGATTATCCCTTTAATCCAGATACTCAAACCACAGAAAAACATTAATAAATAACATTTCCCTCATATCGGCTTTACGTCAGCACTATTTGTAAAATGTTATTCTAATTTGTTAACATTTTAAAAGGTTTAACAATGTAGCAGTCATTTTTAATGTTTTACAAAACTTATTTTTTAGGGACTGTAGGGATTCTCTCTGGTAGGTAATGGCAGGGCTGCAGTAACGAGGCAACACACAGGCTTAAAGTCCAATTTCAGTGGTTTAATGTCACGTTGCAAACAGCAGATTAACAGAAAGTAAGGAAAAACATAAATATACTCCAGCTTGGAGAACCACTGGTCCCAGACTCACCCCTTGCACGGGACGGGCTTAACTAAGTGGCTGCCAGGTCTGTGGCATCCACCAGGTGCCATTCCCAGGGTTCTTGAGAGTCTTGCTGCTATAGTCCTGCAGCACGGGGATCCTGTATACAAGTTCAGGCTAAGTCCAGCCAAGTTCCTGTAACTTCCAGACACACACTCACCATGTGCTAAATACCAACCTCCATTACATAGCCCATAACCCCTCCCACAAGTGAGGTAGACATCACATGGGCTGACCACATGACTGTGACATCATCGCAGGTCCTGTCTTTAGGGAAAAACCCGGTCAAACATTAATCTGCTGGGAGAAATGTATCTCCCATCCAGTAAAACACCCTTTTCTGTACCACAGGACCAATTCAGTTTTGAAGTGACTTTGGGAGTTCTATGTACTTGAAACCCCAAAAGTGATACCATTTTAAAAACAGCACCCCTCAATGTGTTCAAAATTGCTTTTAGGTAGTTTATTTACTCTTCAGGTGATTTTCAGATGTTAATAATTGGCATGACAGGTATGAAGAAATGTATTTTTACCACCTAAATGTTTCTAACTTCTGAACAGGCCGCAATAGCTGGCAGATTCTAAGGCCATTGTTTGGCCGTGCATTGCCATGGCAAATATCAGGACCATATGATCAAGATCTCAGGGTACTGATGGGGTTAAAGAAGGAACTCCAACACTCTGTTAACCATCTAGATGCTACAGTCATTATTAACAGCAGCATCTAAGGGGTTAACGGTCATCGTCGGTGCCAACACTGATCATGGCTGATGCAGCAAGTTGTCAGCTATAGTGGACAGCTGACAGCAGCTGGATTGTCACCCATCAGCGGATGCTATTCTCTCATATCATTGGTCAGTTTTAGGTCGTATGGGTGGTCATTAAGGGGTTAAGAAACGAAGCATGGGCATTATTGACCAAACTGCTCAAAATAGAGATTTAGTGCTAAGACATCACATAATGTACTTTTTCTGCAGTGAAATCCACAGTGAATCCACAGCAATATAGTGGATTGAACTGGCCTGTGCTAAGTGGAAGGGTGAAATCCATGATGGAAATCTGCACCTTTCAGAAACAAAATTCTCAGCATGCTCAGATTTTTTCTTTGATTTTTCTGCTACATGAAAACCCCATCCACATGTAATGTTTTGTAAGTTGTGATTACAGTGCATGGCTGTGTCATGATCCATGCTGGATCATGACAGATAAAAGCACTAGTAACTTTTTTTTTCCTTTGAGCTGGTTGCTTAGAGAGAGTTTTGCCCCCGGTGGCCATTAGGGTCATTACATAGTGGTGTCTTTGTTCTAGTTTGCCCCAGTGGTGGTTAGTGTTATTGCACATGATAATGAAGCAGGTGTGATTGCTGGCTCTTACCTATAAGAGTGTCAGGTGGTTGCAATCACTGTTGGTGATATTGCTCATTTCCAACCAAGACTGGTGAAGGATGGAACTACAGAGAGCAGCTCAGGGGAGCTCTGGTGTAAAGTCTGGTGAAGGAAGGAATTACAGAGAGGTGTTCCTTGCAGCTCTGACAAAGCTTGGAGAAGTAGCAGCTATTCTGGAGGAAAGCTGCATTCTGGTGGTGGACTCTGTTGCTGGGAGCAATAGCAACAGAGCAAAGCTAAGTGGTGTTATTCCTGTTTGTATTTTCCCTGGTGTGTATTAGTACCAGTGCCTGCACCACCCAGCTCCCTAGCAAGGGATAGGTGTAGGGTGTGCTAGGTTGACAGGTTCCGGCTCGGCGACAGGTGAGGAGCCTGTATAGGGAACGTTAAGAGTGTGAGGGACACTGACTCAGGGGAGTGCAGGAGGTTTCCACGTCCCCATTCCCTATCGCAGGGCCCACTGTTGTAATTGTTTTCCTGGTTTTCCCCTTTATTCTGAAATTCGCCCTGCTGGAGGCGGTGTATCCAGACATATGTGTACTACTGAAATTCGCCTGCTGGAGGCGGTGTATCCGGCTGCACGTTCTATTATTTAAATTTTCCCTGTTGGAGGCGGTGTATCCAGGGTCACGCGTGTCATATAAATTCGCACTGCTGGAGGCGGTGTGTCCAGTCTCACGTGACCATGACAGGCTGAAGGCTGAATATTCACTTCAAGTAAGGCCACCTTCACACGTTCAGTATTTGGTCAGCATTTTACCTCAGTATTTGTAAGCCTAAACCAGGAATGGAACAATCAGAGGAAAAGTATAATCGAAACACGTCACCACTTCTGGATTTATCACCCACTCCTGATTTTGGCTTACAGATACTGAGGTAAAAAATTGACCAAATACTGAATGTGTGACTGTGGAAGGGTCAAGGAAACACTTTTTCTGCTGACAGCTCTTCCTACAGACCCCACCATACTGGTGCTGCATGCACAACTCAGTGTTCATGGTTTTTCAATAGGGAGGGAAGAATAAGATACTGTCAGACACTTCCAGCTGTGGCTTATCTGCCCTGAGAAAAGAAGGATTTAATATGCTAAAATTCAATGTGCCCAACATTTCATTCTCCAAACATCTGTTAGTCGAGACATCCTCATACACACAAGATGGCCAGTCAACCTTGTGAAAACCAGTGGGTTTGTATGATTTACATACTGTATAATGTGTTACTTCTTCTGGATTTAAAAGGGAGACAAATCTTGCTCTGATTTTGTGACTCTGAGACAAACTCAGCCCTGCCCAATCATTACACCAATTCCGCTATACACCTGCCAGCTTTACATTGGACTGTGTGACAATCTCAGCTCCTCTATGAAGCTGAGCCAACTCTGCTGCACCGTTGTCAGCTCTGCATTGGACTCTGTGACCAACTAATTTTTGCTAAATTGCTGCGTCAGATCAGTCACATGTAAGGCTTTATTCACACATCAGTATTTCATCAGTATTTGAATACCAAAACCAGGAGTGTGTCCAAATCACAGAACATGTGTCAATCTTTCAATTATAGTTTTTTTCTGTAAGTTCCACTCTTGGATTTGGTATATAAACACTGATGCAAAACAATGACCAAATGCTGACGTGTGAATAAGCCTTTACACAGTTTGTCTCAGTTCCTCATAGCTGAGTCTAATCTGCTTCATTAAATCCAGCTTCCTCTCTGCCACTTCGGCTTCCATTGTTCCATCCGGATCTCCCTGCTGCACCAAAGTCATCACTCTCTCCTGCATAAGAACTACCTATCTGGACTAAGGCCTTCAAAGATCCACCTTAGCAGATGAGACGCCCATGTCCCATTTGTTTCCATTGTAAGTAGTGTTGAGCGATACTTTCCGATATTGAGCAATAGCGGATCGGACCGATACCCCAAAAGTATCGGGTATCGCCGATTCCGATACCAGAAACCCATGCAAGTTAATGGGACAGAAATATCGGAATTAAAAAAAAACCCTTTCTTTACTTGCACATCCAGTTCAGGAGGGGGAAAAGTGTTGGCGGTGCGTGGGCGGACACTGTGCGTGTCGGTCTGTGCGGGCTGCCGGGGGTCTGTGTGGGCCTGCTGGGGGTTGTGTGTGTGTGCAGGCATCGTCAGATGGGACTACAAGTCCCATCGGGCTATGCCTGCTACAATGACAGTGATTGACACATTAGCCAATGATGGGACAGTAGTAGTCCCATCATCTGGCTAATGTGTTGAATGTAAAAAAAAAAAAAACATACATACTACATTCATACAACATACATACATACTACATACATACTACATACATACTACATTCATACTACATACATACATACTACATTCATGCAACATACATACATACATACTACATACATACTACATTTATACTACATTCATACAACATACATACTACATATATACTACATTCATACAACATACATAGTACATACTACATACATACAACATACTTAAAACATGCTACAGACATACAACATACATACTACATGCAATACATTCATACGTTCATACAATACATACATATAGACATACAAAATATATAACATAATGCATACTCACCATCACTTGTCACTTTGATCCCCGAAGCCAGTGTCATATGTAAAAAATATTAAAATAACAAACAACCGATATACTCCCTGATCCACAGAAATCCACAAGTGTCCCACGACGATCTCCCACGGAGAACAGCAGCATCAGCTGATGCCACCGCTCTCTAGGGGCCCCAGGAATACAATGACGGGAGGTAGGTATCCTTCTGCACTGTATTCCTCCGCCACTGTAAAAAAATAGTTCCTAGTCTCACTTTTGACATTGCTGTGTGAGAAAGTTTCCATGCAGCTTTTGCCATAAAGTGAGACCAGTGAACTATAGTAACCTCTCAGTGATGCACTGCAGGAGATCGTCGTGGGACACTCGTGGATTTCTGTGGATCAGGGAGTATATTGGTTGTTTGTTATTTTAATATTTTTTACAGTGAGATGACACTGTCTTCGGGGATCAAAGTGACAAGTGATGGTGAGTATGTACTCTATGTTATATGTACTGTATGTCTATATGTATGTATTGTATGAATGTATTGTATGTAAGTAGTATGTATGTACAGTGGGGCAAAAAAGTATTTAGTCAGTCAGCAATAGTGCAAGTTCCACCACTTAAAAAGATGAGAGGCGTCTGTAATTTACATCATAGGTAGACCTCAACTATGGGAGACAAACTGAGAAAAAAAAATCCAGAAAATCACATTGTCTGTTTTTTTTTCATTTTATTTGCATATTATGGTGGAAAATAAGTATTTGGTCAGAAACAAGCAATCAAGATTTCTGGCTCTCACAGACCTGTAACTTCTTCTTTAAGAGTCTCCTCTTTCCTCCACTCATTACCTGTAGTAATGGCACCTGTTTAAACTTGTTATCAGTATAAAAAGACACCTGTGCACACCCTCAAACAGTCTGACTCCAAACTCCACTATGGTGAAGACCAAAGAGCTGTCAAAGGACACCAGAAACAAAATTGTAGCCCTGCACCAGGCTGGGAAGACTGAATCTGCAATAGCCAACCAGCTTGGAGTGAAGAAATCAACTGTGGGAGCAATAATTAGAAAATGGAAGACATACAAGACCACTGATAATCTCCCTCGATCTGGTGCTCCACGCAAAATCCCACCCAGTGGGGTCAGAATGATCACAAGAACGGTGAGCAAAAATCCCAGAACCACGCGGGGGGACCTAGTGAATGAACTGCAGAGAGCTGGGACCAATGTAACAAGGCCTACCATAAGTAACACACTACGCCACCATGGACTCAGATCTTGCAGTGCCAGACGTGTCCCACTGCTTAAGCCTGTACATGTCCGGGCCCATCTGAAGTTTGCTAGAGAGCATTTGGATGATCCAGAGGAGTTTTGGGAGAATGTCCTATGGTCTGATGAAACCAAACTGGAACTGTTTGGTAGAAACACAACTTGTCGTGTTTGGAGGAAAAAGAATACTGAGTTGCATCCATCAAACACCATACCTACTGTAAAGCATGGTGGTGGAAACATCATGCTTTGGGGCTGTTTCTCTGCAAAGGGGCCAGGACGACTGATCCGGGTACATGAAAGAATGAATGGGGCCATGTATCGTGAGATTTTGAGTGCAAACCTCCTTCCATCAGCAAGGGCATTGAAGATGAAACGTGGCTGGGTCTTTCAACATGATAATGATCCAAAGCACACCGCCAGGGCAATGAAGGAGTGGCTTCGTAAGAAGCATTTCAAGGTCCTGGAGTGGCCTAGCCAATCTCCAGATCTCAACCCTATAGAAAACCTTTGGAGGGAGTTGAAAGTCCGTGTTGCCAAGCGAAAAGCCAAAAACATCACTGCTCTAGAGGAGATCTGCATGGAGGAATGGGCCAACATACCAACAACAGTGTGTGGCAACCTTGTGAAGACTTACAGAAAACGTTTGACCTCTGTCATTGCCAACAAAGGATATATCACAAAGTATTGAGATGAAATTTTGTTTCTGACCAAATACTTATTTTCCACCATAATATGCAAATAAAATGAAAAAAAAACAGACAATGTGATTTTCTGGATTTTTTTTGCTCAGTTTGTCTCCCATAGTTGAGGTCTACCTATGATGTAAATTACAGACGCCTCTCATCTTTTTAAGTGGTGGAACTTGCACTATTGCTGACTGACTAAATACTTTTTTGCCCCACTGTATGTTGTATGTAGTGTGTATGTATGCTGTATGAATGTAGCATATATGTAGTATGTACTGTATGTAGTATGTATGTATTTTGTATGAATAGTATATATGTAGTATGTAGTATGTATGTATGTTGTATGAATGTAGTATGTATGTATGCATGTTGTATGAATGTAGTATATATGTAGTACGTATGTATGTTGTATGTATGTTGTATGAATGTAGTATATATGAAGTATGTATGTAGTATGTATGTATGTATGTTGTATGAATGTTGTATATATGTAGTATGTATGTTTTTTTTTGTTTTTTTTACATTCAACACATTAGCCGGATGATGGGACTACTACTACTGTCCCATCATTGGCTAATATGTCAATCACTGTCATTGTAGCAGGCATAGCCCGATGGGACTTGTAGTCCCATCGGACGATGCCTGCGCACACACACAACCCCCGGCAGGCCCGCACAGACCCCCGGCAGGCCCGCACAGACTGCACATCATGATGACATCATTTCAGCAGCAAATCACAGCCACAACACTGGCTCATTGCATTATGGGAACTTCCGATTCCGGTATTCGATATTGTAAAAATATCGGTACTCGGTATCGGAATTCCGATACAGCGAATATCGGCCGATACCCGATATTTGCAGTATCGGAATGCTCAACACTAATTGTAAAGTGTCTTTCTTACCACACTTTTCATAAATTTAGGGAAGAGACAAAGCGATAAGTGAATGTAGAACAAATCTGCACAGTGTGGGTAGTTTGGTTCTCTTATCATTTCCTATGCATTGAGGCAAGACAAAACTAAAATATAAATCATTACAGGGGTTGTGCACTTCTGGTCAATCTCAGTTTAAGAAATTCATGACCCTAATTAAAATAAAAACAGTGTATACTCTCCTCCTGCAGAGGCGCCATTCCAGATATGCCATGCTGCCGTTCCCAGAGAGTGACGTGGTTTATTGTGTCACGTGCAGGTTGTAGCCAATGGGCAGCCGCTCATCAGCTGCAGCCTTTACTATTACATCAGAGTGGACGGCCGCCCAGACAGAATATGGATGAGCTGTGCCCAAAGAGCGGCCGCCCAGGGGATGCAGCCTACACGTGATGCAATACTGTCACTCTCCGGGAACAGCGGAGTAGGCAGCGCTGGATCAGCGTCACTGCAGGAGGTGAGTATATACGGGTTTTAGTGTGTTTGGGGTCCTCAAAAGATTAATCTGAGGTTGTCTAATGCATTTGCATTGCTTTAGAGGGATTTTTGGGGGGCATGTAATACAAAACAATGAAGCTCACAGAGTAGTGCGTGAAGGCTTTGCTGGAATGCTTTCAAACACTTTGTATTCTGTATTTGCTCAGTAATTCTTACATATTTAGGAGGAATGAGACGGTGCTAAAGCCGCTTTTCAAGTATCATTGAATAATACAAACAGTAGAATCTTGAAAGAGAAATGTTTAATGTTGCCGTATACCTGGGAAATGTGCAGCCAGCCGACAGATCTCATCCTTCATGCATAATAGCTGCATCATTTGTGGCAGTAAATTCACCTGCAAAATAGCAAATGCCTGTGTTATTAAACATGTAGGTATTAAACACCACATACAATGCCACTTCCCAACTTTTGTAGATTTTTACTCACATGTAAAACTGCATTATTCATTCTATCTTTTCTGACAAGTTTTGGAGTGGCACCAATATGTAACAGGCATGAAGCTGACGGAACAATAACTTGTTATTTTAAAGGAATTCTTCCATCCACTTGTTTTGCTCTGTATTATACAATGACCTTTGGCTGCGTTCACACTGACATCAGGTGACTGCGCTATTATACAGGATATAGCTGTGACCATTATTTCTCACATGATGCCTGACAGCTCCATTATAAGGCAATGGAATCTGTCATACAAAGACTATCATATAAGTCATGGTTCCCCAACCTCCATTCCTTACCTCCCTCTTACTTCTCTGTTACCTCCGGTTATGTGATGTCACAGACGATGGGCTAAAGCAATGAAGTGTTGGGCAGAGAAATGCCATTTGTATGCTGATCATGGTTTTTATAGACCCATAAACCTCTAAGGGTAATTTTGATCTATGACACCGATTAAAAACGGGCATGATTTTTTGCAGACACAAGAGGAAAAAAACCAAACATGATTAGCAGCACAGACTCCAATGGGTAAATGTCCTGTCTGTGAATATCACAGAGAAACACAAATGTGATACATGGACGTCTGAATGAAACCTTAAGTACCCAGTTTTTACATCTTCCGCAGCACAACGCTTGGCAGTGCGATTTTACTTCTGTTAGGCATGGCACAAACCCTTCAACTGTACATTTTCAAGCATGCCTACTAGAGTTGAGCGACTTTTGTTTTTTTAGGGTCGCGTTTCGTTTCGTGAAACCCGACTTTTCCAAAAGTCGGGTCGAGCAAGATCGTCCGATTATAGGGAAAAGTCGGGGTCGTCCCGAAACACGAAACCCAATGTAAGTCAATGGGGAATAAAAGTCGGCAGTGAGAGGAGGACAGGAAACACACCAACAGTGCCCATTTGAATGCCAAAAGCATCAATTCTTCTTACTTAAGCTTGTCAACCTTAATTAACTTCATAATACAAGTTACGCACTGAAAAATGGGGGTTATTTGGCTACAGACTGTGGGGGGGGAGGGCTGGCTCCAGGTTTTCATGTGCCCTGGGCGAAAGAGCGCCCCTTTAACACATACCACAACTCATCATGCTCCGATACGGCAGAGAAATAGCAGTATAGTACAATGAAAAATACCTCACTTTTTACATCTCATGACGAGGCCCATCTATTTCTCCATACAGAATCATTGGTCCCATATAATGATTGAAACAGTATATGATGAGCTCCACATAATGCTACAGTATATGCTGGTCCCCATGGATGAAGCTCTACTGCCTTATGGGCCCAAATAATGCTCCAAACATAATGGGCCCCATTTCTAATGCTCTAGTGTATAATGGGCCCTGTAAATGCTGCTCCAGTGTCTGATGTCCACCTTTGGAATGTTCCAGTGTATGGTGGGCCCCATCTATCATTCTCAGACGGTGTTAGGCCCAGTATGGATTGCACGTGATTGCACAAAGGTTAGAAAGGGTACCGTATCCCCAGATAACATGTATGGATAGCGTACACATTCAAAATATATGTCTCAGGAGGCAGGCTCAGACGGTGTTAGGCCCAGTATGGATTTCACGTGATTGCACAAAGGTTAGAAAGGGTACCGTATCCCCAGATAACATGTATGGATAGCGTACACATTCAAAATATATGTCTCAGGAGGCAGGCTCAGATGGTGTTAGGCCCAGTATGGATTGCACGTGATTGCACAAAGGTTAGAAAGGGTACCGTATCCCCGGATAACATGTATGGATAGCGTACACATTCAAAATATATGTCTATACATCAGGAGGCAGGCTCAGACTGTGTCAGGCACAGTATGGATTTGATGGCCCAGATTACACAGCGGAGGAGCAGGGAGAGGTAAAGATTGCAAATGCTGGGGCCCTGCCCAAGCAAGGGGGGCCCACTCGTGGGCGTCGGTACTGGCACTGGGCCCCTCATAGTACAGCGGTGTGTCTGACGGCGGGTGTGCACCACCACCGTCAGAGACACTTGATTGCACTATGAGGGACCCTGTGCCAGTGCCCGCGCCCAAGAGTCGGCCTACCCACCTGTCCAGGGCAACGGCACTCGCAGGGTGTCGTGCGCTAGGTGGTGACCCCGGCCATGGGGGGGGAGGCAGCACAGTTAGGGAGTTTTAGAAAGTGGCATATGTTGATGTTGGACATTCAGCTGATGCAAAAGGCGAAATAGGTGAAGTACCAGGAAGAGGTGGACCAAAGCAAGCCATTTTTCTGTCACCCTATGTGTCATCAGGGGAAGGTGGGACAAAATCCTTGGAAACCCATGCGTGGTTCATTTTAATGAAGGTTAGATCATCCACATTTTGGGTTGACAGACGGGTCCTTTTTTCTGTCAGGATTGATCCAGCTGCACTGAAGACTCTTTCCGATAGCACACTTGCAGCTGGGCAAGCGAGCTCCTGTAAGGCATATTGGGCCAATTCAGGCCAGGTGTCCAGTTTAGCGGCCCAATAGTCAAAGGGGAATGACCTGTGTGGGAGAACATCGATATGGGAGGAAAAGTAGTTTGTAACCATAGTTGACAACTGCTGTCTCCTGTCACTTTCCATCGATGCAGTATTACCAGTTGTGTGAGCGGTATTTGAAAAATCAGTCCACAACATTGTCATGAAACCCCTGTCTCCAACGCCACTTCTGCTGTGTGCACCACGAACACCTCTGCCAAGCTGCCCCCGGCCCGTACGGCTCGTGTGAGAACCATCACCGCTGCTGTGTGCTGGGAATGCCTCAAGCAACCGATTTACCAGAGTTGCTTGTTTATTAGCCAATATTAGGTCAAGGTTCTCCTGTGGCATGATGTTTTGTAATTTGCCTTTATAGCGTGGATCCAGGATGCTGGCCAACCAGTAGTCGTCATCGTTCATCATTTTGGCAATGCGGGGGTCCCTTTTTAGGATCCGCAAGGCATAATCTGACATGTGGGCCAATGTTCCCGGTGTCAATGATGCACTGCGAGTGCTGGGTGGAGGAGCACTTTCTGGCAAATCCACATCCCTCCAGTCACGCACAAACCCTGTACCAGACCTTGCCACGCCAACATTTTCACTTGCCCCACGAGATGCATCCTCCTCCCCTAAGTAATCATCCCCATCATCATCCTCCTCCTCTTCTTCTTCCTCCACCTCGTCCAGGAGAGGTCCCTGAGCAGACAATGGCTGAATGTCATCAAGGATTCCCTCCTCCTCTTCCTCCTCATCAACATTGGCTGCAGACGCCTGCTCCTTAAGGTGCGTCAAAGTTTGCATGAGCAGAAGCATAAGTGGGATGCTCATGCTTAGGATGGCGTCGTCTGCGCTTACCAGCCGTGTGCATTCCTCAAAACACTGAAGGACTTTACAAAGGTCTTTCAGCTTCGACCACTGCACACCTGTCAACTCCATGTCTGCTCTCAAAGTGCCTGGCCGTGTATCCTCCCACAAATGCATTATGGCCTGCCTCTGCTCGCACAGCTGCTCCACCATGTGCAGGGTGGAGTTCCACCTTGTTGCAATGTCGATAATGAGGCGGTGGTTGGGAAGGTGGAGCAATCGCTGCAGCTTCTGCATATGAACGGAGTGTACAGGCGACCGGCGGATGTGCGCGCACAGTCTTCGCACCTTCTGGAGCAGGGCTGTTAACTCCGGATAATTTTTGAGGAAGCACTGCACCACCAGGTTCAAGGTGTGAGCCAAGCAAGGTATGTGGCTGAGTTTTGAAAGGGCTATGGCTGCCACAAAATTACGGCCGTTATCACTAACTACCTTGCCTGCCTCAAGATGTACACTGCCCAGCCATGACTCAGTTTGTCGCTTCAAGTACTCGGCCAGCACCTCGGCGGTGTGTCTGTCGCCCAAACACATCATCTGCAACACAGCCTGTTGACGCTTTCCACTAGCTGCTCGATAGGGGGACACATCGTGTGCAACAGTGGCAGCTGCAGATGGAGTGCTCGTACGACTGCGCTCTGTGGACGAGCTTTCGCATCTGGAGGAGGAGGAGGAGGAGGAGGGCCGAACGCCTACAGCCAACTGTTTCCTATACCGTGGGCTAGGCAGCACTGTCCCACCACCGCTGTCCCCTGTGGACCCTGCATCCACCACATTAACCCAGTGCGCAGTGATGGACACGTAACGGCCCTGGCCATGCCGACTGGACCATGCATCAGTTGTGAGGTGCACCTTTCCGCTCACTGACTGCTTGAGTGCATGGACAATGCGGTCTTTCACATGATGGTGGAGGGCTGGAATGGCTTTGCGAGAGAAGAAGTGGCGACTGGGTAGGTCATAGCGTGGTACTGCATAGGCCATGAGTTCGCGGAAAGCTGTGCTTTCCACCAACCGAAAGGGCATCATCTCAAACGAGATTAGTTTGGCAATGTGGGCGTTCAAACACAGTGTACGCGGATGAGAGACTGAGTACTTTCTTGACCTACTCATAGTGTCTGGGAGGGTGAGCTGGACTTGAGAGCTGCATATGGTGGAAGTAGCGGTGGACAGGGCGGACTGAGAGAGGGTTGATAATGGTGATGGAGTTGGTGTTCTTTCTGATGGCCTAGAATCAGTCTTTTGTTGATATAACAGTGGGATTCCCTGACTGCTGTGGTCTTGCAACGACACCTCAACATTTGCTGCTGTGCTAACCGGTGGGCTTACAGTGGGGGAAACAATGTAGCGTTGCTGACTACCTTCGTTGTGATCAGTTGCACATGTGGCACTTGAGGTTTGGTGTTGTGTCCACGCTTGCAAGTGCATGCTGGTTAAATGTCTAAGCATGCAACTGGTATTCAAATTTTTCAGATTTTTCCCTCGGCTAAAGGTCTTTGCGCACTTCTTACAGATAACCTTGGCCTGATCATGAGGATTTTGTTCAAAAAAGTGCCACACTGCACTCTTCCTACTTTGGCAGACATTTTGCGGCCTAGCACGCTGTGATCTTTTGACCCTCTGGACAAGCTGTCCAGCAACTCTTTTGATGTTTGGAACCTGTCTTTGGAGTGCTCCGGGCCTGCCAGATAACAGCTGTTGCGATGTCGATGTCTGCTGTGGATGCTCCTCATCTGAGCTATTGGAAGCAGCACCCTCTTCCCCCAATGGATGCCAATCTGGGTCAACAACTGGGTCATCCATCACCTCCTCTTCAATGTCATGTGCACCTTCCTCTGTGTCACCGTGTATGGTGGTATAGTGTGCGGGAAGGGGCACCTGAGTCTCATCAGGGTCAGAATCTGGCTCTGTATACTGCGAGGACAATGTAGTGCTCTGAGTGAATGTACCAGCAGAATCATCCATCAGCGGCTGTGCATCAGTGCACTCCATGTCAGATTCATCTTGGCCTGGGTAATTCACCATTTCACTTCATAATCCAGGCATGGTATGTGAAAACAGCTCCATGGAGTAATCAGTAGTATGGCCTGCGTCATCCTTCAATCTTGGTTGGGGTGAAGGACACAAGGAAAGGTGTGGTTCATGAACATGAGCCTCCAATGCCGACTCAGTGCTTTTACTTTTTACAACTGAAGAAGAGGAGGCGATAGAGCTGGAGGCTGAGTCAGCAATGTAAGACAAAACTTTTTCCTGATGCTCTGGCTTTAAAAGCGGTTTGCCAACTCCTAGAAAACTAAGCGTTCGAGGCCTTATGTAGCCAGACGATGACGCAGGGTCAGCACCTCCTGCATTCGGTCCTATTTTGCTCTTGCCACTACCATCAGATCCACCACCAACACCATCATTACCAGCTGCCAACCCCCGCCCAATTCCACGGCCGCTTCCACCAGCCTTCCTCATTTTTGGTAGAAATGTAGACAAAATCCAACAAACTATACAGTAATGTAAAACAAGGTACAAGGTGTCTATAGGACAGGGGAGATTTTGAATTTCTGCAGACACTTGTGGACACTGGACACTTTTGGATTGTGTGAGGCCCACTGATATCTGAGCGCTATGTGACAGGCTCGATGGCACAGCTGTGACCAAAGTGACTAGAGGATAAGGGAGATTTTGAATCTCTGCACACACTTTTCGACACTGGATGGACACTTTTGGATTGTGTGAGGCCCACTGATATCTGAGCGCTATGTGACAGGCTCGATGGCACAGCTGTGACCAAAGTGACTAGAGGATAAGGGAGATTTTGAATCTCTGCACACACTTTTGGACACTGGACACTTTTGGATTGTGTGAGGCCCAATGAATATCTGAGCGCTATGTGACAGGCTCGATGGCACAGCTGTGACAAAAGTGACTAGAGGATAAGGGAGATTTTGAATCTCTGCACACACTTTTGGACACTGGATGGACACTTTTGGATTGTGTGAGGCCCACTGATATCTGAGCGCTATGTGACAGGCTCGATGGCACAGCTGTGACCAAAGTGACTAGAGGATAAGGGAGATTTTGAATCTCTGCACACACTTTTCGACACTGGATGGACACTTTTGGATTGTGTGAGGCCCACTGATATCTGAGCGCTATGTGACAGGCTCGATGGCACAGCTGTGACCAAAGTGACTAGAGGATAAGGGAGATTTTGAATCTCTGCACACACTTTTGGACACTGGACACTTTTGGATTGTGTGAGGCCCAATGAATATCTGAGCGCTATGTGACAGGCTCGATGGCACAGCTGTGACAAAAGTGACTAGAGGATAAGGGAGATTTTGAATCTCTGCACACACTTTTGGACACTGGATGGACACTTTTGGATTGTGTGAGGCCCACTGATATCTGAGCGCTATGTGACAGGCTCGATGGCACAGCTGTGACCAAAGTGACTAGAGGATAAGGGAGATTTTGAATCTCTGCACACACTTTTCGACACTGGATGGACACTTTTGGATTGTGTGAGGCCCACTGATATCTGAGCGCTATGTGACAGGCTCGATGGCACAGCTGTGACCAAAGTGACTAGAGGATAAGGGAGATTTTGAATCTCTGCACACACTTTTGGACACTGGATGGACACTTTTGGATTGTGTGAGGCCCACTGATATCTGAGCGCTATGTGACAGGCTCGATGGCACAGCTGTGACCAAAGTGACTAGAGGATAAGGGAGATTTTGAATCTCTGCACACACTTTTCGACACTGGATGGACACTTTTGGATTGTGTGAGGCCCACTGATATCTGAGCGCTATGTGACAGGCTCGATGGCACAGCTGTGACCAAAGTGACTAGAGGATAAGGGAGATTTTGAATCTCTGCACACACTTTTGGACACTGGATGGACACTTTTGGATTGTGTGAGGCCCACTGATATCTGAGCGCTATGTGACAGGCTCGATGGCACAGCTGTGACCAAAGTGACTAGAGGATAAGGGAGATTTTGAATCTCTGCACACACTTTTGGACACTGGACACTTTTGGATTGTGTGAGGCCCACTGAATATCTGAGCGCTATGTGACAGGCTCGATGGCACAGCTGTGACCAAAGTGACTAGAGGATAAGGGAGATTTTGAATCTCTGCACCCACTTTTGGACACTGGACACTTTTGGATTGTGTGAGGCCCAATGAATATCTGAGCGCTATGTGACAGGCTCGATGGCACAGCTGTGACAAAAGTGACTAGAGGATAAGGGAGATTGGATTGCTTTTAAAAAAGCAGTTTGCGGAGCAGTGGGTAAACAGCAATGCAGGAATGTCAGGAAGCCTTAGAAGGCAGTCCAACAACCAACACCACTGATACACCACTATATAGCCTCCCCTTGCACTGCACACACAGTGACTGGTGTGTTGTGCAGGCCAAATTGCTAGCAGCAGAAGCAGTTTTTTTGTCTTCTCAGCAGGACAAAAAAAAAAAATTGGGATTGCTTTTAAAAAAGCAGTTTGCGGAGCAGTGGGTAAACAGCAATGCAGGAATGTCAGGAAGCCTTAGAAGGCAGCCCAACAACCAACACCACTGATACACCACTATATAGCCTCCCCTTGCACTGCACACACAGTGACTGGTGTGTTGTGCAGGCCAAATCGCTAGCAGCAGAAGCAGTTTTTTTGTCTTCTTCCCTACCTAACGCTCTCCCTACAGAATCAGCAGCAACCTCTCCCTATACTAAGATCGGCAGAAGTAAGATGGCGGTCGGCGTGCACGCCCTTTTATACCCCCTGTGACGCCCACCAAAGCAAGCCAATCACTTGCATGCCCTTCTGAAAGATGGTGGTGACCCGTGCCTATGTCATCACGTTGCCCACAGTGTCCGTGGATCCTGATTGGCTGAAAAAGAGCGCAAAACAAACTTTTGAAACGCGACTTTGGCGCGTAAGTCGCCGACCTCGTGGCCGACCTCATCCTAGGGTCGGGTTTCGTTTCATGAAACCCGACTTTGCCAAAAGTCGGCGACTTTTGAATTTTTTCGACTCGTTTCGCTCAACTCTAATGCATACCACTAATTAGTAGCTTTTGGTCAGTATACATTGTTCACAGAAAACTGTTAATTAGTAATGTGGGTGGGGTTATACGCAGCTTAGCATTCCAAGTCGTTGCTTGTAGTGAAGGAGATGGTTGTTTCAACCGCGATTAGAGATGAGCGACTTTGCCTTTTTATCGGGGCGAGTCGGGTTTCATGAAACCCGACTTTCTCAAAAGTCGGGTCGAACGAAATCGGCCGATTATCGTGAAAAGTCGAAGGCCGACTGAAACAGGAAACCCAATGCAAGTCAATGGGGAACCAAGGTTGGCAGGGAGTGGAGGACAGGAAACACACCTACAGTGCCCAATTTAATGCCAAAAATATCAATTCTTATTACTTAAGCTTGTCAACCTTAGTTCACTTTATAATAATAGTTAGGCATTGAAAACTGGGGGTTATTTGGCTAAAGTTGTGGGGGGGGTAGGGCTGGCTCTAGATTTTCGTGGGCCCTGGGCCAAAGAGTGTCACTGCGCTCTTTAAACACATGCCACAATTCATGATCCTCTGATACGGCAGAGAAATAGCGGTATAGTACAATGAAAAATACTTCACTTCTTACATCTCATGACCGATATCCATTTTAAATTCTCCAATAGCTCCAAAAACGGACAGTATATTACTCCATACAATATTATGGCCACCACATAGTGCGCTATACAGAGTAATGAGGCCCATATATTTCTCCATATAGAATCATTGGTCCCATATAATGTTCGATACAGTATATGATGAGCTCCACATAATGCTACAGTATATGTTGGTCCCCATGGATGAAGCTCCACTGTGTTATGGGCCAAAATAATGCTCCATATATAATGCATAATAGGCCCTGTAAATGCTGCTCCAGTGTTTGATGTCCACCTTTGGAATGCTCCAGTGTATGGTGGGCCTCATATAACATTCTTCAGAGTAAAGTGCTCCCCAAAAATAGCTGTCCCAACATTGAAAACAATTAAATAAGTCTCCTCGCTAGGGAATCCCTGTACTAGTCTGGACTCCTCGTCGTCCCCATCTTCCATCTCACTGCACTTGGACTGTTTAGGCAGAGGGCGTACAGACGTGATGTCATCGCGCTGTCTGACCAGAATGTCACTGTCAGGAAGCGTGGAAGACGTCACAGCGGTGGAGCAGGGAGAGGTAAGTGTTTCAACTTTGCAAGTGCTGTGATCCTGAGCAAGCAGGGCGGCCCACTCGGCGGCGGCACTGGCACAGGGCCCCTCATAGTACGGTGGTGTGTCTGACTGCGGGTGGGCCCTCCGACCGGAATAGACACTTTTGCTTACTATGAGGGGCCCTGTGCCAGTGCCGTCGCCCATGAGTATGCCCCCCCACCTGCTCAAGGAACCTGCACTTTCATCTGCACCTTCCTCTTTGTCACCATGTAAGGTGGTATAGTATGCGGGAAGGAGAACCTGAGTTTCATCAGGGTCAGATTTTGGCTGTGTAGAGTGCGAGGGGAATGTAGTGGTCTGGGTCAATGTACCAGCAGAATCATCTAGCAGTGGCTGGGCATCAGTGCACTTGTGGCACCCCCAGGAGTACAGTCGCCACAGTGGCATTACCTTCATCCTAGGGAGTGTGATGTCATGCTTGGGAGCAACGAAGGATCTCACTAGCAGTTAAACCAACACACAACACAGTTCCCACTCCAGGCCAGCAGGGAGACCTCTGAACCTGACTGCTGAGGAGCTGCTCTCTGTGGTCGGGAGGAGGAAAGTTAGGCCAGTCTGTGACAGGAAGGGGAAGTGTGTGGACGTGAGATGGGGAGCTGGAGGATGAGCAGAGTTAAGGCTCACTCCTAGCTGGAGCGCATGGTCGGGATTCCGGTCTCCAAGTTTGTAGGGACACTGACGGTCCTGCAGCAGAAAACAGAGGAAGTAGCAGCTGTAAATGCTCTGTTCCCAACTAAGGTTCGGAGGCCCCAGCAGCGATGTGTGTGAGCCAGAAGGAAAAGGCTATGGCTACCTGCCATACGAGAAAGTTCCAAAAGAGAGTCAACAGGGGGAACTTCAGTGAACTCAGTACTGTGAGTACCTCAGATAAGCACTAGAACGGAGGCCACACTACCTATCTGCATAGAGAGAATTCCAAATTTGCTTCCAGGCTGACCAACTCCTTCTCCATCTGTACTCCGGGTCCTGGACGGCACTTACCAAGTATAGGTAAAGGAACTGCACGACTGTGTCTGTCATCTTTCTCCTGCGCCTGGCACACGGCTCTGCTACATCCTGCACTGCACACCATCTACCAACTCTTTTATCTGCCCTGCGACTACAGCCCTACCTGTGCAGGGCTTCTACATCTTAGCTGCACCACAACATCTGTCCCAGAGAAGCGACACTGCAGCGCTGGTCAATCTGATCAGAAACCACAGGTGGAGTCACGTATCATTCACCTATAAACGTTATTCACCCCTTTGCATGGACGCCCAGGGCCACGGAACGGGTCATCACCACCAACGTGACACATCCCTCTGAGACACCGGCCCGGTACCGATTAACCCCACTGCCTTGGCTGGCCACCCACACTCCATGTCAGATTCATCTCGGACTGGGAAATTCACGATTTGACTTGATAACCCAGGCATGGTATGATAGAAAGAGCTACATGGACTAATGTGAAGTGTGGCCTGCTGCATCATTCACTTTTGGTGGGGGTGAAGGACACAAGGAAAGGGGTTCTTCCTGACCAGGAGCCAGCACTTGATGACTCAGTGCTTGTATTTTTTGAAACTTCAGAAGAGGAGGGCATATTTGCTGGAGTCTGTTTTGGCAATGTAAGCCAAAACCAGTTCCTGATGCTCCAGCTTTAAAAGCGGTTAACCTACTCCCAGAAAAGGTAGCCTTCCAGGCGTTCTGGAGCCAGACCATGACGCAGGCTCAACACCTCCTGCCTTAGTTGCTATTGTGCTTTTGCCACTACCAGCAGAGGCACCACCACCATCAGCACCAGCTGGCCCCCCCCCGCCCACGTCCGCGGCCTCTTCCACCAAACTTCAAAATGTCGCAGAACATGAACCCAAAATAACATCAGATATATGGTACTGTATCAGAAGCGTACAGCTCTATAGTCAAAGGATGATTGTCAATCTCCCTATATATACCATCAGTCACACAGAGACGCTCACAGGCTCAGTATGGATTAGACAAGAATATAAAAAGTAGAAAAAGTGTACAGTATCATCAGATAGCAGGTATATATAGTATAGTTTAAACATTCTAAATCTCCGTAGATATTTCAGGAGGCAGACACAGACGCTCTCAGGCTCAGTGTGGATTACAACACAATATAAAAAGCCATAAAATGGTAATGGATCTGAAGAGTACAGCTGTACACAGTGTAGGGGTCATTGTTGTCAATCTCAGTGTTTATTTCCACAGTCAGAAAATAACTCTCACAGGTCAATTTGGATTAGACCAGAATATAACAAGCAGTAAATGGGTAATATATCACAAGCGTAGAGCTGTATACACTAGTGTTGGGGTAATTTTTAAATGTACATCTAAATTGCAGGAGTAACCTACAGACTGTCACACGCTCAGGATGGATCACACCACAATATAACAAGAAGATCCGCAAGAAATAATCACACATATGGGACAATGTTCCAGGTGTCAATGATACACTTAGAGTGGTGGGTGGAGGAGGACATCCTGGCAGAAAGGGTACCGTATCACCAGATACCAGGTATATATATAGCATAGTTTAAACATTAAAAATGTACGTCTATATATTCAGGAGTAGTGTTGAGCCACCCCGCTAGTGTTCCAGTTCGTTTTGGTTCGTTGAACACGAGGCAAGTACGTCGAATGTTTGTCGAACGTTCGACGAACAACGTCGAACACCATTGAAAACAATGGCAGGCAAGCACAAACACATTCAAACACTTAGAAAACAATTACAAAACACCTTAAAAGGTGTTCCAAAGCAGACACAATGCTCAGAAGACAAAAATAACATATGGACAAGGGCAACTACATATAGAAAAGAGGTGGAGGAGTAAAAGGAGGAGGAGGAGACACAGATATAGGCATGTCATGCCCTTATGAAGTCAAGAAAGGCTGGAATAAAAATGTAAAATACCAAAAAACAGTAAACATGAAATTGAAGACGATCATATACCGTCGGACTTCCCACCATAAATTAGGCCAACTGCTGATCGGGCGGCGTTATTCCCACGAACCTCCGAACAGCGTCTTTGAAGGCAAAGTGTTTGGTTTCCGGGGGCAGTATGGTTGCAAAGCTAAACATTAAAGGAATGTCCAGAAGGGCACCACCAGGAGTGGAGCTTGCGTCTTAATTCGACTCCACCCGGGAAACCTCAACCATGCCAGCTACAGAAAAGATTGACAGATTTCAAGCTTTGTTGATTCTGTGGGTGGTGGTGGATGTCCGTTTTTAGTTGCGCTAGCGATTTGTCAGCTTAATTCCGCTAATGAACGAGACTCCGGCATGCCCCCGCGGTACGCGTCAAGCTTACTAGAGGGACACGCGAGGCTCTGGCACGCGAAATCGATCAATAACAGGTCTGTCATGCCCTTACATGTCCGGGGCTGCATGCGCGCTACACTGAGAGGTCCAGCGTGTGTCGCTTACAGTTGCAGATAACCTGCTGAACCCCGTTAATGATGGGGATCTGGGATTACAATTCTTCCCCGCGAACGAGGATTTCCCAGTAAGTGCAGGTCAACCAGAATTTCGGAATTAGGCCTAACCGGTATTCCAGAAAAAATGAAAAAATTAAGTGTCCAAACCACAGGTGCTGTAGCTTGCTTAACAGCTGGGCTCCTCTGCTGAGTAGCACACAGTTCTTACATAAACAGGCGGCATAGCTTGGTTCACTGGTGCGCTCCTCTGCTGAGTAGCAGACAGTGCTACAAGGCCCAAAAGGATTTTCTGGACAAAATGCGGTAAAAATAATTAGAAACACACACAGTGTAGCTCATTGACAGGTGTACTACACCGCTGGCTACCACACACCGCTACTATGCCATGAAACTGTCTATTAACATTGAAAACCATTATTAATGTCAAAATGAAGTTACGCTTTTGGTGAACGAACCGTTCTCGAACGGAACCTCGAACAGCCGAATTTTAAGCAATGTCTTCGAGTTCGACGAACGGCTCGAACTCCGCCCAAAACAGCTGGAATTTTAACTTGGCGAACAGATCGACTCGAATAATGCTCATTCCTAATCAGGAAGCAGACTCAGACGTTCTCAGGTCCAGTAAGGATTCAACAAGATTGTAGAAAGCTGAGAAAGGGTACAGTATCACCCGATAACAGGTATATATGTAGCATAGTTTACACATGAAAAACCTATGTCTATATATCAGGAGGCAGTCTCAGAGGGTCTCAGGCTCAGGATGGATTTGACGTGATTGTACAAAGTTGAGAAAGGGTACAGTATCACCGGATAACAGGTGTGTATATATAGCATAGTTTAAACATTAAAAATCTGCGTGTATATTTCCGGAGTCCGACAAAGACACACACAGCCTCAGTATGGATTAGACAAGAATCTAAAAAGTAGAAAAAGGGTAATGTATTCGAAGCGTACACCAGTATACAAAGTTGGGGTATTTTTCAGTCTTCATATATATTTCAGTCTCAGTAAGACAGTCCAGACTCTCCGCAAGAGGAAACGAGATGGATACAAGTACAGACGGAAAGTCGACTGATTGCAGAAATTTTAGAATTACTAATCACAGTAAAAACTCCCGGGAGAATTCTCAGAGGCGATGCTGACCCTCAATGACTTTGTCTGTGGAGACTGTTATGATGAGTCACCGAAGGAGGAAAAAACAAAATACCAGCTAAGTCCAGAAAAACCAGAGAGGTTGGCAGCTATCGGATTGCAGACCCCTGAACCTATCCACAACAACTAGCAGTAGCCGTGGGGGGTTCCTACGGTGCCCTAGACCCCTCGATCACAGCCGGAGAACTACATAGCCTAAAGACAGAAAGGGGAAAAACTAAACTGCCCCAGAGCAGACCCCAAAGCAATAGGCAGCCCCCAACATATAATGACGGTGAAGCAAGATGAAAACACTAACACAGATAGAAAGATAGGTTGAGCAAATGATGGGGCCCAAGCTAACTACATAGGACAGGATAGGAAAGCTGCTGTCTGCCATCCGCAAAAACCCTATCAAAATGAGCCAACCGACTGATAGGAAAAACAGGCCCTGAAGTCGCTAGGCTTCAAAAGACTATATCAGCACTCAGGTATATTCTGAAGACAGAGCAAAAGAACAACAGATCAGAGACAAAAATGGAATTCAGCTCACCCCCGGCCGGGGATGGCAGAACTCCCAAAAAACAAGGCAAAACCAAAACAAAACTGAAGAGTACAAAGCAGAGCAGAAAAACTTAGCTTTGAGACGTAGGAATCAGACTGGTCTCCAAGAATCCAGCAGGAAAATCACCAGCCAGGAAGAAGGGCGTCGGCAGCCTTATATCCAGTCCTCAATTCCAGCCACCCAGTCATCATCTAGCTGCCCAGGTGTTTGGTAATCAGTCTCACTACATTCCTTCACTAGAGGAGGGAGTTTATCAGACCTCAATGGTGAAGGGAAAAATGAACTCACAACAGGAGACAGCGAAAACAGTTCTTGTGAAGAAAGGTTTGCTGTATCGCAGAACCGAGGAACCCATCACCGTTACTCATCTCCATCAAATTGTGATCACAGGGACAGATGTAGACATTCTCCTCACTGCCTATCATGATCTGTCAGCTAACTTTGGAGTGCAAAAGGCACAAGCCACAGGCCGTAGGCGATTCTATTGGATTGGCATAAGAGGACACATTTAAAAATGTGGGCAGGAATGTCACACGTCTGTGAGTTGGAAAACCGTGAAAGCTGATGATAAACTACCACTTCATCTCATTGTGAGTCGACATCCATAACAAATGGAAGCCATTGATCATCTGAAGATAGAGCCCAGCAGGACAGGGCATAGCTATGTCTTAACCATCTATCATTTCACCAAATTTGTATTGGCAGTCCCAGTGAAGTATTTAACAGGTCAGACTACACAGTGGTAGAGCAGGGAGAGGTAAGTATTGCAAGTGCTGGTGCCCTGAGCAAGCAGGGGGGGGGCCCACTCTTGGGCGGCGGTACTGGCACAGGGCCTCTCAAAGTACACCGGTGTGTCTGACGGCGGGTGTGCACCCCCACCGTCAGACATTTGATTCTATTATGAGGGACCTTGTGCCAGTGCCATTGACAAAGAGTGTGCCCACCCACCTGTCCAGGGCAACGGCACTCGCACGGGTGCGTGCGCCAGGTGGTGACCCCGGCCCTGTGGGGGGAGGTGGAAAAAATGGCATATGTTGATGTTGGACATTCAGCTACTGCAAATGGAGTAATTGGAGAAGTCCGCGGAAGAGGAGAACAAAAGAAAGCCATTTTTCTGGGAAACTACGTGTCAGCAGGGGAGGGTGGGACAAAATCCTTTGAAACCCATGCATGGTTCATTTTAAAGAAGGTTAGATCATCAACATTTTGGGTCGACAGAAGGGTCCTTTTTTCTGTCAGGATTGATCCAGCAGCACTGAAGACTCGTTCAGATAACACACTAGTAGCAGGGCAAGCGAGCTCCTGTAAGTCATATTGTGCCAATTCAGGCCAGGTGTCAAGTTTACTGGCCCAGTAGTCAAAGGGGAATGACCGGTGAGGGAGAACATCTATATGGGAGGAGAAGTAGATTGTTACCATAGTTGACAACTGCTGTCTCCTGTTACTTTCGATCGATGCAGTATTACCAGTCGTGTGAGCGGTACTTGAAAAATCAGTCCATAACATGGTCATGAAACCCCTGTATCCAGCACCACTTTGGCTGTGTGCACCACGATCACCTCTTCCATGTTGCCCCTACGGCTCGTTGGAAAAACAGCACCGCCGCTCTGTGCTGGGAATGCCTCAAACAAACAGTTTAACAGAGTTGCTTGTTTGTTAGCGAATATTAGCTCTAGGTTCTCCTGTGGCATGATGTTTTGGAATTTGCCTTTATAGCGTGGATCCAGGATGCTGGCCATCATCGTTCATCATTTTGGCAAGGCGGGGGTCCCTTTTTAGGATCTGCAAGGCATAATCAGACATGTGGGCCAATGTTCCAGGTGTCAATGATACACTGCGAGTGCTGGGTGGAGGAGCACTTTCTGGCAAATCAACATCCCTCCAGTCCCTCACAAACCCTGTACCTGACCTTGCCATGCCAACATTTTTTCTTACCCCCTGAGAAGCATCCTCCTCCCCAAAATAATCATCCCCATCATCTTCCTCCTCCTCTTCTTCCTCCACCTCGTCCACGAGACTTCCCTGTGCAGACAATGGCTGACTGTCATCAAGGCTTCCCTCCTCCTCTTCCTCCTCGGCTGCAGACGCCTGCTCCTTAATGTGCGTCAAAGTTTGCATGAGCATACGCATAAGTGGGATGCTCATGCTTATGATGGCGTCGTCTGCGCTTACCAGCCATGTGCATTCCTCAAAGCACTGAAGGACTTTACAGAGGTCTTTCAGCTTCGACCACTGCGCACCAGACAACTCCATGTCTGCCTGCAAACTGCCTGCCCGTGTATCCTCCCACAAATGAATTACAGCCTGCCTCTGTTCGCACAGCCTCTGAACCATGTGCAGGGTGGAGTTCCACCTTGTTGCAACGTCGATAATTAGGCGGTGCTTGGGAAGGTGGAGCAATCGCTGCAGCTTCTGCATACGCCTGGAGTGTACGGGCGACCGGCGGATGTGCGAGCACAATCTTCGCACCTTATGGAGCAGGGCTGTTAACTCCAGATAATTATTGAGGAAGCACAGCACCACCAGGTTCAAGGTGTGAGCCAGGCAAGGTATGTGTCTGAGTACTTAAAGGGCTATGGCTGCCACAAAATTCCAGCCATTATCACTAACTACCTTGCCTGCCTCAAGATGTAGACTGCCCAGCCATGACTCAGTTTGTTGCTGCAAGTAGTCGGCCAGTACCTCCGCAGTGTGTCTGTTGTCGCCCAAACGCATCATCTTCAACACAGCCTGCTGAAGCTTACCACTAGCTGATCGATAGTGGGACAACTCGTGTGCAACACTGGCAGCTGCGGATGTAGTGCTCGTGCGACTGCGCTCTGTGGACGAGCTTTTGCTTCTGGAGGAGGAGGAGGGTCGAACGCCTACAGCCAACTGTTTCCTATACCGTGGGCTAGGCAGCACTGTCCCACCGCCGCTGTCCCCTGTGGACCCTGCATCCACCACATTAACCCAGTGCACAGTGATGGACACGTAACGGCCCTGGCCATGCCTACTGGACCGTGCATCTCTTGTGAGGTGCACCTTTCCACTCACTGATTGCTTGAGTGCATGGACAATGCAGTATTTCACATGCAGGTAGAGGGCTGGGATGGCTTTTCGAGAAAAGAAGTGCTGACTGGGTAGGTCATAGCGTGGTACTGCGTAGGCCATGAGCTTGCGGAAAGCTTTGCTTTCAACCAACCGGTAGGGCATCATCTCTAACGAGATTTGTTTGGCAATGTGGGCGTTCAAAGCCAGTGTACGCGGATGAGAGGATGAGTAGGTACTTGTCCTACTCATAGTCTCTGGTAGGGTGAGCTGGACTTGAGAGCTGTATATGGTGGAACTAGCGGTGGACATGGCGGACTGAAAGAGGGTTGGTGATGGTGTTGGTGGTGTTGCTGATGGCCTAAATTCAGTCTTTCGTAGCAATAACATTGTGATTCCATGACTGCTTTGGCCTTGCGATGACACCTCGACATTTGCTGCTGGTGGTGTGTTAACCAGTGGGCTTACAGTGAGGGAAGCGATGTAGCGTTGCTGACTACCTTCATTCGGAGCAGGTGCACATGTGGTACGTGAGGTTTGGTAGTCCGTCCACGCTTGCAAGTGCATGGTGGTTAAATGTCTAAGCATGCAACTGTTATTCAAATTTCTCAGGATTGGTCCCTCAGCTAAATGTCTTTGCGCACTTCTTACAAATAACTTTTGCCTGATCATTAGGATTTTGTTCAAAAAAGTGCCACACTGTGTGACACTCGGGAGCAAGCTACGTCCGAGAGTGGACCCTCTGGGTCGCGGATCTGGAGCCCCTGGGCCGAGCGTGCCAGGTGATGACCAACCCCTGTACAGGGATCATTAGGGGCAAGACCACAGGGGTCAGAACCGCGACAGCAGGTACCAAGAGGGACGGCTCAGGGAGAAGCAAGGCTCGAGGCAGGACAAGGAACTACGGACAAAGACAAGGATACCTAGGTGGGAGAATCAGAGGAAGGAGGAACCCAGCAGAAAAGCCCATGGGGCGACGGGACGAGGCACAGTGGGGAGACGGACAGACGAGGAAGCCTAAGGGGGAATGAAGCAAGAGAATCCGGACTGGAGTAGACAGGGAGAGCAGGAGGGCAGGGAACAGACCGGGGAAAGAATACCAGCAGGCAGGGACAGACAGGGAGGACAGAACGGACCAGGGAACCGAGGCAAGGAGGAGGGACGGACACAACACAGAAATAGATGCAGCGACGAGCACCAAGAAGTAGGACAAGAAAGTAGGAGTGCAGCCAGAACAGTGCGAGAGATCCACACAATCACCAGGCGCCCTCCTCCTAGGGAGGACGCCTGAAGTACCTTAGCGCCCGGAAGAGCTCCTCAAGCCCGGCCCCTCAGCGCCACCCATGGCCAGACGCCGAGGACGGACGGGCGCACGCCCGCAACCTAAGGCCGGTGCGTGCAGCAGGAGGGAAGGCAGGACAGGCGCGCACACGGACGGTGGTGCGCAGGTGAGGAGGAGCTGCGTCGTCTGCCGCCGCTGATGGGGCATCGGCGAGCACGACCGCCGATGTCACACACTGCACTCTTCCTACTATGGAAGACATTTTGAGACCTTGCACGCTGTGCTAATTTGACCATCTGGCCAAGCTGTCCAACTCTTTTGGTTTTTGTAACACGTTTTTGGACTGCTAGGGTCATGCCAGATAACAGCTGTTGCGATGTCGATGCCTGCTGCGGATCCTCCTCCTCCTCTTCTGAGCTATTGGCAGCGGCACCCTCTTCCCCCAATGGATGTCAATCTGGGTCAACAACTGGGTCATCCATCACCTCCTCTTCAATTTCATGTGCACCTTCCTATGTGTCACTGTTTAAGGTGGTATAGTATGCGGGAAAGGGCACCTGAGTTTCATCAAGGTGTGATTCTGCCTCAGTACACTGCGAGGACAATGTAGTGCGCTGAGTGAATGTACTAGCAGAAAAATCTAGCAGTGGCTGTGCATCAGTGCACTCCATGTCAGATTCATCTTGGACTGGGGAATTCACGATTTGACTTGATAACCCAAGCATGGTATGTGAAAAGAGCTCCATGGAGTAATTGGTTGTGTACTGCCACATCCTTCACTTTTGGTAGGGGTGAAGGACACAAGGAAAGGTGTTGTTCCTGACCAGGAGCCTCCACTGACGACTCAGTGCTTTTATTTTTTGAAACTTCAGAAGAGGCGAGAGAGTTGGAGGCTGTGTCAGCAATGTAAGCCAAAACTTGTTCCTGAAGCTCCAGCTTTAAAAGTGGCTTACCTACTCCCAGAAAAGAGAGCCTTCGAGGCCTTGTGAAGCCAGACGATGACGCAGGCTCAACACCTCCTGCCTTAGGTGCTATTGTGCTTTTGCCACTACCAACAGATGCATCACCACCACCACCACCATCGGGACCAGCTGGCAACCCCAGCCCACTTCCATGGCGTCTTCCACCATACTTCCTCATCTTTGTGAAAATGTACCCAAAATACCACCAGCTATATGGTACTGTAAAACAAGGTAGAAGGTGTATCTACTATTGGTAAGAATTTGAATCTCACTATAGATTTGAGGACGCAGAACTATTGTCTCTGGCCCAGGAAAGATTACACCTCAATGTAACAGGATGAAATTGGATGGTGTATGACAAGGTGGAGGGTGTGTATAGGATTGGTGAGAATTTGGATCTCACTAGAGATATGAGGACGCTGACAATGATGCTCTCAGTCCAAGTATGGACGCAGGCAGCTTAATAAGCAGGAATGCTGCACACACAAAAGGGTGGAAAAATGAATGCTTGGTAACTGTGCAGAAAAGAGGAAGTAAAGTATTTTTGCTTTTAAAAAAGCAGTGTTCAAACAGCAATGCAGCTATCAGGGAGCCTTATAAATACAAAAAGGGTGGGGGAACAAGAGGCGCAATAGTGCCCTATCACTAGTGACACTACGATGTGAGTGGTGTAATGCAGTTCCACTCACCTATTCCAGTTGTGTGACCCACAACTGGCTTGAAGACATAACACAGTATCAGCTGCTGCAGGACCTCCACCGACCACTCCAAAGTGGAAAAACTGCCAGAGAATATGGGAAGCAAGATGTGCCACAGTCCGCACTGCTGAATCCACAAAATCACCTGGGATGCAAGATGTAGTAACAAAGTACTTCTTTATTCCTTCCTACGCCTTTTGGCGCCCTTCCTGGCACCTTCCTCAGGGATATTATAAGGCAGCCTAATAACCTACAGAGCTGATGCACAAAAATAGAGCCTCCCCTGTCACTGCACACAAAGTGTTGTGTTGTAAGTGGAAATCGCTAGCAGCAGAAGCAGTTTTTTGGTTCTTCTTCCCTGCCTAACGCTCTCCCTTATTCTGAATCAGCAGCAGCTAGCAACCTCTCCCTAATGCTAAGATCGGCAGAAGTAAGATGACAGTCGGCGTTCACGCCCTTTTATAGCCCCTGTAACGCCACACAAAGCCAGCAAATCACTTGCATGCCATTCTCAAAGATGGTGGTGACCGATGCCTATGTCATCGCATTGCCCACAGTGTGCGTCCTCCATCATTGGCTGAAAAAGGGCGCTGGAAGCATCTTTTGAAACGCGACTTTGGTGCTCTGGTTGCCGACCTTGTGGCCGACCTCACGCTATGGTCGGGTTTCGTTTCATGAAACCCGACTTCAGCGAAAGTCGCCAACTTTTCAATATGACCGACCCGTTTCGCTCAACTCTAACCGCGATCAGTCAGTACTTAGACTGTAACTGCCAAAGACAATAAATTAATAAATTAGTCTCTACCGGTACGCACTACTTTTGCAACCTGACAGCTGTACAGCATACCACATCACAGTGATCCACCATCGAATGCAATATAACTATGCCATTGTAAGGGGGTGAGATAGAATTACCTCCTTGCTTCCCTTCCTCTAATTGTCTTCCATCTGTTGCTGTTTACCGTACATATGCTAATGTTGATAATGTCTATGATAAATATTTGTGGTACTGCTACATAGTAAAATGTATTATCGCTAACATTTATGGTACTGCCACATTCTTATGTGTTACCATTCTTTAGGGAACTGTATTATATTGTGTTGTGTTCCTTTAGTATAATAGTGTATGTAACATATGTGATGTGTACTAATGTTCATGTACAGTTTAGGGAAAGTAAGGTGCTTTCTTTGGGGCAAATTAGAGGAGGGCATCTTAGTATATAGTTCTTATTGACAAGGGTAAGTGTAGTTCATTTGTGGGCCACTAGATGGGGACATACTAGTGTGCACTGTTAAGTATATTTGATAGGATGTTTATAAAGGGTTAAGTGTAGGAGGGGCTGCCGGGTGGTAAGACAGGAGTTTCTAGGAAGTTAGTTCAGACAGGGCCAGGGTGCCTATAGTGTCCACATGGCCTATAGGCCCAGACAGCTTGGCAGCCATGTAACGTTAAAGCGCTGCAGCCTACGTTAGCCATGGCCACTGTGCATCATAGCAGGGGGCCAGAACAGGAAAGGACAGATGTGGCGACTCATCGCGTGGGTGGACTCCTTTAGGGCAGGAACCAGTTGGACGGAGATGTCACGTGTAACTGTCCTGTGTGACATGACCCGCAGGCTGGTAACTAACACAACAATACATGGGGGAAGGGGAAAGAGTTACAAAGGTGGGCCCTGAGATAGGGGACGGGGACGTGGAGACCTCTTGCACTCCCCTGAGTCAGTGTCCCTCACACTCCTAACGTTCCCTATACAGGCTCCTCACCTGTCGCCAAACCGGAACCTGTCACCTTAGCACACCCTACACGTATCCCTTGCTAGGGAGATGGGAGGTGCAGGCACTGGCCCCACCGCTGTACTAATACAGACCAGGGAAAAATACAAACAGGGAAGCACCACTTAGCTTTGCTCTGTTGCTCTTGCTCCCAGCAACAGAGTCCACCACCAGAATGCAGCTTTCCTCCTGAATAGCTGCCACCAAGCTCTGTCAGAGCTGCAAGGAAATCCCCTCTGTGACGCCTTCCGCACCAGGACTCTGACTGTGCTGCAAGGAACTCTCTCTAGCTCCTTCCTCCACCAAGGATGGATTGAAATGACCACTATCACCAACAGTGATTGCAACACCTGACTGTTATGAATGGGTCACCGAGGAGGAACAACAAAATGCTAAGTCCCAGAAAACCAGAGAGGTTGGTAACTATGCAGATTGCAGATTCATGATCTTAACCACACAACTAACAGTAGCAGTGGAGCGTTCCTACGTTGTTCCTAGACGCCTCGTCACCGCCGGAGGACTACATAAACCTAAAGCAAGAAAAGGGAAAACTAACTGCCCCAGAGCAGACCCCAAAGGAAAAGACAGCCCCCACACATGTATTGATGGTGAAGCAAGATGAAAACACAAACACAGGCAGGAAAATAGGCTGAGCAAACCATGGGGCCCGACTAACTAGAAAGGACAGGAAAGGAAAGCCACTGTCTGCAATCTGCCAAAAAACCCTACCAAAATAATGTACAGCACGTCTGATAGCAGAATTAACCCTGAAGTCACTAGACTTCTCCCACTATATCAGCACTCTGAAATATTCTGAAACAGAGCAAAAAGTGGCCAATCTAACTCTTTTATAGCAGAGCCAGAGCAATCACACCTGCTTTATAATCACATGCACTAAACTAAAGAAACCAGAGTGCAATGACCCTAACAGCCAGCGGGGGCAAAACTAGAACTGAAACCACCACAGTGCAATGACCCTAATGGCCACCGGGGGCAAAACTATCTTTAAGCACCACAGCTTAAGGAAAAAAAAGGTTACTAGTGCATTTTATCTGTCATGATCCAGCATGGATCATGACAGGAGAAGAAGGAAGTTGAAGCTTTGATGAGATCGGTACAGATGGGCCAGATGCTTGACCAGAGACAGCCAACCTGGTGACCAATGATTTCGAGTCTGGGGCGAAACAGGCAGAAGGAAGTGTCATCATGGCAAGGTTAGGCCAGGAAGGAACTGAGGAGCAGTCTTGGATGGTCCGGTCCAGGCGTGTACTGCACAGAAGCGACAGCCAGACAGGAAAAGATGAGGAAACAAGTGGAATCCTTGTTGTACCAACTGTGGATGTAACGTATGAAGTATTCAGTAATAGAAGGTTAAAGTTATCTTGGACTGTGTCTCCATTGCTGAGGGTCGCCTGGAAGAGGGACCGTCGTTGCCTGGGAAGTGCCCAGGGGAATCTGAATTTGGAGATGCAGGTATGCTAAAGAGAAGAATACAATTTTCTGTAGGGGAAGGACTGGACATAAATTTTGCAGTAATGCTGGTCACAAATACAGTCCTGTCCCTCCCTCCCTTACACAATCACCAAGCAAATGTACAATTTGTTAGTCCTATATTGTATTAATAGAATACCACATAAAGGTGAAAGTCATCAGGTCTAACACTATATATCTATTCTATGTTGAAAGGAAATAAAATACGGGCTTTCTGTAGAGTACTGTCAGAATGTGTAGATGGCTCAGAAGTTATTAGTCTCTGTTGTCCATGTCTCAGCAGGATTTCATGGCTATTATTCACTATATATTGTGTGATTGGTTTACTCCTCAAATCAATAGTGAGCTGGACAGCCAATATACATGGGATCAATTCCAAGAGGCTATGTCATCAATGTTTGAAAAATATGAGCCGCGCTGAGACAAAGCAATTCATAGTTTAGTTGTTTTAATGTTGAAAGTAGACATAAGTGAATAGAGATCAACCTAACATGCTGATCCAATGGAAGGCAAAACCCCATGCTAATTGCCCCATATTAGAGGAAAATTCCTTCCCGCCTCCACATATGACAATCATACTAGCTCCTTAGCACAATCTCCCATTACAGTAGTATAACCTCTAATATTATATTTTTCAAGAAAGTCATCGCGGCCCTCCTTGTACTTTTGTGTACAATATTTGCCAGCACTCCTGAATCATTCCCCTTCCCTCTACATGCACATGCAGGGACGCCAGCATACTCAACATCCTGGCTGAGTGGTGTTGTAGCCGGCATGCTCCCTGGCTCCACGGGTTGTGCACGCCACATTTCCTGGCAGCGTGTGCTCTCCTGCTCTTAAAAGGGGGCAGCATGTGTACACAGTTAAATGCCCCAGTCAATGGCTGTGAGGCATTTAGTATAAGAGTGCACCTGCAAGATGAGTTACAGCTAATAGGAGGCATCTTGTTTAAAAGGCACTCTCCCCAATAGAGAGGTGCCAAGCAACCGAAAATCATTAGGTAGTGTGGTGGTCTACTAATGAGTTGTGAGGTCTCATGGTCCTGGTGAGGCCAGTGTCCTGAACCCAAAATCCTGGTCCTTATGTGGCCTGTCCTGAACCTGAAGTCCCTGGTCCTTATGTGGCCAGTGCCTGAACCTCATCCCCATGTAGGCCAGTCCCTGAATCAGTATCCGTCATCCATGTGTCTGAATGTGTGCCTATCCGAGTATTTCATGTATCCAGACTGTCCTAACTGTCTCCGAATCAGACTTGTCTGAGACTCCGTGTAGGTAATCGTTCGACCTGTGGATCCTGAACCTAGTCTGAATGTAGCCCGAGTCTATGCAGTAACCACTTTGCCCAGGATCCGTAACCTTTTTGTCTGAATGGAACCATAGCCCTATCCATGTCTGTGTACCTGATCCCTGGGGTCAGCAGCTGCAGTACTGGGGACTGCCTCGGAGGGGTACCTGGCTGCTACCTGCAGCTCAAGCCTTACTCCGCCATCAGGAGCTCCAGTGAACACCAGGTAGCTGCTCAGCTACACCCGCTCCTCCTAGGAAAGACTGGCCCTATGGCACAATGGGTCCACAAATCTCATGGGCCACCTGCGTGCGTAACATTTTGTTGTGAATCAACCATTACATCATCAGGTAGTAATGTAGAAAGTTCCATAATCTCATTGCTTTTACAGTGAAGAATTGTTGCCTGTGATTATTATAATTAAACCTTCTTTTCTTTAGAAGTAGACGATGCCCCCCGCTATCATCGTTGCACTCCAAGGTGTAAAAAGATCATATATTTGTACATTCAGAACCTAACATAAAAACAAAGTGAGCAAATCCCCTGTAATAAGTGAATACTGCTAGTACATAAAATAAAATAGGGAATTTAGTTGACACTATTTTGATCAAAAAAGGTGCACCCAATCGGGACAGTATCTAACGCTTGTAGTTCACCTAACTATATGTCAGCAAACGTCCCAATTAATAAAGACAGGTCACCACCCCTGGTGCCACAATAAACTCGATCTATCCCTCGTATCTGCAGACTAGACGGGTTCAAGCCATGGTGCAGCCTAAAGTGCCTAAAGATTGTTTTAAGACTGGGAATGTCAGTGGACTCCTTCGCTGCTACAATGTCCCTAACATGTTCACGGGTCCTAATGCGAATCTCACGAGATGTCAAACCCATGGAAACCAAGTTACATGGGCAAGTCGCATTATATTCGACATATCATGTACTGCAGGAGATAAAGGTTAAAATAGTACTAAAAATGAATGTTCAATTCAGAGCCTAAAAATTATTTGCACCATGCTGTGGCGGATAGACTGTCTCAAGGAGACAAGGGGGAAAAAATGGAAAGGGATCTGTCGCTATGCTTATGCTTCTTTATCTTAAGGCACCAAATAATGAGCGCAACAATTTTTCTGTATTTAGTTGCATTTGCAAACTAGACATTTGTTAGCCACTTGTTGCCTCTGTTACATTGTTTCTGCAGAAAGTCAGAGAGCCTAATTCCATTGGTGTGCTCATTACTTGGGTTCTTGCACTAGTTTTGATACCACTGTTTTAACTCCATCAATTTCATTGATTGACAACTTTCTGGTTACACTGTGCAATGGTGTTTTATCAAAACTACAGCAGGTGTGTGACACGTTGCTCGAATCAGGGTCTCTGCCACTGTTTTCTATGGGTCTCATTTGAGGCAGCATATACCTGGCAACAGATTCTTTTAAAATGGATAATCTAGAATACAAAAATAAATCTGTATGCTCTAAACTATCACTCTTCACTAGAGTGGAGCAAATAAATTTGAGTAGAATTGAATTCTCCTCAAATTTTACAAAAATTTATATTCTTTTGAATACTATTTTTTTGCAATTTTGCTCCCTGCAAATTCCGCAAAATGGCGGGAAACTGTAAGGGACCAGCAAAAGGTAAAAAAAAACCCTCACCTCACTGCTCAACTCTCCTATTACCCCCCCAAGCCCTCTACCTGGTACTCCTATCCTTTTCACCTTCACCAGTTGCATGCGTTCACTGCGCTAGGGCTTCCAGCTCAGAGTAGGCCTCAGATGTCACTGCTCGTAGTTCTGTTGTGTCGCATGATGTGGCTTCACGACATGCATCCCCTAAGGCGCCTGCTAGGCCTCGAATAATGCACGTTGTAATGTGCAGTGACGTTAAAGGCCTACTCAGTATCAGAAATGGCAATGTAGAGTGAAGCAAGCTAAAGAGGATACACGTAACAGGAAAGACGAAAAGGAGAGATGTAGGAGTGTTGAGGAACAGACGAGCAGTGAGGTTTTAATTTTATTATTTTTTACATCCTACATACTTTTATACTCTGAG
The DNA here is from genome assembly GCF_039654945.1 of Dendrobates tinctorius. Lineage (NCBI taxonomy): Eukaryota > Metazoa > Chordata > Amphibia > Anura > Dendrobatidae > Dendrobates > Dendrobates tinctorius. The sequence goes on along the minus strand of NW_027361703.1, from coordinate 31,898,821 downwards.
GTCAGGAGAGACCCCCAGAGTATTATAAAGAATATTCAATCTTTATAGATGCAAATAATATTTCAATGCTAAATTTGCGTGATTTGCTGAATTCAAATCTCTGCAGATTTGATCATCTCTACATTTCAAATATAGCTTAGAACTGAAAAAAAAAAAACATTTATTGTATTTATTTTATTCCCACAGATAGAGTTTAGAAAATATTCAGAATGTCAGTGTGAAACTGACTAGCCTTAGCCTCTAGATCTTTAAAACCTAACCTGTAATAAAAAGGAAAATGGATTTCTGATCTAATTTCTCTGAATTAAAATGAAGTTTTATTATTGATCGAACAAAAACAGCACTTCTGGCTTCTCATCGTGTGACTGACATTCATGGAATTATCTTTATAGGACACACAGCCCCAACAAGGATTTACTTGTGAATTGGCCTATTATGCCCGTAAGAACATTGTGCTATGATAACTGGCTCACATGCTTAGTTTACTAATGTACCGACTGATTACACAAAAAATTACGTTTATTACCCAGAGGGGTGAAGCTCAGCTGAAATGCAACTGTGCTTTCACAAAATAGAACAAAGTCGAACGTACGGCGAACACTGTATAACTAAGGAGGTCTCAATGTGTTGCACATTAAATAAGTGAAATTCACAGACATGACCGAGAAGGCAATTTTAGGGAATGTTTGTACAAGATAGTGTTTCATTCAAGTTTTTATGTTAAATAAGTTTTCAAAACTTTTTTTTAAAAATATTCTATATTACTACAGTATCTATATGGAAAATAAATAAGAAATCTTGCAATTTTCACACTGCCCACTAAAGTTCAAAGGAAAACGATTATCAGAAAATGACCTATTGTTTAAAGGGAACCTGTCACCATGAAAATGCAGACCAATCTGTAGGCACTATGTCAAAGAGAAGGGGTGCCTGGGAAGATCAATATACAGTCAGGTCCAGAAATATTTGGACAGCGACACAAGTTGTGTTGTAAGATGCCCAAGCAAGATAGTCGTTGGCGAACTTCTGTTCCCACTCGCTTTGACCTCCTACAGACAATTGTGGGTCCTGGCTGGGTGTTAGTGTTGTGAGGACCTTGTGCCCATGTAGGCCGCCGGTAGCCGATGGTATGATACATAGGCTGCCTATGGGAGTGCATTATACTATACTAGCTGCCTATAGGGAATGCATTATACTATACAGGTCTATGGGGAGTGCATTAAACTAAACAGGCCTATGGGAAGTGCATTATGCTATACAGGCCTATAAGGAGTGAATTATATTATACAGGCCTATGGGGAATGCATTATACTATACAGGTATATGGGGAGTGTATTATACTATATTGAGGACTATCTGGTACATTATACAATATGGAGGTTATCTAGGGGGCAATCATACAGTGTGGGGATTACAGTGAAGGGGCCATCAAATAGATTGGGGGCTCCTAAGTGGTCAGTATACTGTGTGGAGGTACATTACAGTGAGGAGGAATCATGTTATGTATAAGAGAGCATCATACTGTGTATAGGGGAGCTGTACAGGGGGAGACTCAGGACATTATTCAATGTTAAGCGGTCACTTATTGTTATAGAGGAACCCAGGTTACTGTGATTATCAGAGAGGCACACAGGGCACTATTACTTTCTAGGGGGCAAAATGTGAGCACTGTTTTCTAGGGCACTTGCACCCAGTATTATTATATTCTTGAGAGTTGCTTTAGAATTTAGAGGGCACAGAGAACCACACAGCAGGTGCAGTAACGGCAGCAGCATCGGGGTACCTTTAGGATGAGACATTTGTGCAGGTTGGAAATAGATGGTGACGTGCTGAAAATATGAGAAGTGAAATGTGTCTTTGTTGTAATCTCTGCAGACGACTCCTGGGTGGAAGAAGTTGTGTCGGTCTGGGCCAGATGGAAAAGACCTTAAAAGTGAACAACTCCATCAGAAAGAAAATCAGCTGTAAGTCACTATCTGTAAGTGTACTTTAATCTGTAATATGTTCTGTAGGACTGGTATCTACCACTGACCATATGGCGGTAATATCAATGTTGGTCTTTGTATAGAGATTACTTTCAGCAACAGTGCAGTCATCTGCTGAGGTTCTCCTCCAGTGTCACCCAGTTGTAATCAAAGTTACCTGATTAGGGGCCCACTCAGAAGCTTTGCCCCCCTAAACCAAAACCCTAGCTACGTCTCTGTGTGAGGGGAAAAATGAGAGACGTGAGGGGAAAATGAGACGTGAGGGGGAAAATGAGAGATGTGAGGGGGAAAATGAGAGGTGTGATGAGAAAATGAAAGAAGTGAGGTACTGCTGCAGTATGAGGCTGTGTATAGAGAAGAGTGAGGCGCTGCAGATGGAGGCTGGGTATAAGGCCAAATTTACACATTCAGTATTTGGTCAGTATTTTACCTCAGTATTTATATGCCAAAACGACGAGTGGGAGAAAAATACAGAAGTGGTAACGTGTTTCTAATATACTTTTCCTCTGATTGTTTTACTCCAAGTTTTAGCTTACAAATACTGAGGTAAAATACTGACCAAATAACGTGTGAATGAGGTCTAAAGGAGAAAAGTGTGGTGCTGCAGAAGTAGACTGTGTATACGATACGCTTTATTGCAATTAGTCCAATTTCTGTCGGGATCAAGTGTTTCCAACTGTATATGGAAGAGGAGTGTGAGGTGCTGCCAGAGGAGGCAACTATAAAGAAGAAAAGCTGTGCTGCAGAAAAATGCTGTGTATAAAGGAGCGTGAGGTGCAAGATGAGGCTGTATAAAAAGAATAAGCATGAAGTGCAGGAGGAATAAAGCCTCTTAACTGTTGCCATTAAAATTCATATCAGTCATTAAGGGGTTAATACTGTGTTAAAAAAAATTTGTTGCCACAAAATGGCGCCAGTTGCATTCCGTTTACCAGTGCAGGAGCGTTGCTATGCTCAACAGCGACAATTTCTTTTTCTTGTGCGCGCTCCCACACTGGTCCTCGGAACACAGTGGGCTGCACATGTGCAGACTGAGAGCATTGCTTGCCAATAGATGCTATTGCGCATGCACCAGCACCATTTTGTTGAAGCAAAATTTTTCTGTTTAGAAGACCACAATACTAAACAATCTTTACATTTTAAGTCTCCTTCTAGGTATGTGTATGACCTACAAGTCAGTGGATACAGTACCAGACCCTGGTCAAGCATTATTCTATCCAATAGAGTTCCTCAACTCCTTGGAACCACTAGGACTTCCTCCGCATAAACTTTTTCTACAACCTGGAGCACCTATTCTGCTGTTGAGAAATTTAGATCCACCAAAGTTGTGTAATGTAACAAGACTCTTGATTAAGATCCTGTTTACACATGTAATTGAAGCCATCATTTTGACAGGATGTGCCCAAGGAGAGGACATTTTTATTCCAAGAATTCCACTCATTCCATCTGATTTGCCTTTTGATTTTAAACGCCTCCAGTTTCTAGTTCGACTGGAAATTGCAATGTCCAGTAACAAGGCTCAGGGACAGTCCTTGAAAGTAGTAGGGATCGATTTGCAATCTCCATGCTATTCTCATGGTCAACTTTACATGGCCTGTTCAAGAGTTGGAACTGCCAAAAATCTGTTCATCTTTGCACCGGAAGGAAAAAACAAAATGTTGTTTATCAAAAGGCTCTTGAATGAGTTGAAAATAAAATACTGTCTATACTTGGGTAATCGTTTAGTTGATTTGTGTTGCAAATTTGTAGTGTTGAATATATGATGTGAAATGTTTTTATCTGCAATATAAACATTTTAATTTGTTATAACTAACCACAGTTAGTTACTATGCCCGGGCAACGCCAGGCTCTTCTGCTAGTGGTCTATGAAAGACCTAACATTAAAGAAGACACGCCTTTGTATTTTAGACAAAAAATATATGTTTTCAATTTTTAACATTTCAACGATGACAAAAAGGAAAATGGGCAGATGCCAAAGTTTGGGCACCCTGCATGGTTAGTATCTTGTAGCACACCCTTTTGAAAGTATCGCCACTTTCAAATGCTTTTTATTGTCAGACAAGAGAATTTCAATTTTGTTTAGGGATTCTCATTTAGTTTTCCTTAGAACATTCTTCCAGTTCTGTAAGATTCCTGGGTCATCTTGCATGCACTGCTATTTTGAGGTCTAGCCACAGATTTTCAATGATATTCAGATCAGGGGACTGTGAGGGCCATTGTGAAACCTTCAGCTTGCACCTTTTGCCTTAGTCTATTGTGGATTTTGACATGTGCTTAGGACCATTATCTATTTGTACAAGCCATCCTCTTTTCAACTTCAACTTTTTTGCAGATGTTATATTTGCATCAAGATTTGTTGAAATTTCTTTGAATCCATTTTCCCTCTACCAATGAATCAATGAAATGGTATCCATGCAATTGGCTGCAACACAACACCAAAGCATGATTGATCCACCCCCATGCTTATTTTTTGCCTAGATGTTCTTTTCCTGAAATTATCTGCCCTTTTTTCTCCACAGATACCTTTGATCATTATAGCCAAAGAGTTCTATTCTAACCTCATTGTTTCAGAGAACTTGTTTCCAAAATGCACCAAGCTTGTTTAGAGTTACTATGCATCCTTCTGACGCTGAATTCTATAGTGAGGATGCAGGAAAGGTTTTCTTGTGATGACTCTTCCATGAAGTCCATATTTGTGCAGGTGTCTCTGAACAGTATAACAATGTACCACAACTCCAGAGTCTGCTAAATCTTTCTGAAGGTCTTTGACGGTCAAGTGTGGGTTCTGATTTGCCACTAGCAATCCTATGAGCAGGTGTCACTGAACCTTTGCTTGGCCTTCCAAACCTTATCTTGATCTCCACTGTTCCTGTTAATTGCCATTTCTTAATTACATATCAAACTGAGGAAAGGGCAACTTGAAAATGCTTATAGCTTTCTCCTGTTTTGTGGGCCTTCCCCATTTTCATTTTCAGAGCTAGGCAGCTGCTTAGGCCTGTTTCACACTTGCTTTTTTTTGCAGCGCGTTTTTCCCGCAAAAAAACGCATTGAAAAAACGCATACAAACGCATACAAACGCTGCATTTTTTTCAAGCATTTTTATGCGCATGCAGGAAAAAAATGCAGCGTTTTTGTGCGTTTGTATGCGTTTTTTGTGCGTTTTTTTACAGATTTTGGAAAAAACCCCCAAAAAAGAAAAAAAAAACATTCAACAACACACAAGACCAATGGGACTTCATTGTGGGTGTGGTATGTTAATATATAGACCCTGTCTACAGTATTCTTCACATTTGCTTGATTCTTCTCGTGACCATGGATCTGCGCTGGAAGAGTTTTCACTTCAACTTGGATTTGGACATCGCGATGGCTCAGGCGTATGCAGTTGCTTGCCATGAACAAAGGAAGAGAGAGAGGGAGCGAAGACGGCAGCGGCGGCGTATGTGGATACATCCGATTGTTGAACTCCGGGAGAGCCGTGGGGCATACCACACCCTCTACAGCGAGCTCCAGGCAAACCCGGAGAAATTTATAGATTATATCCGGATGTCCCAAGAAAGTTTCAAGGCTTTGCTTGCTCATGTCCAACAATCCATCCGGAGACAGGACATACAGCCCCATCGTGCGATTCCTCCTGAGGAACGGCTACTAGTGACATTACGGTATGTAATATTAAACCAAGGGGTGCGGTCTGATGTTTTTTTTTAAATTTAGTATTCAAAACCTTGGGTAATTAGTTTTTGTGAATGTACTAATATTTTATTTTATAGTTTTTTAAAATAATATACATAAATATTAATTTTACTTCTTTGTCTGTTCACAGATTCCTGGCGACTGGAGAAACCCTATCTTCACTACACTTCCAGTACCGTATTGGAATCTCTACCTTGTCTGGAATTGTTGCTGACACCTGCCGGGCTCTCTGAAATGTTCTTTGTCCAGAATTTCTGCCCCTGCCCACCGCTGAAAAGTGGATGGAAATTGCTGACAAATTCTGGACAGTATGCAATTTTCCCAACTGTTTGGGAGCTGTTGATGGTAAACACGTACAGATCATCAAACCCAAAAGAACGGGATCTGAGTACTATAATTACAAAAAGTACTTTTCAATAGTACTCATGGCCATTGCGGATGCCGGATGTATGTTTGTAGCAGTGGACATTGGAGCATTTGGCCGTGGTAATGACTCACAGGCTTTTAAAAACTCAGACATGGGCCGGAGGTTGTATGGCAACCAATTTAATTTCCCTATGCCACGGCCTCTTCCTCACACCGAAGCTCCGCCACTGCCCTTTGTAATGGTTGGCGATGAGGCTTTTCAAATGTGCGGAAACTTACTGAAACCCTACTCCAGCGGGGACTTGGACCACACCAAAAAAATATTTAATTACAGGCTGACCAGGGCCAGAAGAACTGTCGAGTGTGCTTTTGGGATTCTTGTCTCCAGATGGCGAATTCTGGGCACGGCCATTAATCTTAAACTTGAAACAGTCGATGAGGTGGTGAAGGCCTGTGTGGTTCTACATAACTTTGTGATGGCTAAAGAGCACCCGACCTTTGAACTGGACGATGATGCTCCTAACCCATTGCCTGAATTCACTCAGCACACTCTCAGGTCATCCGTTGAAGTTGGCCAAATGAGGGACCAATTTGCGGCCTACTTTATTTCTGATGTAGGACGGGTGCACTGGCAAGATGAAATGGTGTAATGTTTTTGTTTGTTTATGGTAATAAAAAACCTTATTTGATACCATTACTGAGTGCACTATATTTTTTAAAATCCAATTAAATAAAAAACTTCCCATGTATAACTGAATTTTTTGATGTTCACACACCTGGGCAGGTAAATACACATATGAGTTAAAATGCAGCATTGCTAGTCTGCGTGAAATATATTGGAACGAGCAAAGCTGCAGGCCATGAATCAGGAAACCAATTTTTTTCAAGAGAAAATTGTCAAACTAGTTGAAAAAAAAGTATGTGATTTTTTTCAAAACCCAACCCCACCCAATGAAAGTCAATGGGGAATACAAGTCAGCATTGAGTGGATGAATGTAATCAGCTCAATTCCAACTTTTATTTAAAATTGTGGTAGTGTATAAATAGACAAGTTTCTAGAGTTATTACACTAGGCCTTGGAATGACTATACTAGGCCGTGGTATTTAAAATATGAGTATAGTAGGCCTTGGGCCTACTAGTATAGTCATGTGAAATACCACGGTCTAGTATAGTCATACCAAGGCCTACTGTAATAACTCGATTTTTACCAACTAGGATCTTGCTTCACGAAAAACAAACTGGTGAAACTTGACAAGTTTCAACAGTTTGTTTTTCATGAAACCAGATTCATGTTGGTAAAACTAGAGTTATTACACTAGGCCTTGGAATGACTATACTAGGCCGTGGTATTTAAAATATGAGTATAGTAGGCCTTGGGCCTACTAGTATAGTCATGTGAAATACCACGGTCTAGTATAGTCATACCAAGGCCTACTGTAATAACTCGATTTTTACCAACTAGGATCTTGTTTCACGAAAAACAAACTGGTGAAACTTGACAAGTTTCAACAGTTTGTTTTTCATGAAACCAGATTCATGTTGGTTAAACTAGAGTTATTACACTAGGCCTTGGAATGACTATACTAGGCCGTGGTATTTCAAATATGAGTATAGTAGGCCTTGGGCCTACTAGTATAGTCATGTGAAATACCACGGCCTAGTATAGTCATACCAAGGCCTACTGTAATAACTCGATTTTTACCAACTAGGATCTTGTTTCACGAAAAACAAACTGGTGAAACTTGACAAGTTTCAACAGTTTGTTTTTCATGAAACCAGATTCATGTTGGTAAAACTAGAGTTATTACACTAGGCCTTGGAATGACTATACTAGTCCGTGTTATTTCACATATGACTATACTAGGCCTTGGGTTGGTTTTTAACATGTATTTACCCATCAGTGTGTGTGAGCGGCGCAAACAACATTAATGAAACTTTGTAATGGTGAACCACAAATGTAAATTTATTTTTAATCACAAAAATAAACCAAAAAATTATTTTTTCCGGCGTTTGGGGGCAGATGGTTTCAATTTGGGGGTGTGCAGGGAATATGCAACACTTGCAGTTGAAGACGGTGTTTGAGGGGAAGGGGCAACAAAACTTGTGGGGGAAGGTAGTCCAGTTAAGGGAATTAAACTAGGAACACTTGGAGGAGAGGAAATCTGTTCAGGTACATTTGTTGCAATGGCATGTCGCCGTAGGCTTGTGTGCCTGGACCGACTTTGGCCCAATGCCCGCCTTGATGGATTTCGCCTTGAACTTGGGGCAAATATTGAGTGTAGGTCCCCCGTCTGCTGGGGTGGCTGCTGCTGCTGCTGAGGTGGCTGCTGCTGCTGAGGTGGCTGCTGCTGCTGCTGAGGTGGCTGCTGCTGCTGCTGAGGTGGCTGCTGCTGCTGCTGTGGCTGCTGCTGCTGCTGAGGTGGCTGCTGCTGCTGAGGTGGCTGCTGCTGAGGTGGCTGCTGCTGCTGAGGTGGCTGCTGCTGCTGCTCTTGGTTGGCAGTGCTCGTCCTTGCAGGAGGACTGGTGGCGGCAGTGATGGTCCAGGTTTGCGGAGTGGTGGTGGCAGGGCTACTACATGTTGTTGTAGCGGCAGGGCTGTTCCATGTTTGCCTAGTGGTGGCTGAGCTCCACGCATGCAAGGGAGTGGCGGTGGTGCTCCAGACAGGAGTAGCGCTTGCCATGGTGGTGTCGGTGAAGTGACCAGCTGCACTCAGACTTGTGGTGGTGTAACGGTGGGTGTCCTGGCTTTGAATAGAGGTGTCCGTGCAGTGGTATGCAGCACAAGTCGGTAGTGAGGTGAAGCGAGTCAATGGTGGCACAGGTGGAAATGACACCACTGACTGCTGACCGTACCGATTATGCTGCATAGCCTGCAAGAAAGCATTGTTGCAGGCCTGCAGCACATTCAGCTGTTGCTCAGGACTAAGGTGTTCCGCCATGCCCTTTTCAATCTTACTAAAAAAATGGTGTGCTGGTCTGTTGAGGTCGGCCTCCAGACGGTCAAGGCGCTGTTCTACAGAATTGAAGCGGTGTTCAAAGTGGTTAAAACCACGTTCCATGAGTGCAAAACCGCTTTCAACTCTGTCAGACAGCGACTTGAGGCTGGAATTAAAGGCCTCGCTCAAATGCATAAACTCGGGCAAGACATTCCTGTCCAAGGCCCTCTGCCTCTGGCGGGTAGTGCCCGCATAACCAGTGGCAGAGACCTGGGACAGGGGAACACCTGATGGCCCAGCTTCCTGGTCACCAGCTGTGTGTGTGGCTGACCTGCAAGGTGCTTCATAGCTGTCGGATGGCTGGGACGGGTCAGAGGACGTCCGAGGAAGGACCGCTCCAGGGCCAGGTTGCAGGGTGCTGCTCCAGGTGCTGTGGAAGAAAGGAAAATCATTACTACCATGCCTTTACAAGAAGCATCAGCTGTGGATTAGAAAAACACAGATTATAAAAATAAAAACCCAAAATTTATAATACTTACGATCTCGTGGCAAGGACCGGTCTTAGGAACTGCAACGCGTGATAGTGACGGTATCTAGTTCTGGTCCTTGACGCAGATCCACTGCGAACCTGGCCCTCAGCACGAACATCACTGTTGAAGCGGTCCTTGATCGAACGCCAATGTGTTCGGACTTTGTCCACTGTTGGGAAAAAAAAACAGTGCCGTCAAGGACAACAGTCACTGCGGCACAATATAGCAATACAATACTCAAAGCAGTCACTGTAGAGCCCGATGACACTGTTGGGTTTCCTGCTAGAATATACCTAGCACGAAACCCAACAGTGCCGTCAAGGACAACAGTCACTGCGGCACAATATAGCAATACAATACTCAAAGCAGTCACTGTAGAGCCCGATGACACTGTTGGGTTTCCTGCTAGAATATACCTAGCACGAAACCCAACAGTGCCGTCAAGGACAACAGTCACTGCGGCACAATATAGCAATACAATACTCAAAGCAGTCACTGTAGAGCCCGATGACACTGTTGGGTTTCCTGCTAGAATATACCTAGCACGAAACCCAACAGTGCCGTCAAGGACAACAGTCACTGCGGCACAATACAGAGCAGGGAAATACTCACTAAACGCCTTTTTGGAGGATGCTGTGGCGCTGTCCCAGCCATCCATCAACGCTGCGGCCACCTCATTCCATAGCCGCCGGGTCACCACATTGTCCTTGTACAGCCGGTCACGGCTGTCCCACAACGGCGCACGCTCCTGGACCAGGCTGATGAGCTGCTCATTATCCAGGTAGACGTCTTCATCCCGTTGTGGAACCTAGACAAAACACATTCATTAGAATAATCAAATTTAAATTGAATAAAAAGTTACAAAAAAAAGAAACATAAAAAAGAGTAAAAATAGAAGATAAAAAATAAAGAACATTACAAATCATTTGATACATACATTCCGTATCACCACTGGGACTTGGCTTCGCTGCTCCTGCTCTTCGCCCTCACTAGTCCCGTCCGCAGAAGATGATGATGATGATGATGTCTTAAAAAAGTTGAAAAAAACGTAAGAGATTTGGAGTAGCAGCAGATATACTTACCAGATGCACGAAAATAATCACCTCACGGTCTGCTTGCGCCAATTCCTGCCGCGATGGGGAATATTCGGATTCTGAAGACATACTGCATGTAAAAATAATAAAAATCATTAGTACATACATAATTTAAAAGGACAGGCATATAATGTAATATACTCACATTCTTGACGCTGATAGAAGATGGATTCCTTGGTGACTGTCTGCTCTCCAATCTGTCAGTGTAGTTTTGGCAGGCACCTCCTTTATATAGACTTTTTTTTTTTTGACTTTAGAAGTTTATAACTAGTACAACAAGTGGACACCACCAAAAAAACGCAGCGCTAAAAAAACGCATACATGCGCATGCCAGTGCGCACGTATGCGCATCCATAGGCTATAATGGCCATTTTTAGCGCAAAACATGCACATACGTGCGCATGCGCTTTTTTGCAGGACCAAAAAATGCAACATGTAGCGTCTGTAAAATACAGACGCACACCCCAAAAAAACGCAGCGCATGAAAATTGCAAAAAAGCGCAAAAAAACGCAAATGTGAAACCAGCCTCAGAAGAACCCATGGCTGCTGTATTTAATTACAAGGTTAGAGGAGGCTGGGTTTTTATAAAGCTGGGAAATTTGCAACACCTGGCCTTTCCTAATGATGATAGAGGCTATTTTAAGGTAGAAATTTGGTCAGTTATCTGAGCACAACGAATTCTCAATGGATCTACAGGACAAGGTAGTCAAACTGTATAAAACAGGAAAGGGATACAAAAAGATAGCCAAGGAACTGATAATGCCAGTCAGTAGCATTCAAACTGAGATTAACATATGGAAAATCAGAGAATCTGTAAAAACAAAACCCCAGTCAGGTAGAGCAACAAAAATTTAATCCACATCTGCCAGGAAAATTGTTCGGGATGCAAAGAAAAACCCACAAGTAACATCAGCTGAAATACAGGACTCTCTAAAAACTAACTGTTAGGCGTCGGGTTCCTGCAGCGGCTCAGCAGGAATCCAGAGCCTCACATTCTGCAGTCTCTCATTGTCTATCGACTGCAGAGGAGATTGCTCAGCAGTCTCAGCATCCCAGATGCTCTGCCCAGACCTGCTCTGTGGGTCTGGCCGTTGCTGCCACCTTTGGGTCAACAATAGCAATGCAGGCTGCTTTGCAGCAAAACGCTCCAGAGGCTAAGTCCTCTCGTCGAGCTACTGGGCATGCTCACGAGACAATCTCCCATTGGAGATCGGGAGTCACATGCTCAGGTCCTTCTCCTGATCTCATTGGTCCATCTCAGAGATCTGGAAGGTCCCGGAAGCGCACGGCTATAAAAGGTCCGCATGGCCGCTCGGCCATGCGCTAGTATAGTCTCTAGTTGCTACTGTGTGAATGATGATGGATGCATGAACCTGCAAATGACTCATTAAGATCCCCTTCCTCCGATATTACGAGTGTGTATAGGGACTTCACTTTTGAGTCTGCGCCAGCCAGTGGCGAGCTTCAAGCCACAACAGCATCCTCCACAGTGCTAGCGTCCGATAGTGCGCCAGCTATCGGGCATTGTTGATTAGCGGCAGTGTCTGTAGCCACGCTGCAGTCTGCAGCTCCTCTTGGCGTCCGCAGTTGCGACGCCGCACGCATGGTAGGTCTAGACGGACTCTGACCCTCTGCCTAGGGTTCAGCTCCTGTGACCTTATACTGTGCGTGCACTTCTCTGAGACCGGTGAGTCCAACAGGCTCAGCATTTATGTTAATACCTTTGGTATCTCTGTGAAGCTAACAGAGTACACTCAGCGCACACCGGGTGACGTCCAACCCGCATGCAATAATACCGCCATATTTAGTGTTCGCCATTATTTAGCAGCAGTGTTTGCACCTTCTGCACTGTGGACCCCGAGCGGTGAACGCACTTTATTATTTATTTATTTAGTGCGTTCCGCCGTTCCTAACACTAAGGCTAAGTGCACACGTACCGGAACTCTCGCGGAAATTACCGCGAGAATTCCAGAATTCCATTCCGCGGGAAAATCGCATTTTAAATTCCCGCGATTTTCCCACGGAAAAACTAGCATTTTGCAAGCGTATTTAGCTTGCAAAATGCTAGCGTTTTCCAAGCGATCTGTAGCATCGTTTGGAGAACTGATTGACAGGTTGTTCACACTCGTCAAACGTAGTGTTTGATGAGTGTGACCAACTTTTTACTACTGAGGCCGCCTATGCAGCATCATTAGTAAAAGATAAAATGTAAAAAAAAATAAAAAATGGTGTTATTCTTACCTTCCGACGTCCCGCGCATCCGTTCCCAGTAATCCTTTGCGAAAATGCCCGCGATGACGTCCGTTCTTGCGGGATCGCAATGTCTCGCGGTAATTCGCGATGACGCCGCGCGAATGACCGCGAGACTTCGCGATCCCGCGAGAACGGATGCCATCGCGGGCATTTTCGCAAAGGCTTACTGGGACCGGGAGCGTGGAGAGAGGCGGGAAGGGTGCGCGGGACGCCGGAAGGTGAGAATAACAATATTTTTTATTTTAAATTCTATTTTTTACAGGGATATGGTACCCAAAGCCCGGAGGACAGTCTCCTCTCCTCCAGACCGTGGGTACCATCCGCAATTGTTCTGCTTACTTTCCGCATGGTGAGCACAGCCACATGCAGGAAGTAAGCGGAACAATGCATTCCTATGGGTGCGGGATCGCCACGATTCCGCAAAATTAATGAGCATGCTGCGGTTTTTACCGCAAAGCGACGAAGCGATTCCGCCGCGGTAAAAACCGCAGCATTAGCACAGCATTGCGGAATCCCATATGAATGCATGGGATGCTTATTTTTCGCGTTTTCGCGGTAAAATTGCGAGGTTAAAACCGCCGCGGAAACATGAAAAAAACGCCACGTGTGAACTCAGCCTAACAGTGTGATTGTTTCAAGATGCACAATAAAGAGGCACTTGAAGAAAAATGGGCTGCATGGTCAAATCGCCAGAAGAAAGCCATTACTGCGCAAATGCCACAAAGTATCTTGCCTACAATATGCAAAACTGCACAGAGGCAAGCCTCAAAACTTCTAGAACAAGGCAATTTCAGGTGATGAGACCAAAATTGAACTTTTTGGCCACAACCATAAACGTTACATTTGAAGAGAGGTCAACTCAACACCATTCCTACTGTAAAGCACAGAGGTCGATCACTGATGTTTTAGGGATGTGTGTGCTACAAAGGCACAGGAAACTTGGTCAAAGTTGAAAGAAAGATGAATGCAGCACCTTATCAGCAAATACTGGAGGCAAATTTGCAATCATCTGTCCGGAAGCTTCGTATGGGACGTACTTGGACGTTCCAACATGACAATGATCCAAAACACAAGGCCAAGCCAACCTTTCATTGGCTACAGCAGAACAAAGTGAAGATTCTGGGGTGGCCATCTCAGTCTCCTGACCTCAATATTATTCAGCCATTCTGGGGAGATCTTAAGTGTGCAGTTGATGCTAGACAGCCCAGGAATGTACAGGAACTGGAGTTTTTTTTGCCAAGAAGAGTGGCCAGCTTTACCATCTGAGAATATAAAAATCCTCATCCACAACTACCACAAAAGACTTCAAGCTGTCATTGATGTTAGAAGGGGCAATACATGATATTAAGAAATGGAGTGTGTGAACTTTTGATCAGGGCCATTTGGATGTTTTGGGTTGTCATCATGATTTAAAAAGAGAAACACAATAGTTTGACAATGAATGGCTTCACCTAACCACTAACCATGAGTGGAGAAAATGTTTTGGTGTTATCATTCATATTCTCTGAAAAAAGGCCAAGAAAGCAAAAATTCTGCTGGGGTATGTAAACCTTTAAGCACAACTGTACTGTATATACAGCAATTCTCAGTGTTTCCTAGTTGATGAATATACAGCTGTCTTGGTGTATACTATGTGATGTAAATTCAGCAGTCTCAGTGTCTCCTATGTGATGTATATACAACAATCTTGGTGTATCCTATGTGATGCATTTATACCAGTCCAAGTGTATCTTGTCTGATGTATATTCAGGAGAGTTTCAAGTCTCAGTGTATCCTACGTGATTACAGCAGTATCAGTGTACTATATATAATTTATATACAGCAGTCTCAGTGTATCCTATGTGATGTGTATGCAGCAGTCTCTGTGTCTCCTATGTGATGGGTACAGCAGACCTCCTACTGCTTGAGTTCTATAAATGTTATATAAGCTGTGATGTGATTTCCAACTTTGAGGAGGCATGCAGTGTAATATCCGAGAATGAGGTTATAAAAATCCAAATGTACATTTGCAAAAAAAATGGGGGGTTCCCTGGTATAAAGTCTTAACCAATCTATGAACAAATGTGTGGCGACCGCTTGAGTCTTACCTCCAATCGGAGATACAATCACAATGGGTGACATACAAACAGTGACTTCTAGGCACCTGATAGTATCTCAAGGTACACTCAATTATGTAGTGATATTTCCCTAACAAACTTATTATCCAGAGGCTATTATTTCTATATTATGCAAACTCAAGTAAAAAAAAAATTTGGAATGCTGTCTAAAATGTTAAGAAAAAAAAATGCAATAATTTGGAAAACTCTAATAGCCATATAAGTTACACATTTTTCCATTTGATTAGAAAAATAACTAATTCAGAAATTGATGGCAGCAGCACTTCTCAAAAAAGTTGAGATAATACTACGTGACTGTCTATCATTGTGTAGGATCCTCTCTTGTTTAACATAAGTCTGTAAATGTCTGGGAAGTGAGGAGACCAATTGCTGGAGTTTTTGGAAGAGGAATATCTATATATATAAAATTGAATGTATGTGTGTGTGTATCACCAACCAATCACGAAGCATCTTTCATTTCACCAGAGCTGTTTAAAAGAAGTTGAGCTGTGATTGGTTGCTATGAGCAACAGTTTTCCCACTCGACAACACCTCAGCAGACACTCACATGGTAGGAGAAATCTAGCATCCCTGGGAACATAAGCTCCCAGCCATTATCTGCCCCCCCAGAAAGGAGCAGAGAGCACATGACAAAAATGAATCACCCCCTCCCATGCCCATATCCCCTCTTAAAGGGATCTCCGGTTTGGAAGTTAGGAAAAAGCCCTCAGCGCTCTGATTTTGACCCCAGGCCTCTCTTAAAGGGATCATTGGTATGGAAGTTAGGGCAAATCCATCCAGCACTTTAGTTTTGACCCAGGGCCTCTCTTAAAGGGATCCCCGGTAAGGAATTAGGACAGTTCCACTCAGCGCTGTGGTTCTGACCCCAGGGGCTCTTAAAGGGATCATTGGTATGGAAGTTAGGGCAATTCCACTAAGCGCTCTGGTTCTGACCCCACGGTATGGAAGTTAGGGTAAATCCCTCAGTGCTCAGATTCTCATCCCAAGCTTCTATTAAAGGGATCATTGGTATGGAAGTCAAGGCAAATACACTCAGCTCTCTGGTTTTGATGCCAGGCCTCTCTTAAAGGGACCCCAGAATGGAAGTTAGGACCGTTCCACTCAGCACTCTGGTTCTGACCCCAGGCTGATGGGATGATGTGGGATATTAGGGGTAGTAGTCCAGTGGCTCTGACTGATAGGATGATGTGGGATATTAGGGGTAGTAGTCCAGCGGCTGTGATGGGATGATGTGGGATATTAGGGGTAGTAGTCCGGTGGCTCTGACAGAATGATGTGGGATATTAGGGGTAATAATCCGGTGGCTCTGACGGGATGATGTGGAATAATAGTGGTAGTAGTCTGGCAGCTGTGACGGGATGATGTGGGATATTAGTGGTAGTTGTCCATTGGCTCTGGCTGACGGGATGATGTGGGATATTAAGGGTAGTGTCCGGTGGCTCTGGCTGATGGGACGATGTGGGATATTAGGGGTAGTAGTCCGGTGGCTTTGACGGGATGAAGTGGGATATTAGTGGTAGTAGTCCGGTGGCTCTGGCTGATGGGACGACGTGGGATATTAGGGGTAGTAGCCTGGTAGCTCTGGCTGATGGGATGATGTGGAATATTATAGTGAGTGTGGCTATGCGGAGTGGGTGGGGCTATACACTCAGCTTTATATATATATATATATATATATTCATTATAATTTGTCATAATTAACCGTAGTTAGTTACTATGCCCGGGCAGCGCCGGGCTCTTCAGCTAGTTGTCTCATAAAATTCCAGCTGTTCAACAGTCCTGGGTCGTCTTTGATGTATTTTCATTTCATAATGCTCCAAATGTTTTGTATTGATGAAAGATCTGGATGGCAGGCAGCTAGGTCATTACACAAACTCTTCTCCTGCAGAGTGATGCTGTTATGATGGATGCAGTATGTGGTTTATGGTAGTTTGTCTGGCTGTAATATGCAAAACATTGAAATAAATGTTGTCTGGATGGGAGAATATGTTGTTCTGAAACCTATATACACAGTATAATGCTAAGCAGTGATAGTGACTTTCAAGATGTGTATGTTGTCCATATCATAGGCACTAATGCAACCCCATACCATCAGGTCTTCAGGCTTTTGAAAAGAGCACTGATAATAAGCTGGATGAGTCTGGAGAGCACGGTATCCATGGTTTCCATTAAAAAAAATCACATTTTGATTTATCTGACCATAGAATAGTTCTTTTTGCCTTAGTCCATTTTACGTTAAGCTTTGGCCCAGCAGCATTCTTGGACTGTTTTGATACATTGCTTTGACTCTGCCTGATACAGTTGGAACTTACATTTGTGAATTACACAGAAAACTGTGATCACATACAATGATTTCTGGAAGTATTGCTGAGTCCATGCAGAAATTTGCATACCCAAATAATGCCTGTTTTTAATGCCATGCCACCACATAGATCGCAAGCATCCAATGACTGTCTGCCTTGTCCCTTGTGCATATGGAATTTTCCGGAATATATGCATTTTTGGACTATATTATGTACTGTAAATGGTGAGATATCCAAAGTCTTTGCAATTTGACATTGAGGAAAATTTTTCATAAATTGTTCCATAATTTTTAGACACAATTTTTGAACGCATTGAAATTGGTGATCTTCTAAACCAGTGGCTCCCAAACTCCAGTCCTCGCAGACCCCAACAGGTCATGTTTTCAGAATTTCCATAGTGTTACACATGTCAGAGAATTCCTGCTGCCTTGATGATACTTTCATCACCTGTGAAATACTAAGGAAATCCTGAAAACATGACATGTTGGGGGCCGTGAGGACTGGAGTTTAGGAAACACTGCTCTAAACCATCTTTGCTTCTGAGAGATGCTGCCTCTGACATGCTTTTTTATACACAGTCATGTAACTTAGTTGAAAATTGACCCTCCAGCTGTTTTTATTAATACCATTTACTTTTCCAACTTTTTGTCAACTGTTCCAACTTTTTTTTAAATGTGTTGCTGCCACCATTAGCTTTTTCTAAATTAATATTTTTTTTCTAAATTAAATTGAAAAAATTCTAACTTAACATTTGATCTGTGTTCTACATTCTGTTGCAAATACAATATGGCTAGCAAAGATTTCCAAATTATTGCATTCTTCTTTTCTATAAATTTTACACAGCATCACAACTTTTTTGGAATTGATGCTGTACATAATTATACTATCCAGGAGCACACACACCATTGGTGCAACCTGTTGAGTCGCACAAGAGATAAAGCTTTCCACTTTCACCTTCAAATTAGCAAGTGGCTTCCATCAGGGCATCATTACTTACATTACTTAACTGCAATGAATCCATATGCTTTTCTTCCACAGGAGCTTTTTTCTGTCTGAGTCCATCCTGGTAATAAACTGTATATAAGGTGCAGGTGTGGGAAGAAGGGCCCCCGCCGGGTATCCGGGCCAGAACCAAGGGGACCGTCACCTAGGTTCCGGGGGAAACTGTTCCCGGGGGACAAAGTTCAGGGACGGACCGTTGAGATGGACAGATGGGCTGGGGGAGGAGCCAGTATAAAAGGGGCGGGGAACGCTAGTCACCGTGAGTCAGCAGACCGGGACAGAAGCAGCAGGAGACCATGGGAGCGACTGAGAGCCAAAGCAACTTACCAGAGCCAGGAGAGACGTTCACCTAGGACATCATAGGGACGGCGCCCAGACGACCGTCCGAGAGCCTCTGCCCCGCTTCAACCCGCGGCCGCTGCGGCCTGCCCACGGTCGCTCACGGCTGTTGCCGCCTCACTCCAGCCCGCGGCTGCAGCCTACCCACAGTCGCTCGCGGCCGTTGTCGCCTTGCTCCAGCCCGCAGCTACGGCCTGTCTCCCGCCACCCGCAGCTGCCCTGCTCTCACCCGTGGCCGCGACAAGTCCAGTGCCGTCGGCGGCACCACTGTCCCGCTCTGGTCCGCGGCAAGGGCTGGGCCATTGTTCGCCGCGGATTCCCCGTCGCAGCTGTTAGCTGCACAGGTGGCCTGCCAATCGCCACCCCTCATCGCTGCCACTTGCCCCAGCCCGGGGGCTGCGGCCTATCCGTCCAAGGGCTCCTCCGGGGCCTGTGGTGCCCCGGTGTCACCGGAGCGTCGGAACGCTTGAAGACTACGACAACTCTTCAGCAGCTGTGCCCAGCGGCTGCTACGCCGAAGAACTACCATCCAAAACGCCGAGGGATGTCAGGACAGCTAAGTTGATTATACAGTTAAGGACCCGTAGTCGGCCATACCGCGGCCCTATAGTGACCGGCTTTCGCCGGACAAAGTCGTGTTCTACTCTGTTCTTGTTTGCTTGTATTGAGCCCCTGCGAGGGCAACTCTTGTTACCCCTTTGGTTGGTCAGGCTACGACTGAGGACAGTTACCTCTAGGCCTATAAACGTTATTACTAAATGCCCTAAACCGTCTCGCACCTCGTCACTGCGTCCTGCGTACCTGCTAGTACCACACAGGGTAGGAAAAGGCAAAGCATGGCATGACTAACGCCTATAAATAAGAACAGTGTGTAAAATTATTATTGGAATATGTTTGGTGCAACAACTCCATTCCTGTTTATGGTTGCTAGATTTGTATGCTGGTTATAAAGTTAGAACAAAAAAATTCCGAGAGGCTCACACAGGGAGAACATGTTTATCCTGTTTTTCCTGTGTCTGTTGTGGTGTAATGACCACTGTGTCTGCTAGTGGGCGCTGTGTGGATGTCCCAAGAGAGAGGATGAGTGGAAGAATATGGAAGGACCATTATGTATCTCAAGGTGGGTGGACTTGAGATGGAGACTGATACGTATGTTGAGCAGCAGTGATACTGCGAGGTGCTGTCTCAATGTGTCAGGAATAAAGAATAAAGAAGCTCTGTTGTCACACTCTTGGAGAGTATCCTGAATAATTAACTGCCAAGAGGTTATGGGCCCAGAGTGACACAGAACCCCAGAGTATCACAGAAACAGAAGCCCAGATCAAAAGCAGCATGGAGCAAAAGAGAAGATGTCCACTAGCAGCAATCCTGTCAAGTTCTCAGTGCCAAGCCTCACTAACCAGAACTACCAGTCCTGGAAATTCAAGGGGAAGATGCTTCTCATAACAGAAGTTACATGGAAATATACTCAGGAACAAGTGCCTCATCCATTACCAGTAGAGTTGAGCGAAACAGGTCGGTCAAATTAAAAAATAGCTGACTTTAGCTAAAGTCAGTCTTCGCCGATCGAAGCCCGACCATAGAGTGAGGTCGGCCATGAGGTTGCCGATCAGAGCGCCAAAGTCGCGTTTCAAATAATGCTTCCAGCGCCTTTTCTCAGCCAATGATGGAGGACGCACACTGTGTGCAACGCAATGACATGGGCAGCGGCCACCACCATCTTAGAGAAGGGCATTGAAGTGATTGGCTGGCTTTGTGTGGCGTCACAGTGGGTATAAAAGGCTGTGACCGCCGACCGCCATCTTACTTCTGCCGATCTTAGCATAGGGAGAGGTGCTGCTGCGGATTCAGATTACTCTATGGAGCTCTTTTCACATACCATGCACTATGACCTACCCAGTCGGCACTTCTTTTCTTGAAAAGCCATCCCTGCCCTCCACCGGCATGTGAAAGACGGCATTGTCCATGCACTAAAACAGTCAGTGAGTGGAAAGGTGCACCTCACAACAGATGCATGGACCAGTAGGCATGGCCAGGGCCGTTAAGTGTCCATCACTGTGCACTCGGTTAATGTGGTGAATGCAGGCTCCACTGGGGACAGCGGTGGTGGAACAGTGCTGCCTAGCCCAAGGTATAGGAAACAGTTGGCTCTAGGCTTTCGATCCTCCTCCTCCTCTATCAGCGAAAGCACATCCACAGAGCGCAGTCGCACGAGCACTACATCCGCAGCTGGCAGTGTTGCACACGAGGTGTCCCACTATTGAACAGCTAGTGGTAAGCGTCAGCAGGCTGTGTTAAAGATGATCCCATTTATGCGTCTGCTCATGCAAAGTTTGGCGCACATTAAGGATCAGGCATCAGCAGCGGAGGAGGAGGAGGGTAGCCTTGATGACAGTCAGCCATTGTCTGGTAAGGGAACTGTCCTGGACGAGGTGGAGGAAGAAGAGGAAGAGGAGGAGGATGAGGGGGATGATTATTTTGGGCAGGAGGATGCTTCTCAGGGGGCAAGAGAAAATGTTGGCATTCCAAGGTCAGGTACAGTGTTTGTGTGTGACTGTAGGGATGTAGATTTGTCAGAAAGTGCTCCTCCACCCACCACTGGCAGTGCATCATTGACACCTGGAACTTTGGCCCACATGTGCGATTATGCCTTGTGGATCCTAAAAAGGGACCCCCGCATTGCCAAAATGATGAGGGATGACAACTACTGGCTGGCTAGCATCTTGGATCCACGCTACAAAGGCAAAATACACAACATCATGCCGCAGGAGAACCTAGAGATAATATTGGCTAACAAACAAGCAACTCTGGTAAACCGTTTGAGGCTTTCCCAGCACACAGCAGCGGTGCTGGTTCTCCCACAAGCCGTAGTGGGAACAATGGAAGAGATGTTCGTGGGGCACACAGCCAAAGTGGCTTTGGAGACAGGGGTTTAATGACCATGTTGTGGAATGATTTCTCAAGTACCGCTCACACGACTGCTAATACTGCATCGATTAAAAGTGACAGGAGACAGCAGTTGTTAAATATGGTTACAAACTACTTCTCCCATATCTATGTTCTCCCTCACAGGTCATTCCCCTTTGACTATTGGGCCTCTAAACTGGACGCCTGGCCTGAATTGGCACAATATGCCTTACAGCTTGCCCTGCTGCTAGTGTGTTATCTGAAAGAGTCTTCAGTGCTGCTGGATCAATCCTGACAGAAAAAAGGACCCGTCTGTCTACCCAAAATGTTGATGATCTAACCTTCATTAAAATGAACCATACATGGGTTGCAAAGGATTTTGTCCCACCTTCCCCTGATGACACATAGTTTGCCAGAAAACTGCCTCGCTTTTGTCCTCCTCTTCCTCGGACTTGCCCAATTCCGCCCTATGCAGCAGCTGAATGTCCAGCCAACACATCAACATATGCCATTTTTTAAACCTCCCTAAGTGGGCTGCCCACCCCACCCCCAATGGCGGGGGTCAACACCTGGCGCACCCGGGAAAGTGCCGTTGCTCTGAACAGGTGGATGGGCCCACAGATGGCCGACGACACTGGCACAGTGCCCCTCATAGTACAATACAGTGTCTCTGACAGTGGGGGGACCCACTCGCCATCAAACACACCAGCGTACTATGAGTGGCCCTGTGCCAGTACTGTCGACCACGAGTGTGCCCCACCTGCTTGGTCATGGTCATGGTCGCCTCTGCAACATCTACCGGGAGGTTTTCCCGCAATGAGTAATTCCAAAATTTCTGCTAACACTCGACTTTCCATCTGTACTTGTATCCATTTAGTTTCCAGTAGTGGAGAGTCTGGACTGGCTTACTGAGATTGAAATATATACGAAGATTTAAAAGTACCACAACACTGTTTTACGCTTCGACTACCTTTCCCTTTTTGTACTTGTTAAATTCTGGTGTAATACATACTGAGCCTGTGAGTGTCTGTGTCTGACTCCGGAAGTATAGACGGAAATTTACAATTACCCCTAGACTGGATACACCTGGTATGTGCTGATACAGTACCTTTGTTCAAAATTTTGTATTACGGTATCATCCATAGTGAGTGAGCGTGTGTGGTTTACGCCTTCTATAAGAACGGTGAACCGTAGATACCAATTTTTATCCTATACTCGATACAGCTTGTATCTTGTTATACAGTCCCTTTGTTCGACATTTAGTATTACGGTCAAATCCATACTGAGTAAGCGTCTGAGACTGACTACGGGACTATGTATACGGAGATTTCAATTGTACCCTATAATATATATACTTGCTATCTTGTTAACCAGTACCTTTCTTACAACATTTTTTATTATGGTCAAACCCAGACTGAGTGAGCGTCTGAGGGTGACTCCGGAAATATATACCGAGATTTCAAATTTGGCCAACACTGTATACAGCTGTATGCTTCTGATACAGTAACCTTTTTAGCTATTTAGATTCTGGTGTAATCCATAATGAGCCTGTGAACGTCTGTTACTCCAGCAATATATTAGGAGCTTTAAGATTACCCCAACACTGTATACAGCTGTACGCTTGTGTTAGATTACCCATTTACAGCTTTTCATATTCTTGTTTAATCCATACTGGGCCTGAGAGCGTTTGTGTCTGCTTCATGAAATTTATACAGAGATTCAGAATGTTTACACTATACTATATATACCTTGTATCTGGTGATACTGTACCCTTTTTCACCTTTTTATTTTATTGGCTAATCCATACTGAGCCTGTGAGCGTCTGTGTATGACTCATGAAATATATATGGAGATTTACTGTTATCCCTAGACTGTATAGAGCTGTACGCTTCTGATACAGTACCATATATCTGCTGATATTTTGGGTCAATTTTCTAAAACATGACGAAGTATGGTGGAAGAGGACGCGGACGTGGGTGGCCACCTGGTACTGATGGTGGTGCATCTGTTGATAGTGCCAAAAACACAATAGCAGCTAAGGCAGAAGGTGTTGAGCCTGCGTCATGGTTTAGCTCTGGAAGGCCTTTAAGGCTCCGTTTTATGGGAGTAGGTAGACTGCTTTTAAAGCTGGAGCATCAGGAACGGTTTTTGGCTTACATTGCTGAAACAGCCTCCAGCTCTATCGCCTCCTCTTCTTAAGTTTAAAAAAATGCAAGCACTGAGTCATAATTGCAGGCTTCTGGTCAGGTGTAACCACTTTCCTTGTGTCCTTCACCCACACCAAAAGTGAAGGATGCGGCAGCACACACTTCAGATTACTCCATGGAGCTCTTTTCACATACCATGCCTGGGTTAATTAAAAAAGGGGCCCATCATATACTGGAGCATCCAAAATGGGGCAGATCAGACACTGGAGCAGCATCTATGGGGCCCATCATATATTGGAGCATTCCAAATGGGGACATCTGACACTGGAGCATCATCCATGAGGCCCATCATATACTGGATCATTCTAAATGGGGCAGATCAGACACTGGAGCAGCATCTATGGGACCCATCATATATTGGAGCATTCCAAATGAGAACATCTGACACTGGAGCATCATCCATGAGGTCCATCATATACTGGAACATTCTAAATGGGGCAGATCAGACACTGGAGCAGCATCTATGGGGCCCATCATATACTGGAGCATTCAAAATGGGGGAGATCTGACACTGGAGTATTATCCATAAGGTCCATCATATACTGGAGCATTCCAAATGGGGCAGATCAGACACTGGAGCAGCATCTATGAGGCACATGATACACTGGAGCACTAGAAATGGGGCCCATTATATATGGAACATTATTAGGGCCCATAAGACACTGCAGCATCATCCATGAGGCCCATCATATACTGGAGCATTCCAAATGGGGGACATCAGACACTGGAGCAGCATTTACGGGGCACATTATACACTGGAGCGTTAGAAATGGTGCACATTATATATGGAGCATTATTTGGCCCATAAGACACTGGAGCATCGTCCATGGGGACCATCATATACTGTAGCATTATGTGGAGCTCATCATATACTGTATGGAACATTATATGTGACCAATTATTCTGTATGGAGAAATATGGGGCTCATTATTCTGTATGGCGCACAATGTGGTGGCCATAATACTGTATGGAGTAATATACTGTCCTTTTTTTGAGCTATTGTAGAATTTAAAATAGATCAGTCATGTCATGTAAGCAGTGAAGTATTTGTCATTGTACTATACCTATATTTCTGTGCCGTATCGGAGCATCATGAGTTGTGGTATGTGTTAAAGGGGCACTCTTTGGCCCAGGGCACATGAAAACTTGGAGCCAGCCCTACCCCCCACAACTTTATCCAAATAACCCCCAGTTTTCAGTGCGTAACTATTATTATAAAGTAAATTAAGGTTGACAAGCTTCAGTAATAAGAATTGATTTTTTTGGCATTGAAATGGGCACCGTAGGTGTGTTTACTGTCCTCCACTCCCTGCCGACTTTTTTCCCCATTGACTTGCATTGGGTTTCGTGTTTCAGTCGGACCCCCGACTTATCCCTATAGTCTGCCGATTTCGTTCAACCCGACTTTTGAGAAAGTCGGGTTTCATGAAACCCGACTCGACCCTAAAAAAGGCAAAGTCGCTCATCTCTAATCATGACAGCTTGCTATATTCAAAACAGAGTGCCAGGTAATGCCACAAATAAAACTCCATATGAGCTACAGAACTGCGAGATGCCTAACCTGTAGCACCTCTGGATATTTGGAAGCAAAATGTTTATGTATATTCCCAAAGAATAACATTCCAAGTGGGAATCACATGCAAAGCAAGGAGTCCTGGTGGGCTATAGCAAAACTCAAAAAGGATACAGAATCCTGCACCCAAAGACCAAGACAGTAACAATCAGCTGAGATGTACTGATTGATGAAAACTCTGTATTGCTCAAATTCCATGATGTTACACCAGATACTCAGCCTAAGATGCAAGAACAAGAATCTCAATCACCAAACCCAGATGCTGAAAAGGAAAACACTGAAGTGTGGATAAGCTCTGAAGCCACCAAGGAAGACACAGAAGAACTAAGTCAACCTCCAGTCAGAAGATCAGAAAGGTCAAACAAAGGTAGACATAGGGACTCGCAAAATTTGGGGACCCTTGACATTGGGTTGCGAGCCTATCTGCTTTGGCCAAAATAGTAACTAATACCCCATATCTTTTTATCTTTTTGCACTTTTTATCATTTTTGCAGGATGCAGCTAGGCCTCTTTATGTTGGCTTGTTTTTTTCTGTGTGATGCATATATATAGTGCTGAGCAGCCCGCCTGCTAATACTATGGGCATCATTAATAGGCTGTTCAGACACTTTGCACCACACTTATCTGTGTGACTGATGTCCTATGCAAGCCTTATTTGCGTGCATTTTTTCCACTAGGCAGCCAGAACCTCTTGGGTTACTGGCTGTCTTCATCAGTGGTTTGCACCTGTGCTGCTCCAGCCTTTATCAATGGAGGTCTGCTGCATCCTGCTAGTGCATTAGTCAGGGTTTGGTGAGTCTACTACATAAATGTGTATTTTTGGGAATTTTTTCCTATTTTCCTATGTGCGCTGTTCAGATTTAGTGTTAGGGACTCGCAAAATTTGGTGACCCTTGACGTTGGGTTGCAAGCCTAACACTAAATCTGAACAGCGCACATAGGAAAATAGGAAAAAATTCCCAAAAATTCAAAAAAGCACATTTATGTAGTAGACTCACCAAACCCTGACTAATGCACTAACAGGATGCAGCAGACCTCCATTGATAAAGGCTGGGTTTGGTGAGTCTACTACATAAATGTGTTTTTTTGAGTTTTCTTCTCAACCAAAGTTCTAAAATGTCCGCAATACTAAACCAGTTTGGAATGTCAGAAGCCAAAGGTTCATCAACACTAATGGATCCGTCCTATTTAAAGTTGGAAGGAGAAGAAGATCTGCTACCCAGCAATGAGAGTTACAGACAAGCATTGGGGGCGCTTCTGTACGTAGCAACCACAACTCCTCCAGATATCGCAGCCATAGTCGGAATTCTCTGCCGACAAGCCATTCCAAAGAGACTGGAATGCAATTAAGAGAATTCTTCAATATCTTAAAGAATCTCAAAGGCTAAATCTGATATCATGCATCAGGAGATCTCACTCTCAGAGGTTATGTGGATGCAGATTGGGCTGGAGATTCAAGTGATCAGATATCAACAAGTGGTTACTTGGTCAAGTTAGGAGAAAATTCAATTTCTCTGTCCAGCAGAAAACAAGTGTCAGTCGCATTATCTTATACAAAAGCTGAATATATGTCTGCTGCTTATGCAAGTCAAGAAGTAATTTTGTTGAAACAACGTTTGGAAGATTTCGGCAAGCCATTAGCTCAACCAACAGTTATCTATGAGGACAACCAATGATGCATTAAATTTGCCAGCAGTGAGAAGATTAATGCAAGGATTAAGCAAATTGATGTAAAACATCACCACTTACATGACTTAATGTTAGGCGTCAGATTCCTGCAGCTGCACAGCAGGAATCCAGAGCCATACATCCAGCGGTCTCCCATTCCTTTCCAACCACTCAGGGACCTGCACATCAATCTCAGCAATCGAAGCACCCTGTGAAGACCAGCTCTCTGGGTCTGGATGTTGCTGCCACCTCTGGACCAGCAACGGTAGCGCAACCTGCTTTGCAGGAAACCACTCCAGAGGCTAAGTCCTCTCTCTGCACTACTGGGCATGCCCACGAGACGATCTCCCAGTGGAGATCGGGGGTCACGTGCTCAGGTCCTTGTCCTGATCTGATTGGCCCATCTCAGAGGTCTGGAAGGTCCCGGAAGCGCATGGCTATAAAAGGCCCGCATGGCCACTCGGCCATGCGCTAGTATAGACTATACTTGCTATGTGTGAATGGTGATGGATGTATGTTTCTGGTGACTGACTCATTATAAAACCCCTTCCCTCTGATATTACGCATGTGGATAGGGAATTAGAGTTATAGTCAGCGCCAGTCAGTGGCAAGCCATACGCCACAGTGCATACCGCACCACTACACTAGCGTCCGATAGTGTGATGCCTCACGACACTGTCATACAGCGGCAGTAGTTACAGCCACGCTGCAGTTAGCAGCACTTACTGGCGTCTGCGGTAGGTCAAGTCGGACACCGACCTCTGCCCTGGGCCGTGTCCTGTGACCATATACTGTGTGTGCACGCCAGCTGAGAACTGTGAAGCTAACAGGTTTGGCGTTTATGCTTTATTTGTACTAAAGCACCTCTGTGAGTTTAACAGAGTCTGCTCTGCGCACCTCGGGTGACGTTTAACCCGAGCGCAGAATACCGCTATATAGCGAGTCTGCCAATACTCAACAGCGGTTGTTACATCTACTGCACGGTGGACCCCGGGTGGCGAACGCACTTCCTATTATTTATATTTAGTGCGCTCTGCCATCCCTAACACATAGTGTACTCGAGTTTGTTTATTGCAAGTCTGACAAGATGATAGCTGATGGTATGACAAAGCCATTATCAAGAGCCAAGTTTGTGGACTTCAGAACCACAATGGGACTAACAGGATAAGTAGTTGCTGAGTGGAGGGTGTTGGAATATGCTTGGTGCAACAACTCCATTCCTGTCTTTGAGTGTTTAGTTGCTAGATTTGTATGCTACCGTATTTTTCGGACCATAAGACGCACTTTTTTCCCCCAAAATTTTTTGGGAAAGTGGGGGGTGCATCTTATGGTCGCAATATACTAACCTCCGATCATGGCTGGAGGCTGGTGCGGGTGCTGCGGGGCTCTGTAGTGCGGTGGTGGCAGCGGGCTGTCTTCCGGTTCAGGGGTAGCGGCTCTCTGTGCTCCGGTGCAGGGGCCCCCGGACATCCCTTGCTGGCCGCCGCCATGTTGCGGTGGCCTCCGGGAACATGGACGCCGGGAAGATGGCCGCCGGTCCGGGGACGGCGCATGAGCAGGTTCAGATCACGTCCCGATATCTCGGGGGATGAGATCTCGTTGAATCTGTGGGATGTGTCCATTGCTGTAATCTTCAAGATGGTTCTGGAACAGGAAGACTTTTCTAAGAAAAGTTCCTCAATTTGATTTTATGGAAAATATGCACATCTGGGCATTTTAATATGCCATGTGTGTTACAGGTGTTGTCCCATTTTACTTACCGTTAATGTTGACTTTTGTAGGTGTGGAAGCTAAAAACCTCAGCAATCAACTGTTTTTGCCCTCCTGACAACCATATACAGTGGGAAAAAAGTATTTAGTCAGCCACCAAGTGTGCAAGTTCTCCCACTTAGAAAGATGAGAGAGGCCTGTAACTGACATCATAGGTAGACCACAGCTATAGTCAAAATGAGAAAACATCCAGAAAATCACCTTGTCTGATTTGGCAGGATTTATTTTGCAAATTATGGTGGAAAAAAATATTTGGTCATTAACAAAAGTTAATCTCAATATTTTGTTATATATCCTTTGTTGGCAATGACAGAGGTCAAAAGTTTCTGTAAGTCTTCACAAGGTTGGCACACCCTGTTGGTGGAATGCTGGCCCATTCCTCCATGCAGATCTCCTCTAGAGCAGTGATGTTTTGGGCCTGTCGCTAGGCAACACAGACTTTCAAATCCCTCTTAAGGTTTTCTATGGGGTTGAGATCTGGAGACTGGCTGAGTCACACCAGGACCTTCATATGCTTCTTACGAAGCCACTCCTTCATTGCCCTGGTGGTGTGCTTGGGATCATTTTCATGCTGAAAGACCCATCCACGTTTCACCTTCAATGCCCTTGCTGATGGAAGGAGGTTTGCACTCAAAATTTCACGATATATGGCCCAATTCATTCTTTCATGTACACAGATCAGTTGTCCTGGTCCCTTGCAGAGAAACAGCCCCAAAGCATGATGTTGCCACCCCCATGCATCACAGTAGGTATGGTGTTCTTTGGATGCAGTCCCAGCAGAAAAGCAAACAGATGAACGGCAAACTAGGGCACACAAATCACCACATTGACAGACCGAGCTATTTATCTGAACTATTGCGGTATGCACTTCAGTCAAAAACGGAGGTGCTTACATGAACTAACATGAATCATTCAATGTATAGTCAAAGAAGAAAAAATGCAGCACTCACCAGTTGAACTGAAAAATTGTACGTTTTTAATTTCACATAAATTCCATTGACAGGTTTATGGACATGCAGGACATTAGAGGAATGCTGGGGGAGGAGGGAGGAGGTGCCAGACATCGGCCGTTTCATGATTACTCGCTTCTACCATAGAATGTTTTTTTTTTAACAAACTTTGGATTTTTTTTTCACCACTTAAATAAAAAAGAGCAAACTAGAGAACAGAGTAGATGAGACAACCCACCAGATAAATAAAAATACATTTTATTTTAATTATTACATATAGATTTATTTTCCAACACACAATATAATACATAGAGTTAAATGCAGAGGAGACATACCGGTAGGCTAGGGAGAGGAATAGATGACAAATCAACCAAAGGGGGCAGGATCAAATGTATATTCAATGTACTCAATATGAGTAGAAAAACTGGTGAGGGGAAAATAAAAAAAAATCAGTGTCAAAAGCACCAGGCACACATACTGCAATAAATTAATCCTGCTTACCCATCGTCAAAGGTTGCACCCACGCCTCTCCCTGCAGCCCCTTAAATAGAAAAGAACCTATGCATGTTTGGTATCTACGAACTCGAAATTACCTGCATAATCATAATGGCAGGTCAATTTTAGCATATGGTGAACATGGTAAAAAAAAAAAAACATTGTGGAATTGCACTTTTTTGCAATTTCACTACACTTGGAATTTTTTTTCCCATTTTCCACTACACGATATGGTAAAACCAATGACACCATTCAAAACAACAAGTCGTTATGCAAAAAACAAGCCCTCACATGACCATATTGACTGAAAAATAAAAAAGTTATGGCTCTGGTGAAGCAGGGGAGCAAAAAAACAAACGCAAAAGCAAAAATGGACTGCAGCGTAAAGGGGTTAACAGGGAGAAATTCAAGATTCTACATCTGGGCAAGAAACAACAAAAATTACAGCTACAGAATGAGAGGAACAGAACTAAGCAACAGCACATTGTGAAAAAGACTTGGGCATACTAATAGATCACAAACTGTACATGAGTCAACAGTGTGATCCAGAAGCAAAAAATGCAAACACAGTCCTGCAATGTATTAAGAGAAGCATAGAGTTTAGATCATGTGAAGTACTTACCCCCTCTTTCTCCTTGGTCACTCCTCATCTAGAATACTGTGACCAGTTTTGGGCACCACATCTCAAAAAAGATATTGAAAAGCTGGAGCAAGTTCAGAGAAGAACTACCAGGATGGTAAGCGGACTGCAAAGTATGTCCTATGAGGAATGGTTAAAAGATCTGGGAATGTTTAGCTTTAAAAAAAGAAGGCTAAGAGGAGGCTTAATAGCTGTCTACAAATATCTGAAGAGATGTCAGTGTAGAGGGATCATCCTTATTCTCATTTGCACATGGAAACACGAGAATCAATGGAATGAAACGGAAAGGGAGAAGATATAGATTAAATATTAGAAAAAACTTTTTGACTGTGAGGTTGATTAATGAGTGGAACAGGCTGCCACGAGAGGTGGTGAGTTCTCCTTTAATGGAAGTTTTCAGAGGCTGGACAGACATCTGTCTGAGATGGTTTAGTGAATCCTGCAATGAACAAGACGACCCTGGAGGTCCCTTCCAACTCTAAAATTCTATGATTCTGTGATTTGAATTTAGCTGATTTCACACCTTCATTGGAAGTTCTGTTAGAAGCCTATATCACAGATTCCCTCATATTTGACATAAAAATAGCACTATGTTTGTAACACCTTTTTTCCTGTCAGAACAACAGACACTTTGGCTGAACTCCGAGACCAGTGTATCTATGTGTGTATATATATGTGTATATCTATAGGGGCCAGTAGGAATAGATGATAGTGTCATTATCCTAACTGATTTGTGTCTCTCTAATGAGATAATGCTCACTTGTGTGACCCTAGCGTAAGAGTGGCAATGTGCAAAGAGTTGTGTGTTTTGGGAAGGCCGAAATGGACAACATGTTGCACATATTGCAACTAATTTAATTATGTTTGTCACAACTTTTCAAAAATGAAATGCCGTCATTGGGCAATTGTAAGTAAACCCAGTCATTGTTCATTAACTGCACCATATTCTCCAACAGGAATACGGTTGCTTTCTAGGAAAAGCAAAATAAATATGAAAACTGCAGCATGTAAAGTATTGTAAGTCAATCACAGAAGTATTAAAAATGTGCATAATGTAAATGACTAGAAGCAAACACAATGTGGATGACGCTGCTGCTCTATATAACACCACAATAGCTGTAGCTTTGGAATCTGCTGCCCCACTTACACATACCAAAGCACGCAAAATCAACAGACAGCCCTGGCACACCAGCCTGACCAAAGAACTGAGGCGAGCTTCCAGGGCTGCTGAGCGCAGATGGAAAAGATCCCACTCCAACGAGCACTTCATCGCATTCAAACAGTCCCTCACTACTTTAGCCACAGCTAAACAAACCTACTTCTCATTTCTCATCCCCTCCCTGTCTCACAACCCTAAACAGTTATTCAACACCTTCAATTCTCTCATCCGTCCCCCAGCACCTCCTCCCTCCCCACTCATCTCAGCTGAAGACTTTGCCTCATTTTTCAAGCAGAAGATTGATAACATCAGAGACAGTTTTGGTCAACAACCCCCAGAGCCCTTCCTCCCGACTTCCCAGCCCTCCACCTCCAAAACCAACTTCTCCACCATTACAGAAGATCGACTCTCCACTCTACTCTCAAGATCACATCTCACCACCTGTGTACTTGACCCGATCCCATCCCACTTCATCCCAAACCTCACCACAGTCTTCATCCCAACCCTAACCCATCTCTTCAACCTATCACTAACAACTGGTGTTTTCCCCTCAAGCTTTAAACATGCCTCTATCACACCTATCCTCACCTATCCTCAAAAAGCCCTCTCTTGACCCATCCTCTGTATCTAGCTATCACCCTATATCACTTCTCCCCTATGCCTCCAAGCTACTGGAACAACACGTCTACCTTGAACTGTCCTCCCATCTCTCTTCTTGCTCCCTCTTCGACCGCTTACAATCTGGCTTCCGGTCACACCACTCCACTGAAACTGCCCTTACTAAGGTCACCAATGACCTCCTAACCGCCAAGAGCAAGCGACACTACTCTGTCCTCCTCCTCCTGGACCTGTCGGCTGCCTTTGACACAGTGGACCATTCCCTATTTTTACAGACCCTCTCATCCCTTGGCATCACAGACTTGGCCCTATCCTGGATCTCATCATACCTAACAGACCGGACATTCAGCGTCTCCCACTCACACACCACCTCCTCACCTCGCCCCCTATCTGTCGGAGTCCCACAAGGTTCAGTCCTAGGACCCCTGCTCTTCTCCATTTACACCTTTGGCCTGGGACAGCTCATAGAATCTCATGGCTTTCAGTATCATCTCTATGCTGATGACACACAGATCTACATCTCTGGACCAGATATCACCTCCCTACTAACCAGAATCCCTCAATGTCTGTCCACTATTTCATCCTTCTTCTCTGCTAGATTTCTGAAACTTAACATGGACAAAACAGAATTCATCATCTTTCCCCCATCTCACGTGACCCCCCCAACGAACCTATCCATTACAGTAAATGGCTGCCCACTCTCCCCAGTCCCACAAGCTCGCTGCCTCGGGGTAATCCTTGACGCTGATCTCTCCTTCAAACCACATATCCAAGCCCTTTCCACTTCCTGCCGACTTCAACTCAAAAATATTTCACAAATCGGTTCATTCCTCAGCCAAAAATCTGCAAAAACCCTAGTCCATGCCCTCATCATCTCTCGCCTTGACTACTGCAACCTCCTGCTCAGTGGCCTCCCTTCAAACACTCTCGCACCCCTCCATTCTATTCTAAACTCTGCTGCCCGACTAATCCACCTGTCCCCCCGCTATTCCCCAGCTTCTCCCCTCTGTCAATCCCTTCACTGGCTCCCCATTGCCCAGAGACTCCAGTACAAAACCCTAACCATGACATACAAAGCCATCCACAACCTGTCTCCTCCATACATCTGTGACCTCGTCTCCCGGTACTTTCCTGCACGCAACCTCCGATCCTCACAAGATCTCCTTCTCTACTCCCCTCTTATCTCCTCTTCCCACAATCGCATACAAGATTTCTCTCGCGCATCACCCCTACTCTGGAACTCTCTCCCACAACATATCAGACTCTCACCTACCATCGAAACCTTCAAAAAGAGCCTGAAGACCCACCTCTTCCGACAAGCCTATAACCTGCAGTAACCACCGATCGACCAAACCGCTGCATGACCAGCTCTACCCTCGCCTACTGTATTCTCACCCATCCTTTGTAGATTGTGAGCCTTCGCGGGCAGGGTCCTCTCTCCTCCTGTACCAGTTATGACTTGTATTGTTTAACATTATTGTACTTGTTTTTATTATGCATACCCCTCCTTACATGTAAAGCGCCATGGAATAAATGGCGCAATAATAATAATAATAATAATAATAATAATAAAATACTACATTTAATATAGAAGCAATACAGCCCAATTGCACATCTATTTTTAAGTCGCTTTTCTTTTTTGTCTTCTCGTATTTGTCACTGTTTTTTGGGTCAAATTCTTCAATATAACGGAAAAGACTAAAAAAATTATTTTTTGTCTTTGACCTGTTTTGCAGCCGAATAGTCATTTTAAAAAATGGCGTAAATTTCTGCCACAATTACTGGTGTACAGAAAATCACTGCAGGGTTTGGACTGGAGTACATTTGTGCAAAATTTTGTGACTTTTTAAAGAGTTGCAACTTATGGATCAGCCGAAAATTGCAAAACATAAAAATCGATGGTGAACACATGTAAAATAGACTTTAAAAAATTAATAGAGTAATTGTTAGGCGTCAGGATTCTCCCACTGCACAGGATAGATCCCAAGCATTATCTGGTACTGTGGTCTCCCATTCAAGTCCAGCCACTGCAATTGCTGCTCAGCACAGATGTCGGTCCCAATGTCCTGCACAGGCTCGTGGTATGCATTTGGTAAGGCTGGTTTCACACTAGCGTTTTGGGCAGCAGCGCATGGCCGCTGCTAAGCCCCGCCCCTGCCCGCCCCCTCTGGTCATCTCCGCCTAGTATCGCACACGGCTGCATGCGATCTGCATACCCTATCTTTAGCGTAGGGTGCGCAGACCATGCCCTGACCATGCGCTAGTAGAATTTTGCGTGCGCTGCGCCCTTTTGACGGCGCTCCGAGCGCGCCAAAATGCAACATGGTGTGTTCAGTGCACATCGGCGCACCGTCAAAAGGGCGCAGCGCACGCAACATTCTACTAGCGCACGGTCAGCACACTCTATGCTAAAGATAGGGTGTGCAGATTGCATGCAGCCGTGTGTGATACTAGGTGGAGATGACCGGAGAGGGCGGGGCTTAGCAGCGGCCGTGCGCTGCGGCCCAAAACGCTAGTGTGAAGCTAGCCTTACTTCTGGCTTTTCAGCCAAGTCTATGGTAATCAGTGATATGCAGGTGCAGCCTTTTGCTCTGGAGTCTGTCGAGAGATCACGTTAATGAGCATGTCCCTGATGTAGCATCTTCTTATTGGTGGTCGGACGTTAGCTGCCCTGGTGATGTGGTAGCTCTGGATTGGCCCACGGGCGATGTCTCGACTGACTGGGCATGAGTGTTTGGGGTGGAGCCTAGCATATAAAAGGCTCTCAGCAGTGCACGCGGGCATGCTAGTGTCATTTATGTTTTGGTGGATACTCTACCATTCTGTCTGCAAGTTTTTTCATAGTGCAGTACCTCTCTGTGAAGTAACCGAGCTTGGTACTCAGTGTTTGTATCACATTGTGTGGCGCTAGGCCTCTTTCACACATCAGTTTTTTGCCATCAGTCACAATCCGTCGTTTTTTGAAAAAAACGGATCCAGTGACTGATGCTGCTGGAGACATTTTTTTTTCTCATAGACTTGTATTAGCGACAGATTGCGATGGATGGCTGCATGTTTCAACAAATCCGTCAGAAATTCTTTGTCCATCGACCGGAGACAACGGGCAAAGTAACGTTTTTACAGCGCCGTCCATCGTTAGCTATAATGGAAGCCTATGGGTGCAGGATCCGTCGCTGTCCGTCAAAAGACAGAATCCAGCAACGGAGTGCGTTTTTAAGGGTATGTGCAGTTTTCCATTCTGGCACATAAAAAAGTCTCTCTCTCTCCCACTCTCTCTCGGATCCTATTCCTTTAATTCCTACAGCTGCTGCGACGGATCAGTCAACAAAATGGATCCAGTGCATCAGTTTTTTGCAATCTGCTCAGGATCCGTTTTTTGCACACTTTGATGGATTGAGCCTGATTCTAAAAAAACTGATGTGTGAAAGAGGCCTTAGTGTGTTTAAGGTAACGCTCGCTGCTTTGTTTCCATCATTGTTCATACTAGCAGCAGGTTCATCTCCGCATGGTGGACCCCGGGTTTCGATTGCACTTTATTTCATATTTCATTTAGTGTGTCACGTGGACCCGTCCTGTGTGACATGACCCGCAGGCCGGTAACTAAAACAACAAGACACGGCACGTGTAACTGTCCTGTGTGACACGACCCGCAGGCCGGTAACTAAGACAACAAGACACGGGGGAAGGGGAAACAGTTACAATGGTGGGCCCTGCGATAGGGAATGGGGACGTGGAGACCTCCTGCACTCCCCTGAGTCAGTGTCCCTCACACTCCTATCGTTCCTTATACAGGCTCCTCACCTGTCGCCGAGCCAGATATCTGTCACCCTAGCACACCCTACACCTATCCCTTGCTAGGGAGCTGGGTGGTGCAGGCACTGGCCCCACCGCTGTACTAATACACACAAGGGAAAAATGCAAACAGGGAAATACCACTTAGCTTTGCTCTGTTGCTCTTGCTCCCAGCAACAGAGTCCACCACCAGAATCATCCAAACAAAATTCCATTCAATTAAGAAAAGGAAAATTCTGAGCTTTTAATGCTTAAAATCTCAATTTTATTAAACATATTAAAATACTAATCAGAGCATAGTACTACAAAAACACAGGGCACAGATCGATATAATAAAGCGCAAAAATTAGCAATGAGTTTTTATATGTTCATTTTCATACAATATTTATAAATATCAAATACAAAGTGCAAAACTGCTTGAAGAACAAATAATTATGCCAAGAAAATTAGTGTAATTTTATCCTACCCATCGCAGTAAAACACCGGGCTGTATGCCCATAACATCGCTGGAGCCATAATCCAGCAGGTGTAAAGCTGTCATGATCACGTGTGTCAGGTCGCAGATGATGCCGCAAGGCGAACCCATAACACACGTGACCCTGGATACACTGCCTCCAGTGGGGCGAATTTAAATAATAGAACGTGCAGGTGGATACGCCGCCTCCACCTGGCGAATTTAGGTATTACACGTTATAAATATATTTCTGGAAACACCGCCTCCAGTAAGGCGCATTTAAATAATAAGGGGGGAACCTGGGAAACTTTAACAATGGTGGGCCCTGCGATAGGGAATGGGGACATGGAGACCTCCTAAGCTCCCCTGAGCCAGAGTCACTGCACTCCTAACATTCCCTATACAGGCTCCGCACCTGTCGCCGCACGCGAACCTTAACCCCTTGCTCGCCCTGACCCTAAACCCTCACTAGGGAATGGGTCGGTGTGGAGACTAATCCCACCACTGCACTAACAACACACATGAGGAAAGAGACAATACAGGGGAAACACCACTTAGCTTTGCTCTGTTGCGTACGCTCCTAGCAACAGAGCCCACCACCTGTGTGCATCTTCTCCTCCACCCTGATCCATCACCATAACTGGATCCATCACCATCGTGCAGCCTGGGAGCAGAGTCCATCACCACTTGCAGCAGTCCAGTACACAGAGTCCCAAGATGAGTCCAGCCTCTGCCAAGAATCCAAGCATGCTCGAGTCCAGTTCTCAGCAACCAAGTCGAGCATGCTGAGTGCAACTCTCTTCCTAGTCGCCACTCCTCTAAGCCATGCCCGCACTTCCTGCCGACACCATAAACTGCGACTCCACCAGGCCATGCCAGTCCTTCCTGCAGACACCATTAGCTGGCACTCGTTCTCTCTGGCTGACTGCGCAGGACTCCAATCCAGCTCCATCCTTCCACCAGGCGCTCCAACAACTCAGCAAGAAATATTACCAGCAGTGAGTGAACACCCTGAGACCCATTTATAGAGTGTCACACCTGAACCATAATTAAGTGCAACCTAACCTAAGGTGCAATACCACTAACCACCACCGGGGACAGTCAAAACACCTTTGAACTTAACCAAAGTAAAAAAAGTTCACTTTGTGCTTTTAATACCGCCAGATCCAACACTGGATCATGACAAAAGCATGGGAAATTACCACTAACTCAAATAGCGCTAAATCTCTACTTCAATGATGCATTGTTGTCATATTACCCAATTACAATGCAAAGTGCTCCATAATATAAGGTGCCTAAATAGTGCAAACTTACATGTATCACGAGTAAAGAGCTGCCCTGGTCCACCACCCCTACGCGCGTTACGCCGTGGCTTCTTCAGGAGGCGTGGAATGCAGCTTTCCTCCTGAATAGCTGCCACCAAGCTCTGTCAGAGCTGCAAGGAAATCCCCTCTGACTCCTTCCACACCAGGACGCTGACTGTGCTGCAAGGAACTCTCTCTAGCTCCTTTCTCCACCAAGGATGGTTGGAAATGACCACTATCACCAACACTGATTGCAACACCTGACACTCTTTTATAGCAGAGCCAGAGCAATCAGACCTGCTTTATAATCACATGCACTAAACTAAAGAAACCAGGGTGCATTGACCCTAACGGCCACCGGGGGCAAAACTATCTTTAAGCATCACAGTTTAAGGATCAAAAAAAGGTTACTAGTGCATTTTATCTGTCATGATCCAGCATGGATCATGACATAGTGCAATCCACCATCCCTAGCACGAATTAGCTGCAACTTTAAAACAGCCAAAGAACTACAAAAAACAAGACAAAAAAGAGGAAATGCAATAATGAATCAGGCCCCAAATTTAGTAATGAATGTGAAAAAGAGCCTCTGATACATAGGTTTTATCTGGTTTTATCTGAAGTCAGTGATAAGAATGGAGGGGGGAAGTTGATCTATCCTGGAAGATATGTAGATGCCTTTTCTCCCTTGTATAGTTAGACTCTCTTTACAAGTGACTAATGTAAAAGTTGTTTTCACTAAGACATTATATTAATCACATTTTCCTTCCAACAACCCAGTCACACCCATAATCTTGCAAAATTTGAAGCAGATTAATTTTCCAAAATGTTATCCAAAAAGCTGGATGCTTTAACATTATTACATAATGTAAGACATTTAACACTGAGGTAGTTCTACAGTTACTACTTAGCTGCTGGCCAGCTGCCTTCTCTTCCTAGCCCCTCCAGTAGCATGCAGCTACTGACTTCTGCTTTATCTTCCTCCCACCTTGACCTTCCCATAAGCAATTCACAAATAAAAAAAGAAAAGCAACAGACTTCACACTGACGATGTCCTGCATCATCGTGAATACTAACACCATTTTATATTTTCAACAGTGCAATTACAATTTGCAATATCAAATATGGAGGTGCTCCTACCGGATCAATTGTTTTGCCACTCCGTTTTACATTTAAATTCAGTGCTCATTTTTTTTCTGTGACCCTCCATTCTAAAGTTATGTCACCTGGTAATAATGTTGCAAATCTTCCCTTCAAGCAATTGGGCATATAATAAAGATTTTTTTTCTGTAGACATGACCAAGTTTTGATTGACCAGCATCAAAGGAGAAAAAACAAACTTTGCTAGGACTATATCTACATTTAGATAACTATGTACAACTATCATCAGACGGTTATGACCCAGGGGGAAATCACAGTAATAAGAAGCAATAGGGTTCCATTGGTGGTTGCAAATAGGTCTGTTATGAACGTGACACACTCACACACGTTAACAGAAATAAGGAAGACATATTACAGAAAGAAGCAGCACCCACACCTTTCTGGTCCCTGTGCAGACCAGATAATTGTCACGGGGCAGTAGGGGGAAAAGAGGAGACGTAGAACCTGGGCCCCTGAACTGCCCCTCAGGCTAAGGGGGTGCCCTGACTCTCCTTAACATGGGGGTACACTTGATGGTAGTGAGGCCCAAGTCCCCAACCTGTCCCTAGCTCCTGTTTAGCCCTGAGCTAAACCCCCAACCCCCTACCCAGGAAGTGAGACAGGGAAAACGTGTACTGCACCAATTAACACACAAGGAAAGATACGACAGGCACCTAAGGGTTAAATGAACTAAAACACAAAACTTAGCTTGCTCTGCTGCAATGCTCCTGGACAGCAGAGTTAGCCACTTGACAACATTCAGCTGAAGCACCACTGCTCCTGATAGCTCCTCTCTTCAGCAGCATCACCACTGCTCCAGATAAGCTGAACCCCCTGTATCACCAACAGTGAGTTGCAGCACCTGATGACCCTTTATAGGAAGGAGGAAGTGGTCACATCTGCTGACTTACTAAACATGTAGTAACACCAGCGGCCACCGGGGGGAAGAAAACCCAGCAGCAGACTCACTAAACTTGTAGTAACACCAGTGGCCACCGGGGGCAAGAACCCATATTAACCCCCGAGGGCCAGAAAGGAAAAAGGTTTATATGAGAGAGTCCAGGCTCTGACACAGCTCCAGATTGTGACAGTACCCCTCCTTCAGTGAGGGGCCTCTGGACCCTCAACACTGCACCTCACCAGAAAAACAATGGATCGTGACAATAATCCCTTTAAGCAAAACTAAAAATACAACTTTGGACCTGGCTCCCTATGAGGGTTTCTCATACCTCCTGAAGAACCAGAGGGGAGGCAGCTACACAATGTTAACAAGGGGAGAGAAATGTGTGCAGACGCAGGGTGGCAAAACTTAAAGCATGTTCAGGGGAGAGAGGGAAATCTAAAGAGAACCAAA
The DNA here is from genome assembly GCF_039654945.1 of Dendrobates tinctorius. Classification (NCBI taxonomy): domain Eukaryota; kingdom Metazoa; phylum Chordata; class Amphibia; order Anura; family Dendrobatidae; genus Dendrobates; species Dendrobates tinctorius. The sequence continues at coordinate 31,858,173 of NW_027361703.1, read as the reverse complement.
AATAAATGAAAAAAGAATACATTCTCAGAATTCTATTTGTTGTAAAAGGAAAAGATGCTGGGAAGGTAGACAAACAGTCAGCAGGAATAGAAATGGTGTTTGCCTAGCAAGGAAAATCCAAAAACTGAGCAGATGGAACTCCTTAGCACAATTCCACCTAGAGTACAGCCAGCAAGGAAGTGCAGCGAAGGGCGAACAAACAAAACCCCACCCAGAATGCAACAGGGCAAACTAAAATGGGCAAATGAGAAAGACCTTGAGAGGAACAAACCAAGAATACAAAACAAAGACAATAGAACCCATCAGCATCTGGACAGGCAGGAAAGGACAATAGCACAGCAGGCAGGGGAGTCGACCAAGTAGCAACAGGTCACCAGATTGAATCCCCAAACCGAGCTATAACAAGGTCGATTTAATCCTCTTAGAGCTAGCACGGATGATCCTGCTTATGAACAAGCCATGCTCCGGATGGTAGCATTGCTGTCTTATAACATGATAACTGAGAGTTTCCGGCATGTAACATCACAGTCAATTCAATGACCTCCCGGGCCAAGTTGTGTTCTTGGCCCTGCGCATCTCAGAAGTCACTGGATCTACTTTGATTGCTCTAAGAGGATTAAGTTGACCTATTTGCAATAACTAACAGATCATTAATGCCTTCTGCTACTGCGATTTCCCCAAGGCCACAACCCTTAGATGATACACCACAATTATAAGTTGTACTTTCCAACCTTTTGAGGTTGATGTATGCTGTTATAAGGCAATTAGCTGCCATTATTATTCAGCTCTGTGATTGGGTTCCATTATATAATACACAAATTTTTCTACTAGCCATCTCTATGGGATTGTGTGATCCATAGTCCCATGTGATATTTATCCTTGTCACGCCGGCGCTGCCATTACCGGCGCCGCCTATCTCACCGGGTCCCGCTGCTACTCCCAGGGTCCCCCCTCAGATCCCTGCTTACCGCTCTGGCCGCCATGCTCCACCTTCAGCCTCCCATCCTGCGATCTGAGGGATTCAGCACGTGGGGTCCTCTTCCTGTCCTGCTCCTGCTTCAGGTATGCGCCTTAGGCCGCGGGCGCGTGCACTTCCCTCCTCTTAACCCCTTCTGTACCACCCCTGTGCAGCGAGCACCAATCTAGCTCCTGCACATGGTATATCTGGCGGCTCCTCCCTCATGGAGGTGCCTGATCATCGTGTGCCTTTCATTACGGTACTCTGGCCCCATCTGGTCACACCTGTCTCCAGTCGCTCCTGACTCCGGTCACCTCTGACTCCTGTCGCTCCTGACTCCTGTCGCTCCTGACTCCTGTCGCTCCTGACTCCGGTCACTCCTGACTCCGGTCACTCCTGACTCCGGTCACTACTGACTCCAGTCACTCCAGACCCTCTGCCTTACCTGTCTGACTACTCTTGATTCTCATTAACCAACTCCTCATTAGCATTATTTAGCAGACCCATTTTGCTTTTTTGATATTTATATATATAAAGAATGTCTTGGGACTTTTCTTGCTTTCCTTGGCCGTTTATATGCTATTTTAGCTGATTTGATTACTTTGTTACAATTCTATTCAGCTCTTTGTAGTTTTTAAATGGTAGAACTGTGAATCTATGACATCTCTCTCCTGGAATTTATCCTTGCGGCAGCGCAGAGTTTTAACTGCAAATTCCCATTGAATACATGATTTATTTCAAAATGTAATGAAGAACTGAAAGTTAACAAGAACAGTAGAGGTCAAGATAAGGTCTGGAAGACAAAGCAAAATTTCAGTGAGAGCTGCTCATAGAATTGCTAGAGAGGCAAATCAGAAACCCTGCTTCACTGCAAAAGACCTTCAGAAAGATTTAGCAGACTCTGGAGTTGTGGTACAGGAAAAGACTATGTTGCCAACCATTAAGTATAGGGGGCATAAGACATGCTTTGAGGTTGTGTTGCAGCAAAATACCTCAAAAAAAATATTTATAGGATCAAGGAAAAAAGAAAACCAATGTAGCAACAAGAAAATGACTCCTAAAACTTTACTTTTAATCAATATTTAAATCCTGGACAATCCCAGTTCATAGGGTACAGGGTGATAATAAACAAACATTTAGACAGAGAATAATAACTACTCAGGGCCACTATACTCACCCTAATAGGTTCTAACAAGTCCCTTCCTAATCGCGGAGGTTGGCACCCTAGTTGTTGACGATGTGGCGCCCCCGCTCAACGTCGGTGACCCTATAACACCCTGAAAAACCCTAGTCCACGACGAGGATACACAGGAGAACACAAACACACAATATACACCCGAAAATAACCCCTGGTGGAGAGACTATATATCGTCTCTTAGATGTAAACTTACTCCTGACTCCAGTCACTCCTGACCCCAGTCACTCCTGACCCTCTGCCTTACCTGTCTCTTCCGTTCTTGAGCCGCCCTTCTTGGTTCCAGCAGTCACGGTATTCGACTCCTTCGGGCCTGCTCCTAAAGGTCCCTGTATAGGGGTCGGCACCACCTGGCCAGCTTGCCCCAGGGATCCTGGTACCGTGACCCAAAGGGTCCACTCTTGCAACCCATTACAATCCTAATAGTATACAGTTGTCCAGCACATAGATAAATTAGTTATACATATCTACATTTAGGCAACTGAGTATATTAGCTGACCTATTAAGAAAACTGGGATTGACAACATCCACCGATTTATTTTATTTGGTATACGCAGCGTTAAAGAACCACTTTAGTAATGCTGACTACTCTTGATTCTCATTAACCAACTCCTCATTAGCATTATTTAGCAGACCCATTTTGCTTTTTTGATATTTGTATATATAAAGAATGTCTTGGGACTTTTCTTGCTTTCCTTGGCCGTTTATATGCTATTTTAGCTGATTTGATTACTTTGTTACAATTCTATTCAGCTCTTTGTAATTTTTAAATGGTAGAACTGTGAATCTATGACATCTCTTTCCTGGAATTTATCCTTGCGGCAGCGCAGAGTTTTATCTGCAAATTCCCATTGAATACATGATTTATTTCAAAATGTAATGAAGAACTGAAAGTTAACAAGAACAGTAGAGGTCAAGATAAGGTCTGGAAGACAAAGCAAAATTTCAGTGAGAGCTGCTCATAGAATTGCTAGAGAGGCAAATCAGAAACCCTGCTTGACTGCAAAAGACCTTCAGAAAGATTTAGCAGACTCTGGAGTTGTAGTACATTGTTCTACTGTTCAGAGACACCTGCAGAAATATGGCCTTCATGGAAGAGTCATCAAAAGAAAACATCTCCTGCATCATCACCATAAACTTCAGCATAAGAAGTATGCAAAAGAAAAGAGAAATGTGGAGAAAAAAGGACACAGAATTTCAGGAAAAGACTATGTAGTCAACCATTAAGTATGGGGGTGGATAAGACATGCTTTGAGGTTGTGTTGCAGCCAATGGCACGGGAAACATTTCACAGGTAGAGAGAAGAGTGGATTCAATGAAGCTTCAACAAATTCTTGATGCAAACAGAACACTATCTTTAAAAAAGCTGAAGTTGAAAAGAGGATGGTTCTACAAATGGATAATAATCCTAAACACACATCAATATCCACAATAGACTACTTCAAAAGGCACAAGCTGAAGGTTTTACAATGGCCCTCACAATCCCCTAATCTGAACATCATTGAAAATCTGTGGCTAGACCTCAAAATAGCAGTGCATGCAAGACAACCCAGGAATCTTTCAGAACTGGAAGAATTTTCCAAGGAAGAATGGATGAAAATCCTTTAAATAAGAACTGAAAGACTCTGGCTAAAAAAAGCATTTACAAGCTGTGATATTTACAAAAGTGGGTGCTACTATGTACTAACCATGCAGAATGTCCAAACTTTTGCATTGGCCCATTTTCCTTTTTGTAATTTTTAAAATGTAAAAAATTACAATTTTTTTACCTAAAATGCAAAGGAAATGTGTCGTCTTTAACTTTGGCCCATTTAGAGAACAATTCATCTTCAACTTGCTTAACTGTTCACAATAAACTTTTACATGCGACTGTATACAAGGTTTCCCCTGCAACACATTCCAACACATCTTTTTAATCAGTCTCTAACAATGTGTAATCCGCACTGCATCATTTCTAGTGTGAAAATGCACCTACTATTTATTGCACTCACCAAGCCAAGCTGAATATTCATCATGTGCTCCACCACCCATCACCCACAACGGGCTATAGTGGGGTTGTGTTTGACTGCTTTGGTCCAGGAAGACACTGACTACCAGTTCCATGCACAAAATGTTCTGCTCATTTTGTGCTCCTGCTTCTGTTATTTACTACTGTGCCTAGCATTACATTTAAGAAAAACAACTGAAGATTTCATTAAATCTTATTGTATATTTATACTCACATTTTTGCTAAATTTCACACTGATGTTTGCTTATTTTCAAGACTAGATAGATGACCCCTGCTCTATACTGACATGATACAAATATATTTTGTTTTTATAAACTCAGCTTAGGTCACAATATCTGCAACAAATATTGTAAAATACTTACCTTTGTAAACTGCACAAATTCCAAAAGTTCTCGCTTTTCCTCGCAGCTTGCCTCCATACTTTTATTTAATGAGATATATATAAGGGCATCTCTTCCTTAAAACAAGAATAAAAAATGTTACAATAATAGGGATAATAAAACTAGCTCATGTTGTAAAAGACATCTGTATATAAGACAACTATGCCACTCATCTATGCATTATTAATGTAGTGAGAGCTGATGTGTATACACCATAATACACACACACACGTACAGTGGGGGAAATAAGTATTTGACACACTGACGTTTTTGCAAGTTTTTCCACCTACAAGGAATAGAGAGGTCTGGAATTTTTATCATGGGTACGCTTCAACTGTTAGAGACAGAATCTTAACAGACACTGCAGCAAGGAATTTGTCCCACTCCTCCCTACAGATGTAAGAAGATGAGCCGGGACAGAGTCAGCGGTTTCCGGTAAACTTTGTGGCCGGAACTATCAAGACTGTCACCACTGTTGCCGTGGGAAAGTTCTTCGGGTGGGGAGGACCTTTGCACTGGACAGCAGGGGCATGGGGGATATAAAAAAGGGACTGAGTGCGGGAACGGGAGAGATTTGGCGGGAAAGTAACAGGAGAACAAGGAGAAGGTTGACTCCCACCCCACTGCTCCGACTGCGAACTTCACATCATCCATCCCCCAGCACTCTGACTTGCAAACTGACTGCGTCCCTACTGAGCAGCCCTCGAACCCTACCTTGCTGGATGGCTCCTTCCCACTCTCATTGAGAGACAACCTGACTTGTTCCATTTCTAGAGACTACTTCAGAGGTTTGCAGGCTGCCGCGGCCTGCAAGCGTGCATGCGGCCTGTGTTCCGCGCCATTCCAGAGGAATCCACAAGAGAGACTGTTTCTACGTTCCAGCGCACTTAAGCCAATTGGGACCGGATAAATTGGCACTGTCTGGAGACAGTGCTTTTCGTTTCTTCGTAACAGAGCCAGAGACATTGTCCACGACTTACGACGCCGGCGGGAGATAGTCCAGCCTTTCCCCAACAAGAACTGCAAGTGATAAGTTTTTTTTTCGCACACCTTCTCAAATATTGTGTCTGTATGCAAATCATGTTGTTGCCGTGTCTGATCTCATCTCCCTGTGTGGAGTATTCCTTGTATGTAAATAACTTGTTCTAGTAAATTCTGTTAACCCCTTCTCTGCCTCCGGCGCTTCACTGCATCCAACAAATCTTTTTTTCAGTGCCTCTTCCATTTTAGCGTAGTCGGCAGGATGCAGTCTAATAGCACGGAGGTGGCAGAACAGGCAGCTGGGCCCAGAACCAATATCTCCCTGGGGGCCATGCTGAGTAACTTGCCTAAATTCACGGGGTCCAAAACTATGTTGTGGAGTTGGATGGAGCGCATGAGAGATATGATGAGAATGCACCCTATGACCCCACGCTCGAGGTGGCCATTATGGCTTTGGATGGAGAGGCTCGAGACTCTGTGATGTTGTGTACCCCTGAGTCTGTGATACATTTGCTAAAGTACTCCAAATCTTAGAGGCGACCCATGGGGACCCCACTGACGTAGGGGAACTGAGGACTCGCCTGTTTAGCCATATGCAAAGAGAGGGGGAGACTGTTACACAATATATAAATGCACTGCAAGAGTTGCACACTGCCATTGCTAGAAAGGACGGAGTGGGAATAGGGCCAACAGATGTCATGTTGCGTGACTTTTTGGTGACTGGCCTGCGTTATGCCCTGACCAAGCAGAACCTGAGAGAGCGGGTGCAGACGGACCCTCGTATCACTTTTACTGATATAGGCAAACAGGACCGATCACGTAAACAGGAGCAGGGGGTGATGGTCCCGGTAGGTAAGGTCCAGAGTGGTGAAGCAGCAGTGAAGATAGTTGCTGAGCCCCAATGGGTTAAAGAGATGAGAAAAGAGCTGTTGAATATTCAAGTATTCAAGGGGAGTTGGCTCAGGTGAAGGAGAAAGTTGAAGCCGGTCAGCACGCAGCTGGGGGCCAAGGTGAAGCAGAAGCCCATTACGAGGCGAGAAGGTTCCGCCGACAGAGGCAATTCGCTTGATATAACTGCGGAGAAGTAAGACAGATGGCCATGCCGGGCCGCGCCCCGGCCATGTCTTCTGTTAAATTACAGGGCTTTGAGCCCAGGGGACATTGCCCGGAGCCAGAATGGAAAGGAAGGAGTAGTGAAAGTCCCACAAATCTGGTGTCTACATGCCCGCTTGTCTGGGCTGAGTCTGATGGGCGGGCCACACGTTGCCTGGTGGATACTGGGTCTCAAGTGACCATGATGCTCAAAGCGTATTTTTGCCAACACTTCCCAGAGACTCTCTGGCCTGAGTGGGACCCGGTAGTAAAACTGACAGTGGCAAACCACCTGCCCATCCTGGTCGCAGCGGTGGTGTGGATGCAGGTCTCCTTGTGCAAGATGGATCTTGGATGGAGAGGTATTGTGCTGACCCTGGGGGTGGCCGGCCATGGTCATACCATGAATATCCTGAAAGAGTTTGGAAAACTGCTCAGCGATAAACCTTCTCATTTGTCCTTAAAACAATGGAGTCCGTACACCCCCCAGCGACACGTGTTTCAACAGTTAATTCGTACAGCTCGGGTTCAGGAGGTCTCTAGTCAGGGGGAAACATTAGGAAAATAGGAAAAGTGGTTGTGCTGGCCTCCACTCAACTCACCCTACCACCAGGACAGACCGTACTGACCCTTTCCATCCGAGCACATGCCCCGCTGGAGGGGGTGGAAGTAAATTGGAACCCTTGGTAATGGAACAATTGCCCGCAGGACTCTTAGTGGCCCGAACACTGGCCGTGGTATGAGAAGGGACAGTGCTGGTACGTTGCGTAAATTTGATGGATCAGGAGATTGTCATCCCACATAGGGGTGGAGTGGCGCAGGTAGTGGGCATGCCCGAAGAAATCATACCGCCTCAGGTTATACAGCTGGCAGTAAATCCAGAAGACCCGTGGTCGGTAAAAGTTACCACTTCTCTGACAGCCGAACCTCAGTACATCCAAGAGGGTCAGCGCATACTGGAACAGATGCACGCTGAATTACCTGGACTCACGCCCACCCAGGTACAAGTGGAAGCGTTACTGGGGCGATAGCAAACAGTTTTTGCGAATCATGAGGATGACTTTGGCTGCACCACAGCGATCATTCATGAGATACCAAGGGGGGATACAGCACCCATTCGAGAACGGTACCGGCAAATTCCCCGTCAGTTATATCAGGAAGTGAGAGAGATGTTCGGTCACATGCTACAGGCGGGCGTCATTAGGGAGAGCAAGAGTCCATTGGGCAGCTCCCATTGTGCTGGTGTGGAAGAAGGAAGGGACACTGAGGTTCTGTGTGGATTACCGCAAACTCAACGCCTGCACCATGAAGGACTCATACCCCCTACCCCAGATTGAGGAATCTCTGTCTGCACTGGGAAAAGCCAAATGCACCATTGGGAGCCGGTGGCGGCGACAGTGCGCACGCGTGGGGCTTGGCCTAAGCGATGTCACACGCCGCAAGGTATCTCTGGGTAGGCCGGGCCAGTGCGCGCGCTCGGGGGGGTGGGCGCCACCGGATGACGTGGACGGCGCAAAGCATCTCTGGGAGCCGATTGGAGATGCACAGGTGTCACTGAAACCGGGGGGAGAGGAAAAAAAAAGAAAAAAATGCCCCCCCGCTTGATTAAAAGCGCACAGGGAGAACAGCGCTGCCTGTATCTGACACCATGAGTTCCGAGCCTCCAGAAGAGCAACAGCTGCTAGACGTGTCCTCTGACACAGGACACCAGCAGCAAACGTGGAAATCACCGCAGCAGCACCACAAGAAGGATGCCAAGGACCAGGCACAGCGACACAGCAGCAGCAGCCGCTCGGAGTCCCGGTGCAGCAAAGGGTCTGGTGGGACAGGGGTCCCAAAAGACAAACCGCGAGCAGAGCCGGGGCCTACTTCTGATTCCGTATCCTTCTTTGGTCTGATGGGTAAGTGGACTACGTGAGCGTATATATTAGGGCCTGTCCTCCTCTTATAGGGGAAGAAGTGTACGCAGGAGGCCAACCACAATATTTGCCCACTATGCAAGGAGGAGCTCCCCACAGCGTGGGGGAAGAGGCTCTGCCAATCCTGCATTGAACATACAATATGCAAGGAATCCCCAGGGTTCGCTTCTGACCTTAGAGCCCTAATTGTCCACCAAGTAGAAAACACCTTCAAAACCCTTCAGGGAAAAAGCAAAAAGCATAAGAAGCCTAAAAGAAAGGAGCCTGAGTCAGATCATAGTGATAGGGAGAGCGAATCGTCTTCATCAGGCACGGATAGCACTTCATCCGACTAATCATACTCTGCGGAAGAGGGTCGCAGCTGTTTCCCTATAGAGGAAACGGACAACCTAATAAAGGCAATCAGAACCACTATGGGACTAGTAGACACCAGGCCCAAAAGAACCATTCAGGATGCCATGTTCAGCGGGTTAGAGCAGAAGAAGAGGAGGTCTTTTCCCATGAATGATAAAATCCAGGCGCTTATACAGAGGAAGTGGAAAAGGCCAGAGAAAAAGGGCCTCCTAGCATCAAAAACGAAATATCCCTCTGAGGAGCCAAGCTGCTCATTGTGAGACAAAGCACCGAAGGTGGATGTGGCCATGGCGAAAGCCTCCAAAAAATTCTCTCTGCCCTTTGAGGACATGGGGACACTGAAAGACCCCATGGACAAAAAAGCGGATACATTCCTAAAAGGAGCTTGGGAGGCAGCAGGAGGAGGACTAAAACCCGCTATAGCTGCAACCTGCACAGCTAGAGCCCTGATGGTGTGCCTGGATCAGCTGGACAACCAACTAAAGAACAAAACCCCAAGGGGCACAATCCTAAACTCTGTCTCGTTAATGAGAGGAGCGGCGGCGTTTCTGGCGGACGCATCCGCGGATTCGATCAGGTTGACAGCCAGGGCAGCCTCATTCTCGAACACAGCCAGAAAGGGCTCTATGGCTCAAGTGCTGGACAGGAGACCTGCAAACGAAAACAAAACTCTGCTCCATTCCCTGTGAAGGGGAATTCCTTTTCGGACCCAAACTGGACGATATACTTGAAAAAGCAGGGGACAAAAAGAAGTCTTTCCCTAACCCATCTAAATACCCCTTCAAACGCTTTCGGAGCAAGAAATTTAGGCTCACTGACAGCATTACACATAAAAGGGTCAGACAATGTGACGGCGGACTTCCTAAGTCGCACACAACTGAGACAGGGCGAGTGGGAGTTGAACCAGGGAATTTTCAATCAGATCACGAAGCTATGGGGGAAACCCAACATAGACCTATTTGCCAACAAGACGAATCGGAAGGTGAAAACCTTCTGCTCCATAGACCCATCGGGGAACCCAATAGCCCTGGATGCCCTTATGATCCCCTGGCACTTTCCCCTCGCATATGCGTTCCCACCAATAGCCTTAATTCCATCAGTTCTGAGGAAGATTCGGGAGGACAAAGCAAGGGTGATCGTAATAGCTCCCTTCTGACCAAGAAGGACTTGGTTCTCTTGGCTGAGGAGAATGTCCATACATATGACGGCCTGGAATTTGAAAGGGCTCTGTTAAACAACAGGGGCTTCTCCAAAAATTTACTATCTACTCTCCTACGGAGCAGAAAACCGGTAACCACTAGATTGTACAGTAGGATCTTGAGGAAGTTCCTTTCGGTATCAGGGGCAGGCTCGGGTGGGAATGTACCTCTATCTAAGATTCTCGAGTTCCTGCAGAAGGGGCTAGAACAAGGACTGGCTACCAGCAAATTGAAGGTTCATATGGTGGCCCTAGGGGCCCTATACAACTATGACTTGGCAGGGAACCATTGGGTTTCCAGGTTCATTTAGGCAGCAGGTAGATCCAGGCCCATGCCTTCTCTAAACACTCCTCCCTGGGATGTAAACTTGGTGCTCTCAGCCCTGACCAAGCCTCCCTTTGAGCCTTTGCAAGAAGCTCCGCTAAAATTAATATCTCTCAAGACCTCCCTCTTGATAGCCCTCACATCGTCCAGTAGAATTAGTGACATCTAGGCCCTGTCAGCCTTCCCTCCATTTACACAGATCCTGGATGACAGGGTGGTACTTAGGACAGACCCAGCCTATCTGCCGAAGGTAGCGTCTCGATTCCACAGAAGTCAAGAAATCTCCCTCCCCAATCCCAAAAACAAGGCAGAAGAGACCCTACACACATTAGATGTCAGGAGATGCCTAATTGGATACCTAGCAGCCACCAGGGAGTGTAGGAAGGATAGGTCTCTTTTTGTCTGCTTCCAGGGGCCAAAGAAAGGGCGAAAGGCATCAAAGAGCACGCTGGCCAGGTGGATAAGAGATGCCATCACCTTGTCGTACTCGTCACAGGGTGCGGACATTCCAGGCAGAATAACGGCCCATTCCACAAGAGCGGTGTTGACTTCCTGGACAGAGAGTGCATGCGTCTCCATTGAACAGATATGTAGAGCCGCCACTTGGTCCTCTCCTTCGACTTTCTTTAACCACTATCAGCTGGACCTAGCCACCTCCTCAGATGTAACCTTTGGTAGAAGGGTGCTGGAGGCAGTGGTCCCCCCCTAATAGATAGTCTCTGCAATTCTCTTCGTGGTGCCATCATGGGGGAAAGAGAAAATTGTAGTTACTTACCATTAACAGTATTTCTCTGAGCCCATGACAGCACCCGTATATTCCCTCCCTACACGCGTGGGGTGCGCACTTATTGTAAATACAGTTTAGTCAAAAAGTCACGTGGTGTCTCCTCTACGCAGTATTAATTATAGAAATTTTTTCTTAAAGTTGTGTTAGTATTAGGCTGAAGTTCCGTTAATGTTCTGTAAAACAACTGATGTGGGAGAGAGGTACCGCCTTTTTATCTGTAGGTTTCCTGTCCCCGTGGGGCGGATCCCCTCTCTCTGTGGTGCCGTCATGGGCTCAGACAAATACTGCTAATGGTAATTAACTATGATTTTATACTACCTATGGGCCTCTTTGAATTCAACAGGATACCATTTGGCTTGGCCAATGCCCCCCGGTACGTTCCAACGACTGATGGAGAGGTGCCTTTGAGGCCACACTCATTTACCTGGATGACATCATAGCATGTGCTGCCTCGTTTGAAGACCACCTGAAGAGATTAAAGCAAGTGCTGAGCCATTTGCAGAAGTATGGGCTGAAGGTGAAACCCCAGAAATGCTACTTGTTCCAGACCCAAATCGAGTACCTAGGTCATGTCATTTCTGCCGAGGGAGTGAAGCCGTCACGGGAGAAAATCACGGTGATTCAGGACTGGCCAACCCCGGAGACCATAAAATATGTCTGAACGTTCCAGGGACTGACAGGGTACTATCGTCACTTCGTGAAGAACTTTGTCCGAAGCTTGACGGAAGCTTGCACAGACTTGGGCTGTGTTGTCACATTTGCAGGATGGGAAAGAGAGGGTGATTGCCTATGCTAGATGGTCCCTTCACGATTTCGAGCGCAACTCGAACAACTACAGTTTCTTCAAGCTGGAATTGCTGACGCTGGTGTGGGCCATGACGGAGAAATTCACAGAATACCTGTCCGGCTCGGAGGTGCTGGTGCGCACCCATAATAATCCATTAGTGCATCTGGAGAATGCCAAGTTAGGGACCCTGGAACAGCAGTGTGTGGCCCAGATGGCAAAATTTACAGAATCGCTTACAGGAGGGGGGGCGGAGAACACCCACGCCGACGCCCTGGAAAGAGTAAAGATGAGATGCTGGAGGGGGAGGATGTTCCTCGGTTCCAGAAGACCTCTGTGACGATGGCGGCCATGCTGGACCAGATACGGGCCCCCCATCATGAAGGAGTGTTGGGAAGATGTTGGGATGAGTGGGTACGGTTGCAGCAGGAAGATCGTGAACTTGCTCTGTATAGACAATGGGTGTCACTGAAGAAGCTGCCTAGTCAGGAACAGCAGAGTACTCTGACTCCAGAAGCACTGAAGATACTCCGTCAGTGGGAGTGCCTCCAGATGAGAAACGGGCTGTTATATTGGAAGGTTCAATTGCAAAAGGAGTTGGGAGCCTCATGGCAGGTGGTGATTCCAGAGACAGTGCTGTCTACAGTGGCCACTGAAGCTCACGAAAAGGGGGCTCACTTTGGCCTTGAAAAAACTTTCCAGTGGCTACAGCAGTTTGTCTGCCACCCTCGGCTAAGAACAGCGGTTGAAGAGGCTTGCAGACTCTGTCAGGCCTGTGAGTTGGCCAAATCCCCAGAACAAAGAGCTCCTACTCAAACTATAGTGACATCAGCCCGCCTGGAGCTGTTGACCATTGACTATTTGACCATCGGGCCGGCCCACCAAGGATACGACCACTGTCTAGTGATGGTAGATCACTTCACAAAGTTTGTGGTGGTGACTCCCACCCGGGACCAAATGGCTGAGTCCACTGCACATGCCATCTGTAAAAATTTTATTCAGGGCTATGGATGCCCACAGCGGATCCATTCTGGTCAAGGAGCCTGTTTCTTGGGAAGAGTAATGGATGAGTTACAACAGATCTATCAGTTTGACAGGTCTCAAACAAAAGGACCACCCTCAGGGAAATGGGGTCTGTGAGCCGTTTAACCGTACTCTAATCCTGATGCTCAGGACCCTGGAAGATGAGAGGAAAGCTAGGTGGCCGGAGTATGTGTCTGAACTCATATGGATCTACAACAATCGAGTCCATCAAACCACTGGTAACACGCCCTACTCCTTGTTGTTCGGCCGAACAGGGAAAGAAGTCACAGAACTGGAGCTGGATCCAGGGGAGGACTACCCATGGACAGGGGTGTCTACCTGGGTCCGAGAACATCGCCACCATTTGCAGACTCTACATTGTCTAGTACAGACTCGGCACTGGGAGTTGGAGCACCCCGAGAAGTTCCTTCTGCGGGGGACAAATCTTCAGGTTGGTTATGGAGTGTTGGTGCGGAAGAAATGTTCACGGGACAAGCTGGAAAATCTGTGGGAGAGTAGGCCGTACAGAGTGAAGCATCGGGTCGGTACAGAAGGACCCGTATACAAGATTTGTCCAGAAGGAGAAAAGAATGCTCCCCCTAGATTGGTGCATAGAGGTATGCTCTGGCCATGCCTCTCAAAGGACCCCATGCAAGAAGAAGAAACACCTGAGGTTCTGGAACGGTGCCCCCCATGACAGGAGAAGATGAAGAAGAAGAAAGTCCTGAGCAGCCATCTGAGAATAAATCTGTTAGTCAGGGCTCTGGGACCCAGGAAGAAAACATTACAGCAGGTACAGATCCAACTTTGCCTCCACTAGAAGACTCCACTATTCCTTCCAATCTATGTCGCTCCGAACGCACAACAGCTGGACAACCCCCCAATCGTAACAACCAGAATCAGATCATTTGGCAACAAGTCGCTAAGACAGTCGAGCAACGGTCTAATGTTTCTCAAGATGCCTCGCCCGTGGAATGGCAAGTGAAAAGAGGGGGGGTGTAAGAAGATGAGCCGGGACAGAGTCACCGGTTTCCAGTACACTTTGGGGCCGGAACTATCGGGACTGTCACCACTGCTGCCAGGCGATGGTTCTTCTGGGAGGGGAGGACCTTTACACTGGACAGCAGGTGACATGGGGGAGATAAAAGGAACCGGAGTGCAGGAACGGGAGAGATTTGGTGGGAAAGCGACAGGAGAACAAGGAGAAGGTTGACTCCCTCCCCACTGCTCCCAAAAGTATTAGTGTGCATGCGCCGGTGAACTATGTCCCGGAACACAGAAATGGCAGCGAAATACTTCCGGGACATAGTACTTCCGGTGCATGCGAACTAGTTTTTCTGGCTTTGCCCGCAGTTGGGCAAAGCATACTGCGCATGCACGAGTGGGGATTGCAATGCACACGCGCAAAATATGGAAAAGAACTACGGAAATTACCTGAAATATTGCATACAGCGGCCAAAGAGGGGTGGAGAGAAAGAGCAAAAACACTGCTCATCAGACCAGACCCAACTAATTTACATACAGCATGGGTGAAAGATAAAATGTATTTTTGGGTGATACATGGGGAGTCAGGGGAATTCAAAACTAGGTGAGAAATGTATAGAAAACACTCAATACAATGATATTTTTATCTGATAAGCCAAAAATGAGATGACAGATTCCCTTTCAATACAGTGCATTCGTACTGTCCTCTTTGCAGAAAAGCACCCCCGTATTATGATGTTTCCCCCACCATACTTCACGGTTGGGACGGTGTCCTTGGGGTTGTACTCATCCATCTTCCTCCAAACACGGCGAGTGGAGTTGATTCCGAAAAGTTCTATTTTGGTCTAATCTGACCACATGACCTTCCCCCATGCCTCCTCTGGATTATCCAAATGGTCACTGGCAAACTTCAAATGGGCCTGGACAGGTGCTGGGGTGAGCAGGGGGACCTTGCAAACCATGCAGGATTTTAATCTATGACAGCGTAGTGTGTTTCTAATGGTAATGTTTTAGATTTTGGTCCCAGCTCTCTACAGGTTATTGATCAGGTCCTCCCATGTAGTCCTGGGCTAATTCCTTACTATTCTCAGATCAGCCTTACCCCTAAAGGTGAGATCTTGCATGGAGCCCCTGACCGAGGAAGATTGACAGTGATCTTGTTTGTCTTCCATTTTCTAATAATTGTGCCAACAGTTGTCACCTTCTTACCAAGCTGCTTGCTTACTGTCCTGTAGTCCATCCCAGCCTTGTGCACGTCTACAATTTTGTCCCCGGTGTCCTTAGACAGCTCTTTGGTCTTGGCCATGGTGGAAATGGGTGGAATGTGATTGATTAAGTGTGAGGACAGGTGTATTTTATACAGGCAACAAATTCAAACATGTGCAATTAATACAGGTAATGAGTGCAGAGTAGGAGGGTTTCTTAAAGAAAAACTAACAGGTCTGTGAGAGCAAGAATTTTTGCTGGTTGGTAGGTGATTAAATACTTATTGCATGCAATAAATTGCAATTTAATTATGTAAATTTTTTAAATTAAAAATTAAAATTTTTACTTTCAGATTCTGTGTTTCACAGTTGGAGTGTACCTAAAATAAAAATTACAGACCTCTATATTCTATGTAGGTGGGAAAACTTGCAAAATCGGCAGTGTATCAAATACGTATTTTCCCTTCTGTATATATACACATATATACTATATATATATATATATATATATATATATTCCTCAAGATGAAAGCAGCACACCAAAAGAATTCCAGTCAAAGTGCTATTTATTAGCCCATCTGGCTAGTTGCCCATACAGCGACGTTTCGGTCCTGGGAGTTGTGGACCTTTCTCAAGCAGTGTAACAATGCAAAGTGAGTGCTATTTAAAGCTCACCAATCATACAGGTATTTACAAACAATTAGATAATGAACATTGTGCAATACATATTTCTACAAAACATGAATAACAATCAAAAAATGCATTTATAGTGCAATGTGCAAAAGTGCCTCAATCGGTGAAAAGATATTAATCTCCGCTTAAACACCATTAGTATCTAGTAATGTCCTATAATTTCAAATCAGCGGCAGCTGTATTAACATATAAATGAGCATGACTCACCCCATAGCAACCATTGTAATGGCGCCATGTATCGGCGTCTCACACTGCGCATTGCGCAGGACCGGAAGTCCAGCATGTAAGCATCACATTAATCCCACTCATGCGCACTGGCACATATATCTGAATTATATCAGATGACGTTATTCTTTATCAAACAAAAGATGCACACAGACGTGTGCTGGATTTCTTTCCCCCATTAAAGATGGAGACGACACTGATAGTGTGCTAGTGCGCATGAGTGGGATTAATGTGATGCTTACATGCTGGACTTCCGGTCCTGCGCACTGCGCAGTGTGAGACGCCGATACATGGCGCCATTACAATGGTTAGTATGGGGTGAGTCATGCTCATTTATATCTTAATACAGCTGCCGCTGATTTGATATTCTAGGACATTACTAGATATTAATGGTGTTTAAGTGGAGATTAATATCTTTCCACCGATTGAGGCACTTTTGCACATTGCACTATAAATGCACTTTTTGATTGTTATTCATGTTTTGTAGAACTATGTATTGCACAATGTACATTATCTAATTGTTTGTAAATACCTGTATGATTGGTGAGCTTTAACCCCTTATTGACAGAGCCAGTTTGCAGCTTAATGACGAGGCCAATTTTTACAATTCTGACCACTGTCACTTTATGAGGTTATAACTCTGGAGCGCTTTAACGAATCCCGCTGATTCTGAGATTGTTTTTTTTATGACATATTGTACTTCATGTTAATGGTAAAAATTCTTTGATATGTCTTGTGTTTATTTATGAAAAAAAACAGAAATATGGCGAAAATTTTGAAAATTTTGTAATTTTAAAACTTTTATGCCCTTAAATCAGAGAGATGTATCACACACATTTCTTAATAAATAACATTTCCCACATGTCTACTTTACATCAGCACAATTTTGGAAACAAAATTTTTTTTGTTAGGAAGTTATAAGGGTTAAAAGTGGACTAGTGATTTCTCATTTTCACAACAAAAATTACAAAACCATTTTTTTTTTTTAGAGACCACATCATATTTAGGCTATGTGCCCACGTAGCGTTTTAAAATGCTCACTAAAAACCAGACTCCTTACCAGAAATCGCGCGTTTTTCTCCGCGCGATTTCACCGCGATTTTACCGCGATTATGATCGCGATTTTGCCGCGTTTTTCGCGTGCGATATTCAAGCACTTTCCAAGCGATTTGAAGCATCGCTTGGAAAGTGATTGACAGGTTGGTCACACTCGTCAAACATAGTGTTTGACAAGTGTGACCAGGTTTTTACTATTGAGGCCGCCTATGCGGCCTCAATAGTAAAAGATAGAATGTTAAAATGCTAAAAAAAATAAAAAAATCGGGGTATATTTACCTTCCGGCGTCCCGCGCTGCATTCCCGGGCCACAGCGTTCCCAGTAATGCCTTGCGAGACCTGTGATGACGTAGTCTCGCGTTGCTATAGCGATCTCGCGAGACCGCTAGAGTCACGCGAGACTACGTCATTACAGGGCGTTGCCGCAAGGCATTACTGGGAACGCTAGGCCGGGAATGCAGTGCAGGACATCGGAAGGTAAATATACCCCGATTTTTTATTTTTTATTCTTTTTTTTACAGGGGTATGGTACCCAGGGCCTGGAGGACAGTCTCCTCTCCTCCACACCGTGGGTACCAACCGCACATGAGATGCTTAACTTCCCGCATGGTGGGCATAGCCACATGCGGGAAGTAAGCGATTCTCATGCTTTCCTATGGGTGCGGAATCGCGGCAATTCTTTGCGATTCCGCACAAAAGAATGAGCATGCTGCGATTTTTTCCGCGATGCGATTCCGCCGTGGAAAAAAGCGCAGCATTAGCCTAGCATGTGCAGAATGCCATAGGAATGCATGGGGGCGTTCTGTACACGATTTTTAAAAGTTTTCGCTGCGTTTTCGCTCCAAAAATCGGGGCAAAAACGCTTAAAAATCGCTACGTGGGTACACAGCCTTAAAGTCATTTTGAGGGGTGTACATGACAGAAAATACTCACAAGTGACACCATTCTAAAAACTAGACCCCTCAAGGTGCTCAAAACCACACTCAAGAAGTTTATTAACACTTTATGTGCTTCACAGGAACTAAAGCAATGTGGAAGGAAAAAATTAACATTTAACTTTTTTTGCAAAAAATTTAGTTCAGAACCAATTTTTTTTATTTTCACAAGTGTTAAAAGAGAAAATGAACCTCAAAATTTGTTGTGCAATTTCTCCTGAATAAGCTGATACCCAAAATGTGGGGGTAAACCACTTTTTCAGTGCACAGCAGAGCTCGCAAGGGAGGGAGCGCCGTTTGACTTTTTCAACGCAGAATTGGCTGGAATTGAGATCGGATGCCATATTGCGTTTGGAGAGCCCCTAATGTTCCTAAACAGTGGAAACTCCCAACAAGTGACCCCATTTTGGAAACTAGACCCATTAAGGAACTTTTCTAGATGTGTGGTGAGCACTTTGAACCTTTAAGTGCTTCACAGAAGTTTATAACGTAGAGCTGTGAAAATAAAAAATCATTTTTTTTCCACAAAAATGATATTTTGCCCCCAAATTTTTATTTTTACAAGGGTAACAGGAGAAATCATACACCCACCATTGTTGTGCGATTTGTCCTGAGTATGCTGATACCCCATATGTGGGAGTAATCCACTTTTTTGGCGCATGGCAGAGCTCAGAAGTGAAGGAGTACTGTTTGACTTTTTCACTGCAGAATTGGCTGGAATTGAGATTGGACGCCATGTCGCTTTTGGAGATCCCCTGGTGTGCCTAAAAAGTGAAAAACCCCCACAAGTGACACTATTTTGGAAACTAGACCCCTTAAGGAACTTATCTAGATATGTGGTGAGCACTTTGAACCCCCAAGTGCTTCACAGAAGTTTATAACGCAGAGAAGTGAAAATAAAATAATCCCTTTTTTTTCTTCAAAAATGATAATTTAGCCCGCTATGTTTTATTTTCTCAAGGGTAACAGGAGAAATTGGACAACAAAAGTTGTTGTGCAAGTTGTCCTGAGTATGATGATACCCCATATGTGGGGGGGAACCACTGTTTGTGCGCATGGGAGAGCTCGGAAGGGAAGGAGCGCCATTTTGGAATGCAGACTTTGATGGAATGGTCTGCAGGCGTCATGTTGCGTTTACAGAGCCCTTGATGTGCCTAAACAGTATAAACCCCCCACAACTCCATCTTGGAAACTAGACCCCCGAAGGAGCTTAGCTAGATATTTGGTGAGCACTTTGAACCCCCAAGTGCTTCACAGAAGTTTATAAACGCAGAGCCGAGAAAATAAAAAATCATTTTTTTTCCTCAAAAATGATTTTTAGCCCGCTCTTTTTTATTTTCCAAAGGGTAACAGGAGAAATTGGACCCCCAAAATTGTTGTGCAATTTGTCCCGAGTATGCTGATACCCCATTTGTGGGAGGGGAACCACTGTTTGGGCACATGGGAGAGCTCGGAAGAGAAGTAGTGCCATTTTGGAATGCAGCGTTTGATGGAATGGTGTGCAGGCGTCATGTTGCGTTTGCAGAACCCCTGATGTGCCTAAACAGTATAAACCCCCACAAGTGATCCCATTTTGGAAATTAGACCCCCCAAGGAGCTTATCTAGATGTGTGGTGAACACTTTGAACCCCCAAGTGCTTCACAGAAGTTTATAACGCAGAGCCGTAAAAATAAAAAAGTCTTTTTGTTTTCCACAAGTGATTTTTTTTAGCCCCCAATTTTTTTATTTTCCCAAGGGTAACAGGAGAAATTAGACCCCCAAAGTTGGAAACCCCTCAATTCTTGCTCCAACCCTAATCTCAACACACCCCTAACCCTAATCCCAACCCTAATCCTTAATCCTAATTCTAACCCTAATCCTAATTCGCCCTAACCCTAATTCTAACCCTAACCCTAATTCTAACCCTAACCCTAATTCAAACCCTAACCCTAGTTCCAACCCTAATTCTAGCCCTAACCCTAACCCCAACCCTAACCCTAATTCCAATCCTAACCCTAGCCCTAGCCCTAACCCTAATGGAAAAATGAAAAAAAATATATTTTCTTTATTTCAATATGTTTGCCTAACTAAGGGGGTGATAAACGGGGGGATTATTTATTATTTTTTTATTTTGATCACTATGATAATTTATCATAGTGATCAAAATGGATTTGCCAGCCGGCAGATTCGTGGCGGGCGCCGCCATTTTCTTCTGGATCCAAGATGGTGCCGCCCACCGGAGGATGCCGGCGGGACAGAGGACCACCGGGAGGGAATCCAGGACCACCGGGAGGTACAGGGGGGGAATCCAGGACCCTATTTCTCTCTCCTCTGATGTGCGATCACATCAGAGGAAAGAGAAATTAAATGCAAAATTGTGTTGTTTTTTTTTGCGATCGCCGTTATAGGGTTAATAACGGCGATCGCAAAAGTGGGGTCGGTAAAAACCGACCCGATTCATGTTCTCTGGGGTCTCGGCTACCCCCGGCAGCCGAGACCCCGGAAAAAATCCGACACTGGGGGGCACTATATACTTTCTCCACAGCGCCGTGAATTAACGGCGCTGTGGTTTAAGTGGCCTTAATTACCGCCGTTAAAAGGCGTATCGGCGGTCGTTAAGGGGTTAAATAGCACTCACTTTGCATTGTTACACTGCTTGAGAAAGGTCCACAACTCCCAGGACCGGAACATCGCTGTATGGCCAACTAGCCAGATGGGCTAATAAATAGCACTATGACTGGAATTCTTCTGGTGTGCTGTTTTCATCTTGAGGACTATTTTTGAGGTTTGGTATATGCCTGGAAGGCTTGCACCCGCATTGTCTGTAGACATATATACATACAGTCATACACTCAAGTGTGGAAAAAGTACTGTAAAGTTAGAATGCTGTAAAAAAAATAGAAGTGTTAATAGTTAATAGTATCTTTATCAAATCACAAAATGCAAAGTGAATGTATTGATGAGGTATGTAAATCAATATGTGGTGTGAAATCTCTTTGCCTTTAAAATAGCATCAAACTGTCAATTCCTCCAGGCACTTTAACAGACAATTTTTGCAGGAACTCATCAGGGAGGTTTTTCCAAACAACTTAGAGAACTAACCGCAGATCCTCTGTGAATGTAGACTTGTGCAAATCCTTCTGTTTTTTTATGTAATCTCAGACGGACATGATAATGTTGAGATCAGGGATCATTGGATGCCATATAATCACTTCCAGACCTCTTTGTTCTTCATTATGCTGAAAATATCTCTTAATTATATTTATTGTGTGATTGGGGTCATTGTCTTGCTGCAGAATTAATTTGGAGCCAGTCAGTCACCTCCCTGATGGTATTGCAAAGGGTGTTGTTCACATGAAATATTGATTTGATTTAGATTTCTCTTCTATTTATCCACTTTGCATTTTGTTAATTAATAAAAATAACCTGTTACCAATTTTTTTAAACCATTCTTAAGACAGAATTTTTTATGCATCTGCCTAAGACTTTTGCACAGTACTATATATAATACTTACTACATATAATGCTAAATGCTGTATCACATTGATAGTGTAGTATGCCGTAGGATAGGTCATCAATATGAGATAGGTGGAGGTCCAACACACAGCGCCGCCACACACACCCGCACCTTCCCCGATCAGCTGATATTTGCTCTGGCAGCAGGCAGAAGGCATTTATGAAGAGGGATACCACAACATTATTTATGTGCCTCTGTCCAGTATTACAGTTTGTCCCCCTGGGGCCACTAAATAACCACTATCAAGACTTTTGTTTCAGTAAAACCCCTTTAATTCAACAACTGAATCCCCCAGCTCTGGTACTGTCAAGATATTAAATGTGAGGTTTATCATGAAGAACCAAGTAGAATGTTGGCAGATTATGGCTTCTTTTACCACCGCAATAGATTAGATCTTAAGAACTAGGTTTTTTCCATGCAAGTATCAATAAATAACATGTGGCTATGATTTCTACAATCCAGCTCAAGTCATCTGGAGGAAGCCACACAAGACACAGGGCTTTTGTTTTCTCTAGAAAGAAAAGGAAACTGAAAAATCCTGGAGGTCACCAAAAGATCATATCTGAATCTTATAACTGTAAAAATAGTCTCCAAAAAGTGGCTGGATAGAATCACATTAGGCGCTCAGTTAATTTGTGACTTTTCCTTTTTTTTCATCATGGTTTCAGCTTGTGTGACCTTAATGATTTATTAATAACATGGGGTATAAAGGTTGGCAGAACTGAACTTCTTGCAATTATATATACTTCTATTTCCCTATTATAATAATCAGTTCATTCAGAGATTTCCATTCGGTAACTTTGCATAATATTGGATCACCTTTTAAACTAGTAACAGTAGAAAAATACCCCCCAGATCAGTTTATCATTCGGAGGCTTTGACTGTGTCATCAGAAAATTATATATTTTCTAGGTTTGGATTATACTTAAAAATAAAATATACATATATTAAATTATTTTTATGTAGCTAACCATATTAAAAATCTTTAATTATTACACCCTGTCTACTAGAATAATCGCAATAAGCTGACATTTCCTGTTTCTTCCGTTCATTTGTTAGCTTTGCTGCATGGACTGAAACAGGATCAGCAGAAAGAGGTTACTGAAAATGTTCTCATATGGCCAGAGCTGTAAGCAAAGAATGGAGAGAAGAGAGAAGGAAGGACAGGGGAGAGAAAGAGAGAGAGAAGAGAAAAATAGAGG
This sequence comes from Dendrobates tinctorius, assembly GCF_039654945.1. Classification (NCBI taxonomy): domain Eukaryota; kingdom Metazoa; phylum Chordata; class Amphibia; order Anura; family Dendrobatidae; genus Dendrobates; species Dendrobates tinctorius. The sequence goes on along the minus strand of NW_027361703.1, from coordinate 31,835,372 downwards.
GACAGAGGAGAGAAAGCGAGAGGGACAGAGGAGAGAAAGAAAGAGGAAAAAGAGAGAACAAGAATAGAAAGAGAGGAAAGAGGAGAGAGAAAAACAGAGGAGAGAAATAGAGAGGAAAGAAAGAGAGAGCAAGACTAGAAAGAGAGGAAAGAGAGAGGAGAGAAAGGGAGAGGGACAGTGGAGAGAGAGAAACAGGAGAGAAAGAGATGAAAAAGAGAGAAAGAGGAAAGAGAGGAGTGAAAGAGATAGAGGAGAGAAAGAAAGGAAAAAGAGAGAAAGAGAGAGCAAGAATAGAAAGAGGAGAGAAAGGGAGAGGGACAGAGGAGAGAAAAAGAGGAGAGAAAGAGAGGAAATAAAGAGAAAGAGAGGAAGAATAGAAAGAGGAAAAAGAGAGGAATGAAAGAGGAGAGAAAGAGAGAAAAACAGAGGAGAGAAAGAAAGCTGAAAAAAGAGAGAGCAAGAATACAAAGAGAGGAGAGAAAGGGAAAGGGACAGAGGAGAGAGAGAGAAACAGGAGAGAAAGAGAGGAAAAAGAGAGAGCAAGAATACAAAGAGAGGAAAGAGATAGAGGATAGAGAAAGGGACAGAGGGGAGAAAATGAGAGAAACAGGAGAGAAAGAAATAGGGAAAAGAGAGAAAGAGAGCAAGAATAGAAATAGAGGAAAGAGAGAGGAGAGAAAGAAAGCAGAGAGAAAGAGAGCGGGACAAAGGAGAGAAAGAGAAAACAGAGGGGAGATGAAAGAGGAAAAAGAGATAGAGAAAGAGAGCAAGAATAAAAAGAGGAGAAAAAGGGAGAGGGACAGAGGAGAGAAAGAGAAACAGAGGAGAGAAAAAGGAAAAAGAGAGAGAACAAGAATAGAAAGAGAGAGGAGATAAAGAGAGAGAGGAGAGAGGGGCAGAGGAGAGAAAGTGAGAGAAAAAGTGGAGAGAAAGAAAGAGGAAAAAGAGATAGAGGAAGAATAGAAAGAGGAAATAGAGGACAGAAAAAGAGAGAGGAGGGAGATTGCAAGGGAGACAGAAAATATGGTAAGAGGACAGGGAGAAATGAGAGTATAGAGAGAGACTAGAGAGGGGGAAGGGGAAGAAGACAAGACAGAAAGAGAAAGGCGAAAAAGGAGGGGGAGAGAGAGGAAAGATAAAGAGAGGAGAGAGTGAGGAAAATATAAATAAGAAAGAGAGGGAGCAGAGATGCCAGATGGTGGCTCAAACTGAACAGTTCTGTTAAGAAGACATCCTGTTTTCATATTTCCTGTTGGGGCACATCAGTGTGATAGAAGGTGGATGATAAGTTGGGCATTAGTGTGGAAAGATACTAGAGTGAATAATTCTTACAACTTTGTGTTAAAAGTAGTGATGGGCAAGTAGCATAGTTGCTCGGGTCTCCCTGAGCATGCTCAGGTGATCTCCGAGTATTTTGGCGTGCTCGGAGATTTACCGTATATACTCGAGTATAAGCCAAGATTTTCAACCCATATTTTAAGGCTGAAAGTCCCCCTCTCGGGTTATACACGAGTCGTATACCGGGGGTCAGAGGGGGAGGGGGAGCTGGGCTGTTAGAGACCATACTCAACCCCTCCTGGCATGTCTCTGCAGTCCCTGCTTCTCCGTAGGTCTCCTGCGCCTGTGTTCAGGGTTACGTGGTACCATTCATTAAAGTCATGAATACGCGCATATTCATGACTATAATGAGCGGTACCACATGACCGCTGAACGCAGGAAGAAGACGACCAAAGGAGAAGCAGGGGCTGCAGAGAAGACCGTGCACCAGGAGGGGGTGAGTATGACAGGGAGCAGAGCAATATTCACCTATCCCCGTTCCATTGCCGCGCACCGCTGTCTCTGGGCTCTGGGTCCTCTGGCTGTGACGTTCAGCAGAGGGCGCAATGACTTAGTCAGTTTGCGCCCTCTGCTGAACGTCACTGCAGAGACCTGGGAGACAGAACGGCGATGGAGCGGGGACCGGTAAATATCGCCAGTGCCGGGGGCCTAAGCCAGCGGCGAAATCGGCACCTGGCCCACATAGCGCGCCAGTGTCACCGCCTGCTCAGGACACTGGCACCTGGCCCCCAGCGAGAGGTGAGTATGTCATTTTTTTTTTAATTGCAGCAGTGTCAGCAGCAATATATGGGGGGTATTTATGGAGCATCTTCTTGGGCCAGCATTAACCCTTGTGCAGCAGCATATGGGGGGTATTTATGGAGCATCTTCTTGGGCCAGCATTAACCCTTGTGCAGTAGCATATGGGGGGTATTTATGGAGCATATTCTTGGGCCACCATTAACCTTTGTGCAGCAATACATGGGTTTTTTATCTATGGAGCATCTTCTTGGACCACCATTAACCCTTGTGCAGCACCACCCTCGGCTTATACATGAGTCAATACGTTTTCACAGTTTTTTGTAGCAAAATTAGAGGGGTTGGCTTATACACGAGTATATACGGTAGTTTTCCTCATCTCAGCTGCATGATTTGCGACTTGTAGACAGGCTGAATACATGTGGGAATTCCCTAACAAACAAGCATTCCACATATGTATTCAAGCTATCTAGCAGTCGCAAATAATGTAGCTGAGGTGATGAAAACTAAATCTCCAAGCACGCCAAAATACTAGGAGACCACACAAGCATGTTCGGGGAGACCCGAGCAACGAGTATACTCACTCATCACTAGTTAAAAGGCCATCATTCATACACATGGGTGTTGTTTAATAGGACTACAGTAGTTGTATCTGCAGAGGATAAATGAATGGTAAAGGACCCCATACAGTGATGTCAGTTGGACTGGCTGGCCAACTAATGTGTATGAGTACGGTCTCCTGCCTCTCCACTGACATCATCTATCAACTAGCGCTAGAGGTGCATTCAGTTTTTCGTGAAATCTTTTCTGAAATCAGATAAGTTGATGCTTGATGAGTCTGGCAGTTGCTTATTCTGTTCCCGCTTAGATAAGATATTAACGTTTGGGCGCTATCATGTGAAGGGAGGCGTAGCTAGAGTTACCTCTCTACGGGTCCCGTTTCACATAGCGACGCACCAGCGATCCTGACAACGATACGACCTGGTAAGGATCGCTGGTGCGTCGCTAATAAGTTGCAAAACAGGCAGATCTCTTCAACTATGCAGCAACAATATGGAGATCCCTATAACGACCTCAGCAATCGTTGGTACTGGGTTGCTCTCACACACCCAGGGCAGTGGAGTACTCGGTACCGGGCCGGTGTCAAGGCGGGAATGCGTCACAGCAGCGGTGACCCGGTCCGTGGCCCTGGGCGCCCAATATCAATGACGGTGATGTTAATGGTGTTAAAGTTTATATGAATAGTTTGTGACGCCACCCGTGGTGTTTGGCAAGTAAGATGGTAAGCCAACGCTGCATACAGATCCGCTGGGACTGATGGTGTGATGCAGCAGAGATGGTATAGCTCCCCACAGGTGGAGCTGTAGTCCCAGGGCAGTGTAGGTGCAATGGATGAGGAGAGGGGCAGAATGGTATGGATGATGTTACCCAGATGTAGCGGTGCTGGAATAACTGGAGGACACCAGAGTATGCGGTTCCAAAGCTTTACTCACTGTTTGCAGTTCACACCACTGCCTGCCTCCGTACTGTGTTCTCCAGGTCAGGGCTCCAGCCAACCTCCAGGCAGGATAGGATTCTCCCTTCCACACTCTGCCAACATGTACCTTCCTGAACGACTCCTCCAATGCGCCTTTAGGTGCGAAGCACTCCAGTACTTAGTTACCCTGGAATGCCTCTCTCTAGGTGTTCCTAATCTTTACTTGTATGACAGACAGCTGTAGCCTGCTTGGGGACTCCTCACTACATCCCGGATCTCTATTCAGTTGCTGTTGTGTCCCAAATCTATGATGGGAGCAAGGCGTTAGTGGCTCACTACTCCTCCGGTGTCTGTTGCCGGACATAAAGTTCCAATCAACCTCGGGGACCGGGCCCAGGCCTTTGCGCTCTCTGGACTGGAAGGGTTCTCTCTCTTTCTCAACCTGCTTCCCACCGTCCTTCTATTCTCCTTTGTTCCGATCTGTTCTATCTCTCTTATGGAATCTGTAGTCTTCAATCTATGTCTCTTTCTCCTTCTCTTCCTTCCCTGAGGAGCTCGTTCCACTAAGACCAGTCCTCAGCCTGTCCTAACTGACTGCCTTCCTCCGCCTTGAGCTCCTCTCAGGCTGACCAGCTGTCAGCCTGCTCTCTCTCTGGGACTCACCCCAGACTGACCAGACTGACCTGAAATCCTACACCTTCCCTCTCTTTTATATCTAACTCCACCTGCCTCCCCAGCACCTCTCGTGTTACGAAGCCAGGGACCACAAAAGGCACCCTATGACCTTTCCAGCATAAAGCATGGATGGGTCCCTGCTGAACTATCCTGTGTGTGGGGTGCAGGTGTTGGAATGCGGAAAGGAGTTCCCAGCCTACCTGGATGGTGGGGCACTACACCTTAGGAGTAGGTGCAGTACCTCTGTGGCGACTGAAGCCTCAGGGGTGCCACAGTACTTTGTCACACAGCAGCTATTCTGAATTATTCCAGCCTGCGTCCCTGAGTTCTGCGTCCCCACCGAGGTCGCTCGTCGGCGTCAAACACAGCAATGCATGCTGGCCAGTGAGACACCGACGATGAAGAAATGGCCCAGGACATTCGAGCATGATCAGCGATATCCAGCGGGGGGGGCGGTCACCGCTATGTGTCACATGTAGCGAGATCGCTGTTGCATCACAAAATCGGTGATGCTTCAGCAATCTCGCTAGAGATCTCGCTATGTGAGACGGGGGCTTAAGGCTTTTAGGCACCGTTATGTGAGCTGTCCTAATGAGATAACCATGTAAACAGCAAATGTCTTAAAAGTAAATATAGTGGCCAATTTTAGCCGTAAGCGATCCTAGAATGTAAATTTGGGTGAGGTCTTGAACTTGGAGGAGAGACCCCCCAAAGTTACTATAGAGAATCCAGTAACACAGTAAAGCTTTCATTTTATCTGGAAGCATATGATAATTGTAGTCATATATTAGTGGCAGTAATTTCTATGAACCGTTAATGTTACAACTTGCCTCCAAAACCTCTGCCCTGCATTTGTGCTGAAATTATCTATGGTTAATGAATGTAAAATTAAGCCATAAACATATAATTCAATGCTAATCTAAAACATGAATTCCACATCAAGGCCCTGTAAGTCGTCAGCAAAAGAATGTTAAGGTCAATCATACATTTACCTGAAATTTATAGAGACTTAAACAGCCAGCCAGAGGTTTAGGAGTGTCAGCTCCAGACACAATGTGCTGTTAGGATTTGATGAACTATCCATTTATACTGATAAATGATCACTATGGAGAATTTTCTATAATACCTCCTCTATTAAATTAAACAAAGTTCTTTATTATGTGTTGTCACTGAAGAAGCTATCTTGCCTGACACTGAGGATGCCACGTTGTATTACGACCTATAATCTACATTATAGTGATTGATAGCATTGCTTATACATTAAAACCCAGCCTAGCCATGACCCTTTTGGAGCAAGCTTGGCTTCAAGAACCTTTTGCCTTTGGCATACAAGTGATCTATATTTTCATTTTGCATTCTTTTAAACTGGAAGTATAATAGAAGAAAGATGGACTATGCAAATTGCAGAGTAAAAACTTTTTTGAGCTACTTTTGTGCAAAAGTATTTTAGTAAGTATTTAGCATATGTACTATAGACCAAAGCCAAAAGTGGATCGAAACATGGAAGAAGTGCAAATCTTTCCATTATAATCCAGACCACAGAGCTTCATTTGGCTCTCCCACCATGAATATGGAGAAACTTTTGCATGCTTATTCCACTAATGAATGCAATCACACAGTTGCCAGATGTTCCGAAATTCCAAACAGTCCATAAAAATAGAGCCCTTTTTTTGCCCTGTCCGTTAAAAATACGGTATTTATGATTCTTTTTGAAGTTGAAGAAACTTATACAAATTTTTTATGACTGTAATTATCATCATTTTACAGTTCACAGTGAAGGCAGATAATGTCTTGATATCAGAATTACGGTCTGTAGACATAAATAACTTATAATCAATGATTTATTATGGTTTTCCAATGTTTCCATAAAAATTATTGTCTGTCCGTGATTTTTTTTGATAAAGTGCGCAGAAAAAATAAAAAGTCAAGTTGGCAACCAATGCTAACAATATCAGAGGCGTTCTGCCAAACAGTCTGAAGAAAGAATGAAATAGACAGCACTCACCACATAGAATAATCTCTTCTTGTTTGTATAAATTAATAGAAGCAGTAAAATTAGGCTGTTAGCAAGGTGTGCCAGAGGCAACGGCAGGTTAGCACCTCTACGTTTCCTTCGGCTTGACTGCGTCATTTTCTGCTTCTAAGTAGTAATACAATCCAATAACACAGTAACCATAAATGTTACATTGTGTTAGAAAACTACATAATACACACACACAAAAAAGCTTAATAAAACACGTATGAGATAATTTCTGCCATTAAAATGGTCCCTGTTCCCCCAGGGTTCTGGAGTATACATTTTGCTTCTTTTAAAAGCAATAATTATTGTAAAAAGAGATTATCATACGTGGTGGGTGCCACCTATTATTTTCTTTCTGTTGGACGGATTGTAAATCTTTCCATTATACCTTTTCTATGTGTTTGCTCCAGTATTGATTTTGGATTACAAATACTGACGTCAGGTACGGACTGGGGTTGAAATTCAGCCCTGGCATTTGAAATCACACAGGCCCATGCTGTCCCATCCCCAAGCAGCAGATGGGATATATTACTAATATTACCCTGGATGAAGAATAGCAAGATTTGCTACAAGATCAATATTTCTACCTGTGGCCTGCTGGGGTAGGTTAAGGAGTCAGAAACTTTTTGCTTCATTACAGCTCTTAACAGTATCGGTATCTTAATGACCAGGCCAATTTTTACAATTCTGACCACTGTCCCTTTATGGGACCACCATAATTTGAAAAATAAATCTTGCCAAATCAGACAAGGTGATTTTCTGGATTTGTTTTCTCATTTTGACTCTCATAGTTGTGGTCTGCCTATGATGTCAATTACAGGCCTCTCTCATCTTTTTAAGTGGGAGAACTTGCACAATTGGTGGCTGACTAAATACTTTATCCCCCCGTAACTCTGGAGTGCTTCAATGAATCCTGTTGATTCTGACATTGTTTTCTCGTGACGTATTGTACTTCATAATAGTGGTAAAATTTCTTTGATATGACTTGCGTTTATTTGTGAATAAAAATGGAAATTTCACAGTTTTCCAACTTTGAATTTTCATGCCCTTAAATCACAGAGATATGTCACGCAAAATACTTAATAAGTAACATTTCCCTCATGTCTACTTTACATTAGCACAATTTTGGAACTGAATTTTTTGTTTGTTAGGAAGCTATAAAGGTTAAAAGTTGTCCAGTGATTTCTCATTTTTACACCATCATTTTTTTAGGGACCACATCGCATTTGAAGTCACTTTGAGGGGTCTATATAATAGAAGATACCAAAAAGTGACACCCCTCAAGGTACTCAAACCACATTCAAGAACTTTATTAACCCTTCAGGTGCTTCACAGGAATTTTTGGAATGTTTAACATTTAATTTTCTTTTACAAAAAATGTACTTCAGATACAATTTTTTTCTTTTTCCAAGGGTAACAAAAGAAATTGGACCCAAAAGTTGTGCAATATGTCCTGAGTACACTAATACCCCATATGTGGGGGTAAACCACTGTTTTGGCGCATTGCAGAGCTCGAAAGGGAAGGAGCGCAGTTTGACTTTGTCAACGCAAAATTGGCTGGAATTGAGATTGGACAACATGTCATGTTTGGAGAGCCCCTGATGTGCCTAAACAGTGGAAACCCCCCACCAGTGACCCCATTTTGGAAACTAGACCACCTAAGTAACTTATCTAGATGTGTGGTGAGCACTTTGAACCCCCAAGTGCTTCACAGACATTTATAACGTAGAGCCATGAAAATAAAAAATCATATTTTTCCACAAAAATAATTTTTTGCCCCCAATTTTTTATTTTCCCAATGGTAACAGGAGAAATTGGACCTACAAATTGTTGAATAATTTGTCCTGAGTACACTGATATCCCATATGTGGGTGTAAACCCCTGTTTGGGTGCATGGCAAAGCTCAGAAGGGAATGAGCACCATTTGACTTTTTCAATGCAAAATTAACTGGAATTGAGATCAGATGCCATGTCACGCTTGGAGAGCCCCTGATATGCATAAACAGTGGAAAGTTCCCACAAGTGACCTCATTTTGGAAACTAGACCCCCCAAGGAACTTATCTAGATGTGTGGTGAGCACTTTGAACCCATAGGTGCTTCACAAAAGTTTATAAAATTGAGCCATGAAAATAATAAAATCACATTTTCCTCATAAAAATGTTATTTTAGCCCCAAATTTTGCATTTTCACAAGGGTAACAAGAGAAATTGCACCATACAATTTGTGCAATTTCTCTTGAGTACGCTTATACCCCATATGTAGGGGAATACTACTTTTGAGACACAGTGCAAAGCTGGTATGGGGCCATGGATATTGACTCCCCCAACCTAAAAATAGCAGCCCTCAGTTGCCCAGAAAAGGCACATCTATTAGATTCGCCAATTCTGATGCTTTGCCTAGCTCTTTCCACTTGCCCTGTAGCGGTGGCAAGTGGGGTTTGTGGGGTTGATGTCACCTTTGTATTGTCAGGTGACATCAAGCCCACGGCTTAGTAATGAAGAAGCATCTATTAGACACTTATCCATTACTAATCCTATAGTTGTATGGTAAATAAAGACATAGCCAGAATAAAGTCTTTTATTAAAAATACAACAAATCACTTTTCCATTTTCTTTAAAAATAACAAAACACAGTTATACTCACCTAACGCCTATTCCACCGAAGCCCTCGTTCTCTTGTAATAAAACAATAATAAATAACAACCATATCCATCACCTGTCAGTAGTTCTGTCCCACGCCATAATCCATGTCTTGGGGAGAATTAGTTTTCAACGTAGATGGTGCCAAGATGCGACCATCCAGGCTGAGAACCACTGGTGAATGAGCTGCTGCTAGCGCAGCGTCAGTGACCGGCGGTGACATCATAGAAGTTACCTCTGGTCACTGAGGCTGCATTCCCAGCTGGGCTGAACTTCAAGGAAATCCGGTGAGATCCCCGCTATTGTGGCGCCCCTGAGGGTTCGGTCACCACAAAGGTACTGCACCTCATCCAGTGGTATCCCACCCTCAGGTAAGGAGGAATCACCACCCAGGACTCCTAACACTCGCACTCAACACACTCATTAGGAAAGGGTGTTGGGGAGTTAGTGTGGAAGGTAGGTAGAGTGGGAGGAGCTTAGATAGTGGAGTGATTGTGGGCATCCCATCAAAGAGAGAAAGGTGACAGTTGGTGGGTGGAGCTAGTCTGAGGTAAATAGTTTGGTGTAGAAAGGGTCAGTCGGTGACAGGACAGCAGAAGAGCAGGATTGCCGTGAGAGGACTGAGGGTCAGAGAGGAGAGAAACATCTTGACTACGCTCCTAGACTGGAAAGAAGGGGTACTTGGGGCATGGGGAGTGCGATTACCCACCCGTGGGGCCCACATCCTGGAAGGGAAGGACCAAGCCACAGTGGGGGAGCCGGCCCCTGAAGCTAGTGGAGATCTTCAAGGCTCAGCTAGAAAGCCGGAGGCTGAGGTAACTTTAACTGCCTCAGCCACAACCACAAACATTCCTCAAAAAGGCAGCAGTAGGGATAAAGGACCCCGTCACCCGATGTGATCCATGGCTGCCGGCTTGGGACACTGCTTGTGAAGGTGCAGGGCAGGAAAGAAGGGAGAGATCAGTGCAGAGACATGACCTAGAGAGGAGACACAAGGAGGAGTCTTGAAAAGGTGTTCCTGATCTACCTGGGAGTTTGCCGGACCCCTCCCTCAGAGGACACAGTACCAAGCGGGTCATCGTGTGCACAAGACTTGTGAGTGAAAAACCCAGAAACTGCACCCAACAGTGTCTTTGGTGTCATTTACAACTCGCTTGCCATACACTGCATTCACCAACACTGTCACCCGGCGAAAACTGGCCTGGGACACAGCTCTGCCCGTGGAGAGCTTCACCATCTTGGCTGCTTTAACATCGTTCCAGAGGATCTGTATAGCAGCGTCGGCTATCTTAGCCGAATACTACGGGTGGCGTCACGATTCCCCTTTTCCTATTAATTATCCTACCATTTTTCCCCTTATTTGAACTTCCAACTTCTTTATTGGACACCCAGGGCCACAGACTGGGTCACCATCACCACCGTGACACACTTCCCTGTTATGAGTTCATTTTCCCCTTCACCATTGAGGTCTGATGAACTCCCTCTTCTGGTGAAGGAAGGTAGTGAGGCTAATTGCCGGACACCTGGGCTGGTAGAGGATGACTGGGTGACGGGAATTGCTGACTGGATATAAGGCAGCCAACGCCCTTCTGCCTCGCTGGTGATTTCTCTGAGGGATTCTAGGAGACCAGTCTGGTTCCTGCTCCTCAAAAGCTAAGTTTTCTGCCTTGCTTTTTGCATTTGTGTTTTGGTTTTATTTTGCCTTGCATTTCTGGATTCTGCCATTCCCTGCTGGGGTGAGCTGAATTCCTTTGGGTCTTCCTTTTGCTCTGTCTTCAGAAAATACCTGAGTACTGACATAGTCTTTTTGAAGCCTAGCGTCTTCAGGGCCTTTTTCCCTGTCAGCCTGTTGGCTCTTGTTTTGATAGGGTTTTTGGCGGATTGCAGACAGCAGCTTTTCTATCCTGTCCTATCTAGCTAGCTTGGGCCCCATCATTTGCTCAGTCTATCTTTCTATCTGTGTTAGTGTTTTTTCTTCTTGCTTCACCGTCATTATATGTGGGGGGCTGCCTATTGCTTTGGGGTCTGCTCTGGGGCAGTTTAGATTTCCCTTTCTGTCTTTAGGCTATGTAGTTCTCCGGCTGTGATCGAGGGGTCTAGGGCACCGTAGAAACCCCCCGCGGCTACTGCTAGTTGTTGTTTATAGGTTCAGGGGTCTGCAATCCGATAGCTGCAAGCTTCTCTGGTTTTCTGGACTTAGCTAGCATTTCTGTTTTAGCCTCCTACGGTGACTCGTTCATAACACTTCCCCTTTAAAAGAGCCGGCCCAGTACCGAGGTCCCCCGGCCCTGCGGAGCGTTCCACTAGCTCTTGGTGTTCGCTAATATAGCTCATCATTCTCCCCTGCTCGCGCCGATCGCTGGCAGTGCAGGGGAGAATAATGAGAGCAGTGTTCAGCGCTTACTGTAACGCTTCTTCCCTGGCACCCGTTTGTGTGGTACTGATGCAGCACATGGATGCCACACATGCTGCAAGTGTTACACACATGGACACTGACAACTCTGGTACCGGAAATTTTTGTGTTTGGCTGCTGTCACACACTAAAAGATGCTTTTTGCATCACCACATTTTGAGAGCTATAATTTTTCCATATTTTGGCCCACAGAGTCATGTGAGGGTTTCTTTTTTGCAGGACGAGTTGACCTTTTTATTCGTACCATTTTTAGGCATATGACATTTTTTGATCGCTTTCTATTACGATTTTTGTGTGGCAGAATGAACAAAAAACAGCAATTCAGGAATTTCTTTTGGGGGGTTTATGCTGTTTCATGTGTGGTAAAATACAATTGATCAGGCAGTTTTATTCTACGGGTCAGTGCGATTACAGCGATACCTCATTTATATATTTTTTTATGTTTTGGCGCTTTTATACAATAAAAACTATTTTATAGAAAAATAATCAAGTATTTTTGCATCGCTTTATTCTGAGAGCTATAGCTTTTTTGATTTTTCCACTGATAGAGCTGTATAGTGGCTTGTTTTTTGCGAGACAAGATGACGTTTTCAGTGTTACCATGTTTATGTATATCTGTCTTTTTGATCGCATGTTATTCCACTTTTTGTTCTGTGGTATGAAGATAAAGCATTGTTTTTTGCCTCCTTTTTTATTATTTTATGGTGTTCACTAAAGGGGTTAACTAGTGGGACAGTTTTATAGGTCAGGTCGTTGCAGACGTGGTGATACCAAATAAGTGTACTTTTAGTGTTTATATATTTTATTTTCATTCAAATATTTATTTAGAGATAGAATATATTTTGCTTTTTTTAATATTATTTTTGACTTTTTAAAAATATTTTTACAAAATATCTAAATATTTTTTACTTTTTCCAAACTTTCTGACTTTGTCACACTATGTGACAATCATTTTAATCATTTTTTGCAGGCTGATAGCTTCATTAGCATGCAAATGAAGCAGCATCTGCATGCTATAGAAAATGTCAGTGCTGCACTAACAGAGACACTTGCTGATCATGCACTGGGCATGATAAGCAAGTTTTCTAAGTCTGGTGACCCGGATGTCATCATGACGACATCGGATCACCATGGCAACAATGGGGATCTCGCGTCACGCCGCATGGTCTCCGATCCAGAGGCAGAGGGGTTGTCATCCCTCTGCCGGCTCCTGAAATGCTGCAATCGTGCAGCATTTCGGGGGTTAAAGTACATGGAGCGGCCAGTGACTGCTCCTGGCTCCTAGCGCCAGCTGTCAGAATCAGCTGACACCCAGCAGTGAACACCCACGATTCCCCATGTGTGCGGACGATCACGATGACGTGATGATCCGTCCCTGGTCAAATAGGCCCCAGGGCACATGGACAGATCATTATGTCTAATGTCAGAAAGGGGTTTAAAAAAACTGCGTGGAAGAACAAACTGCATGTATGAATAAGTCGAGCACTCTATAGTTGTATGTCAGCACCTGCAAGTGATTATAGAACTGCAAGGATATCTTGACTACATTGAAACCTAAATATTTCCTATGAAAAAAAATATTGCAGGCAAAATTTGGACTACCACAAAAATCTAAATTGGTTTTTATGATGGTCCTAATATTGCTTCCATCCTCTTTTCCCCATAGAAAAATATTCAAGTTACTTATTGAGTAATTTTGCAATTTTACCATGACTTGGAAGAGCTACAGTCTTGCCATTCATCTATAGGTAGCAAATCTCCATTATTGCAAAGTATACTATATTCCTATAACAGTCGAAACAATAAAATATCAATGTATAATATTGATTATGTTATTACAATGGCATAGGGTGAAGTATATTAGGCAGCAAGATAGGACTTTAAAAAAAAAAGTTGATGTGTTGACATGAAAGCACTAAATATGCGTAAGTGTAAAGGCATAAAAAAAATGTAAAATTGGCTGCCATAAAAGATATCAGAATACGCAGTACATCACTGGTTGCTGGACATAAGGTAAATAGCTACAGACTGATCAGAGTATGTCAGGAAAATATGAATTATTTCCTATCATCCCAGGTACACATACAGGGCTGCCTGTTACTCCTCCCCCATTTGTTTGTGAAAAACCCAGTACCCACTGTAGCGCCCAGTCTGCCTCTGTGAAATTCTATCCCCTCCGGTTCAGCAAATGGTCACTTTAATTGCCTGCCAGCTCTGGCAGAGCTAAGTGTTGTTTTTCTTTTCCCTCCAAAAGATCCCTTTGTCTATCAGGCTTAATATTCCAGGTCAAATTCCATAACACACAAGTATGTTAGAGGCAGGGAAAATAAATTTCCAGGTGATGATTGGGGCTACGCATGGCAAAGTTTTGCGGCCTCTAGAGTCATCAGAAACCTGGGAAATGAGTTTCTGCCCCCAGTAACATGCAAACATGCCACATTTGATCTCAAAAGAATGGTCACGTCACAGGGGAAAATGTAATGCCCCTATCGTCGCCCTGTGAGACCTCCAGCCAAAGATATGGAAGAGAGGAGTTTTTAATAATTTTTCAAAAGGGGCGTTCGCCCTCTAACCCAGCCCACCAGTGAGGTCAGCAAAGGAGGAGTCCCTAGGTTTGTGAGCATAGAATAAAACTAAAAAGCACATTTTGGGCAGTTGTCAGATACCGGAGGGTCAGCTAGACAACATTCTGTGCTGATGAACCATTTTTTTCTTCGGGACGGCTTTCCTCCCCTTTATCAACACATCATACCTGTGACTGAGATAGAGCAAGTATCATATTTTAACCCCTTTTATTTCTAACTGTACATATTGTATTTTGTCTCCTTTTGTAATATCTTTTGTATTTTTTTATACACTGATGATATTTTCTGGAGTAGACTTATAAATTTACTTGTTTTGTTCTTTTTGCTCTATGATCGAACCGACACATTCTCCGCGCAAAACCCCGCTACCTTGGGTTGCTTTCTGACAGGATATAGGCTTTGGCATCAAACGAGGGACTGGTGGCAGCGTGGCATCCTGGTTTTATTGGGAACCCTGGCAGTGACAGATCGGAGAATTATGTGTGTATTCCCGGCCTGAGGCTGGTGATACACATACCGCCCTCACTGCAGAGTGCCCGATAGCCAGTACGTGACAAGCAGCCTTCGCAGCGACTACTTATCCTAGGTGCAGTTCCCTGACTGACCTGAGGGTAAGGGGGCATCAGAGAGCTGCAAGTTCCTAACTGGAACTGAGAGACAAAAAGTCAAATTATCATGACAGAGTACCCAAACTGAACCCTGCCCACAACTAAAAGCACCTAGGGTAGGAAAATGAGCAGTTTCTATTATATCAAGTGGTTGGCGTGGTGTCTGCATCTCTTATTTTGGTAAGATGATCTCTAGAAACAAGGCAAGCCAAAAAAATGTAGTATGATGTTCTAGTTCTTTTAACATGCTACTTTGACATGAACCACCTGTCCAAACATTACCAAATGCCAGTTCTTATAGCAAGCCAATGCACCCTGTATAATATTGTTCAGAAATGGTTTTAAGAACATCACAGAAAGTTTAAGGTATTGACATGGACTTCAAAGCATCTTTGGAATGTGCTAGAAAAAAACAGTCCAATCCCCCCATGTAGGCCGCATGTCACAACTTAAGCCATAAAGGATCTGTTACTGATGTCTCGGGGCCAAACACCACAAAAACAAACACCCAGTGGTCTTGTATAGCACATGCCTTAAAAGGACAGAGATGTTTTGGGTATTAAAACAATCACAAACCCGTTTTTGACTCCAGCCTTCATCAAGTGTAAAGGCCCCGTCACACTAAGCGACTCACCAGCGATCCCGACACCGATATGAAGGTGTCAGGATCGCTGGTAAGTCGCTATGTGATCGCTGGTGAGCTGTCACACAGACAGCTTCACCAGCGATCAGCACAGCGATGCCGAGCGCCCGGCATCACTGGCTATCGCTGTAGAAAATAGTATCAAAATAAAAAATATAGTTATTCTCACCTTCCGACGTCCCGTTCAGCCATCCTGCCTCTCTCTATGCTCCGGTCCCAGTGATCCTTTGCACGAATGACCGCGAGATGTCACGGTCTCGCGGGATAACAAAGTCTCGCGGTCATTCATGCAAAGGATCACTGGGACCGGAGCGTGGAGAGAGGCAGGATGGCTGAACGGGACATCGGAAGGTGAGAATAACTATTTTTTATTTTTTGTTATTATTTTTTTTACACCTGATCGCTGGTCTCCCGCTGTCACACGCAGCGATGCGTGCTGGCCAGCGGGAGACCAGCGACCAAAGAAATGTCCAGAGGTTTCTTGCAGCGATCAGCGATACTGGCAGGGGGGCCGCTCGCTGATCGCTGTCACACACAGCGATCTCGCTGGTGAGATCGCTGTTACGTCACAAAAGTTGTGACTCAGCAGCGATCTCGCTACCGAGATTGCTTAGTGAGACGGGGCCTTAACTGGTTTGTGATTCTGAAGACTTCAAATAATAGAATCACACCTGCTGTGTCTCCACATGCCTATCTGACATGTTTCACTATTCATATCTAACCCACTAAACCCCCTGTAGTGCAGCAAGGTGGGTGCAGTGTGACAAGCAGGAACCACAGGGAAAGTTCACAGCCAAACGTGTTTCATGTCACAAACTCACACAAGTGTACAGCACTCGGTATCCTTTGGATCGCAGCTGGGAAATGAGACAATCCACAAATGCGTCCGGTTGCCGAGGGCGACGGCACCACAGTATCATGCTGTGGGGTGCCAGGAGTTCACTCTGCTGGGCTCTGTGTTAGGCCAGGGTCACATTTGTGAGAAACTCGTACAAGTCTCGCGTCTCAATACCCAGCACTGCCACCGGCACTCGGGACAGGAGTGTGCGGCTGCATAGAAATACATGCAGCCGCACACTCCGGTCCCGAGTGACAGCGGCAGTGTCGGGTATTGATGCGTGAGTTTCTCGCATTGCACACGCAAGTGTGACCCCAGCATTACCCTCACACAGGCTGACTTTTTTTTTCCAGAGCTGACTACTCTGCTCGCTGCAAAACTCCACTCACTGACACATCCAAACCCTGCTTCAGGAGTTTTTACAAACAACCTGAGGCCTTAGGACACATGGAAAACCCGGCCAGGTGAGAAAATAGACAAACCCCACTACCTTCCTGTAGTCCGTTTAAAAAATAAAAGCCCATGACAGGTTTTTCTAAATCTGGCTTGAACAAATAGCTTGCCAAAAGCCGACACTCACTTTTATTCTGCATTGCAACCACAGCTATACCTATGACTGCAATGCACTCCCAAGCCCTTAATACACTTCTGAGCACATTTTGGGGGACACATAGCGACCCTTGCAAATAAAGCTGGTTGCTGCCTCACACCCCGAATGAGCATTTAAATTGGTGCTGCTCCTCACGACTTCAGCATGTGTGTCCCATAAGGCTGCTTTTACACATGGAGTTTTTTTTGCGGCCCATTTTAACGAGCCGTATTGCCGTTATTTTTGCGGTCTCCCGCAAAAACTGGCAGCAAAAAACCTTCTCGGACCGCCGTTTTTCCCTGTTATAACAAATAGCAGGGAAAAAAATGGCGATCCCCAAATACAATGTACCGCAAAAGCAAGCAAACGTTTTTGCGGTACCATTGAAATGCATTGTGGCCGTGTCCGTAAGATGTGAAAAATATCGAGCTTGATATTTTTTCACAGCCGCAAATATGGCCCGCACGGCCATACAGATAACGGCCCTCCAACTAGTTTTTGCGGGCCGATTTTGCGGCCCCATAGATATCTATTGATGCCGCAAAAATGGCCCGCAAAAATACTGCAAGTGTAAAAGCAGCCTAACCCTCACACCACTATAGTACTTGTCACTACAGCATCAACATAACATATTTTTCTACAGAGTTGTTTTGGGGGTACACGTGGGATCTGCACAATATTAGACAGGTGGTTTTGTGACTGACCAGTTTGTTACCTTCATTCGATGTTTTCTTATAAATTGTGATATTTACTTGTGTTTTAGAAGTTCATGCCCATGGCATAGAAAATAGACTGATTTTAGATTACAGTCTGTAGTTAGCCATGTGTATAAGCCCTGGGACAGTTCTACAGTACTTGCTTCCAAAACTAATATTACGACGGTCATCCAAGGGTTACATTATTGTTACAATCCAAAAATAGTTTCCGTGAGAAGTCTGCTTCCAAGCAGGATCAGAATCTATACCAAGCAATTTTCTTCCACGCTGGAAACATCATGCATAAAGCTTTTCTTTCTGCTGAACTACACAAGGAGATTTAGTTATTAATAGGAAGCATCATATGAGGACAGCGATGTACAAAGATACAATTCTTTATAAATCCTCACACATCGGAGGTATAACTACAACCCTCTAACTAGAAAGCTTGCGGAATTCTGAGACATTTTCCATATAAGCCTTTAGTAAGACTACTGGCATCAATCCAGTCTAAACGGATTCCAAAATAGGACTCATAACTGAAAAGATGAACATTTCAAGTCAAATCTTCAGGCAAAAAAAATACTAGAAGCTTTTTCCCTCCTTAACTTGTATTGATTGTACTGCAGATTCCCATAAATTTGTACATTATGTTGACTAACTTTTTGAAAGGGAACTGTTGGAATCTGATGGCTTCACTTATGACCTTTTACAGACTTTATGATGTTGCTATTACTATGCATTTGGACATATATAGAAGCAAGTGGTGAAACTGTTATCAGAAATGATTAGGTAACATACAAAATTATTTTCAGACGATCATGTGACCGACTGCCATCTCAGCTGGCTCTGCCATACACAGGAGCACTCGTTTGGCCATGTACTCCTGTGTTCTCTGCGAGAGAGCAGTCAACAGACATGTCTGGCAGCAGCTTATCTAAGGGAGAACAAACCAATTAGCAGTCCAAAATCAGTTTACCCGACATCTCCCCCAACAATCAGTTATTTGGAGCTCCCATACATATCTGACATCTGTGAATTTAGCTGAATTTATTCCAATGTGTATGGGGGCCACTAGATGTTAATATGAACTGACCCAGGGACATCAAATCTAAAGCCCCCGTCACACATAGCAATCTCGCTAGCAAGATCGCTGCTGAGTCACAAGTTTTGTGACGCAACAGCAATCTCACCAGCGAGATTGCTGTGACACTTACCAGCGACCGGCCCCCCTGCTGGATATCGCTGATCATCCTAGAATGGCCAGGACATTTTTTTGATCGCTGGTCTCCCGCTTGCCAGCCCGCATTGCTGCGTGTGACAGGCGGGAGACCAGCATTCAGCAAGCAGGAGCTGGTAACTAAGGAAAACAGAGGGCTTCTAAGCGGCGCACAGCGCTTAGAAACCCAATGTGTACCTTATTTACCAGCGCGTTGGTGCAGGGAGCTGGTAACCAAGGTACACATCAGGTTTCTAAGTGCCGCACGCCGCTTAGAAACCCGATGTGTACCTTGGTTACCAGCTCCCTGCACCAGCGCGCTGGTAACTAAGGTACACAGTGGTAAGGTGGAAACTTTCTGGATGGCAGGGAAAAGGAAGGCATGGACAGAACAGAATTTGACTAGAGGTACGGCAGCTAATTCCGGGAGGAAAGAGAGAGAGAATTCAGAAAGAATAAGAGTCTGCCCAGAAGGCAGGGAAAGTGCAGGATACGTGGCTCTGTGTGAATTGTGCTGTCAAGGTGATGAGTGCCCTTTTGATTAGTAAAGTTGAAGTGTTTGAAAAAGACTGACTCCGAAGTGTTATGTGAAACTTGGAAACATGGAGCCAAAGTGACAGAACTGGAAGGAACGCTGACAGTAACCGTAAGTGTTCTTCTGTGCACGCTGCATGTGCAGCAGAGAGGACTTTGTGGGAACACTACAACTCGTTGCCACGACTACCACCCTTCCCGCCTTACAGCTGTCTCATGTAATTCAATTTGGGCCATAATTATTACTGATTTATCCTTCTAATACAACGCTGACGATATCATCTGTATTACACACTTATTGTGGATTTATACTATGGATATTAATATGTCCCTGATAACCGGGCGTGAATCATGGATCAAAACAGTTTTACCAACTGTGTTGATAGTCTGAATTACTTTTCATACACATGTTTATGTGTGGTAAACCAAGAACCCATGAATGGGAACAATATTTTGTGTGCACTGTGTTTGTCAAATGTGTTGCCAAGTTGCAAATTAAATGGTCTCACCATCTTGGTATTACAGACACTTCTCAGTCTCTACCATAGACTATCAAACTAACAGGCAGCTATTCCCAGGCCTGTAAGTCCTAGACTGGAGTATGGGAGCAACCCTTCCCATCCACACTTTTTGGTCTCTCCTAAATCCAGGATACAAAATCCAATAAAAATAAGTATCATCTCACTAACACATATCTGCTGGCTGCTACCATGACCTTACCTCCTGCCTTTCTACACAAGATAAAAGTCCTTCATCAGGCAGCATACTACCAACCAGGACAATTCTTTAACAGTGTTTTACTTACCCAAAATCTTTTGGTTGTGTGTAAGAAATGCTTTGATGCCGTCAATGTCTGCAAACTGATGGACTGTGTACTCCAGTTTTGTTAGGATCCGCTTGTACAGGGCAGATTCTTTAATCCCAATAGACTGAGAGATATGCAAGATGATAATTTCCTTCAGATTAGAAAGAGGTTTCTTTTTAAATCTCTCTTCATACTAAAAGAGTAAAAAGATTAACATATATTATGTTTTGTTAAAGATATATAACTACTTGATTATGCTGTAAATTACAGTACCAGGTTCCTAGCATACTATCAATATTTCCATGCATAGTGAGATCAGTGAAAATACCTATAATGCTAATTGGACACCATTTATTGGTGATATATTTTATATTGATAATCTTGATTAAAATAGCCACGGCATATTCCATGATGGACATATAGTATGCAAGTACTCATTCCTACTGCAATGCTTGTTTCCATCCACTGCCCTGTCTCTTTCTGCTTGGACATACACCTTTTTTCTTCTCCCAAGATCTTATCCCATATCCGCATAACATGTTTATTTTGTAATCCTTATTATAAATTACATAGCTAATTACAGCCTAATAATACCATGCATTAAACATTTGCTAGTGCTACCAGCTAGCAAATGATATGATCTTACAATCTTGTAAATTTCAAACATGTAATGTTAAATTTCATGTATTTATAAAAGGAAGGAAAATAAGAAAAATCTACTTTTCGTCAAAACATTTTTGAAAATAAATGAACGTCATCACTGTCTTAGAGTGAGCTGAATCTCCAGTATCACATTCTGCCGGGGAAATGAAGCATTACATGTTGACCTATGACATAAACGGACTGTTCATATAATGCAGGGTCCTCTACAATAGATATACTGTAGAACTGTCTCTAATCTGCCCTAGGCTGTTGCTATACAACTAGATACCGGACTATCAGCTGATTGCCTCTATGACCCTTTCTGGCTTGGCTTCTGGAAAAAATCAGCACTAGAGTACTAAATGATCTACTCATGGCAAGAGACAAGTACTAGAACATCCTCCCAAATGAGCTCCTGATACCCTAAAGGTCCATGTGAGGTTGGTCATCTACACCATAACAATATTTATCTTGATTTTATTTTTTCAGTTGTCCATATCTCATTTATAGGGCAACCAGTAGCCACGTTTTCTATGGGCTTCCATCCAAGACTCACAACAATCCTACACATCTTACAGTATATTGATATATATATTTAGCTTGCCAGTTGTGTTCCTGAAGGTATTGAAGGCAATGTTCTCATACGATCATCCTAATAAACTGCTTTTTACATGAGGCTATGCTGCATCTTATTATGTCCTCTTTGATCTTTACATCTTACAGTGTAAAAATAGCTTAGGACACAGTAACAAGACTTGTAGATAGAGCTCTCTTCCGCAACAACCTAACGCAGCGAGAACGTTCTGTTGCCGTGAAAGCACTTTTCCAGGACAGTTGGACGCTTTGTGTCAGAATAACATCTATACAAATGATTGTATGTAGTTGGTGGATCACATTCCTTCCTGTCATCTCTCACCAATCCTTACAATAAAAGCTAAGGCAAATCTGCCAATTTAAATTAGTCTTTTAGTGACTGAAAAATGCAAGGGTCAAAATAATCTCTCAGCCAAGTTCTTTTAATTTTTCTTTCTAGCTAACATTTACAGATAACGGCTTGCTTCCCATGTAATTTATATGTATAGCTTTTGTAGCTATAGGAATCTAATCTTGGTGCATTCAAGAAAAAAAAAACAGTGCAAAAGTATTCAACTTAGTTCTCATTTTTGACAAAACTAGACTGCAATGCAATGACAGTGAGAAGCAATGTACCGTATTTTTCGGATTGTAAGATTCTCCGGATTATAAGACGCACCCCAAATTTTGAGGAGAAAAAAAGGAAAACACTTTTTTTTAATAAAATGGTGGTACTTCTTATAATCCATGCATCTTATTGTTTACCGGGGGTGGTGGTTGCGGTGAAGTGGGGTCCCAGGGTTGCTGCTGGAGGAGGCAAGAGTGGAGCATTGCTGCAGGCCGCAGGCTGGGATGAGTGAGTGTTCTGATGTCCGGTGATGCATCTGCCCTGTGTCTGGTGCTCCTGCCCTGTGTCCGGAGTTGCCGCTACCCTGCCCTGTGTCTGACAGTGCTGCGGCGAGCTCTGCCGACATTTTGTGACAGGCCAGACTCCGGGCTCGGGCTAATGACCAACGGGGGACGGCGCATGCGCAGATGGAGATCTCGGCACCAAGATCTTAGGAGATGAGATCTTAGCGCTGAAATCTCATCCCCTGAGATCTTGGGGCCAAGATCTCCGTCTAGGCATGCGCCGCCCCCCCGGTGGCCATTTTCCCGGCGTCCCATGCACAGGAACCATGGAATTGCCGGGAGCTTTGGCCTTTCACAAAATGTCGGCAGAGCCCCCCGCAGCACCGCCGGACACAGGGCAGGGAAGCAGCAGCACCGGACACAGGACAGGGCAGCTGCAGCACGAGACACAGGCCAGGGCAGCACCGGACACAGGGTAGCGGCAACATCGGACACCTGCTGCGGCGCACCGATAAGGTAAATGTGCATTATAAGACGCATCCTCATTTTCCCCCAAATTTGGGGGGAAAAGTGCATCTTATAATCCGAAAAATACGGTAAGTACATGAATCATGGATTGTTCAAAACCAGGTAAAAATATATATATATACATACTAGCTATGAACCCATTCTACGCCCAGGTGGCGGGCATTTTTATTGGTATATGGTCTCCCATCCTGGTATATGCTGCACCCCTCATCCCTATCCTGGTATGTATGGTACCCTCACCCCCCAATCCTGGCATGCATGGTACCCCCTTATCCATATACTGGTATTCATGGTTCCATCACCCCCCAATTCTTGTTATGTGTTACACCCGGTCCCCGTCCTGGCACTGCGCCCAGGTCTGCCACTGTTACACCTGGCCCCCGTCCTGGTGCTGCGTCCAGGCCAGCCGCTGCTCTCCGTTCTGGGCACTCAACTCGAGCCTCACATGCTGCCCTTAGGCAGCAGCCAGCCTCCTCTGGATCCCATGCTGCTGTTCAGCGTTCTGGCCTCCCTCCTGCCTCCTCCTCCTGGCATCCTGTGAGGAGATCTGTAGCTAAGGCTATTAGGGCACGCCCACCCGCTCTCTTGCCTTCTTAAAGGGGCGGCGTGCATTATTCAAAAAGTGCAATTAACCAATGGCAGCGCACTGACTGCTATTTCTGGCCTCTCCTCCATAGGGAGAGCGCCGGAGCAACAAGTATCTATCATTGCTACATCCGATTCTCATGCTAACCTGTCTGCGCTGCATCTGCAGTCTCTGTGCATTGTCTAATGCTCTCTGTCTCCACAGCATATCAGTATCCTGTGTTACCTGATTATATCTGCAACCATCTGGGCCTATGCCATCCCATTCCGCCTACAGCAATCCGAGTCCAAGGACTGTGTGAAGGTTACTGGAACCGACTCCTTAACAACTACCCGGATCCAGGACCCAGCTCATCACGGACTTTCCTGTAACTTTTGTTATCCCTTTTGGTCCCGCTGGGACAGCTGCCACGTGTTCGGGGTCTAACTGGAGGTGGCACCTGTGTCCTCCGGGCATTCCAATCTGGCCCTGCCTGAGGGGCTTTACTACGGGTACCCGGGGCTCACTAGTCACACCCCCTTCAGAGCCCCCGGGTCTGTGGTCCCGAGGTTCCACTTAAAAAATAAAAATGAATGTGAACTTCACCATCTCTGTCTCCGCTTCCATTCGTTACATTATGCATGGCACCCCCTCATCCCTATCATGGTATGCAGGGTACCCCCTCATCTCTATGGTGGTATGCATGGTGCCCTCACCCCCCAATACTGGTATGCATGGTCCCCTCACCCCACTATCCTGGTATGCATGGTCCTCTCACCCCCCAATCTTGGTATGCATGGTCCTCTCACCCCCCAATCCTGGTATGCATGGTCCTATCACCCCCCTATCCTGGTATGCATGGTCCCCTCACCCCCCAATCCTGATATGCATGGTCCTCTCACCCCCCAGTCCTGGTATGCATGGTCCTCTCACCCCCAATCCTGGTATGCATGGTCCTCTCACCCCCCAATCCTGGTATGCATGGTCCTCTCACCCCCCAGTCCTGGTATGCATGGTCCTCTCACCCCCAATCCGGGTATGCATGGTCCTCTCACCCCCCAATCCTGGTATGCATGGCCCCCTCACCCCCCAATCCAATATGCATGCTACCCCTCACCCCCCAATCCTGGTATGCATGCTACCCCTCACCCCCCAATCCTGGTATGCATGCTACCCCTCACCCCCCAATCCTGGTTTGCATGGCCCCCTCACCCCCCAATCCTGGTATGCATGGTCCCCCTCACCCCCCAATCCTGGTATGCATGGTCCCCCTCACCCCCCAATCCTGGTATGCATGGTCCCCTCACCCCCCAATCCTGGTATGCATGCTACCCCTCACCCCCCAATCTTGGTATGTATCGTCCTCTCACCCCCCAATCCTGGTATGCATGGTCCTCTCACCCCCCAATCCTGGTATGCATGGTCCCCTCACCCCCCTATCCTGGTATGCATGGTCCTCTCACCCCCCCATCCTGGTATGCATGGTCCCCTCACTCCCCCCAAATCCAGGTATGCATGGTCCCCTCCCCCACCTATCCTGGTATTCATGGTCCCCTCACCCCCATCCTGGTGTCATGGTTAGGACATGGTTATTGTTCTGTTTTCTCAGGGTTAATTTTGCTGGCATCCCTTTGGATCTGGGAGGAGCATTTATACTCACTCCAGGCTACGATTCCCTGTCAGCTATACAGTTATTCTGGCTATGTGTCTGACCCCCTGGTGAGCGTGTATACTGCATTGCTTGTTTGCTTCCCGTGTATGACCCGGTCTGTCCCCTAACTCTGCTCTCTGTCTCACGTTTTGGTACTATTGTCTTCTCCGGTTCTGACCGCCTCGCTTGGCTATTGTTACTCGCTACAAATTGTCCCTATTGTACCGTCTATTGCCTGCAGTCCTCGCTTTCCACCGTCATGTTCTAGAAGACACACTGCAGTGTGAAGACAGTGTGTCTTCCACAAAATGGCACCGGAAAGTGCAGACTGCGCATGCGCCACTTCCGGCGCCACAACCCACCCTCTCCTGTCATCACAGCAAGACACAAGACCCCGCGGCCACACCAAATCGGTAAGGTGTTGTGCCGGCAATCTCTTGGGGTGGTGCGTGTGCCGGTGATCTCCTGGGGGGGTGGCGTCACTCTGTATGGAGCCAGACTGTGCAGGCGCGTCGTGCTTGCGCAGACTATAGAGGCTTCAGACAGTGACGCTTAGCCCGTTATATTATAGATATATATTCCTATTATGGATAACTAGTATAGCCTTTTTACATTCAGAGTATATTTAAAGGGAATCTGTCACCAGATTTTTGCTAACCCATCCTACCCCATCTGAGAGCAGTATGTTGTAAGGGAAAAGACCCTGTTGCACCACTTACAAAGCTTCTTGCTATAGTTTTGATAACATCAGTGTTTTATTTGCTGCAGATCTATCAGTTCTCTAAATGTTGATCTCTGTATAACTCCACAGAAACACCACTGATTGGCAAGTTTCTGTGTACCCTGTGCATAGGTAGAAAGCTGCCAATCAGTGGTGGGGGTAGGGTTATATTGAACTTATGAATATGGAGGACTACATGGCAGCAAGGATATTAATTTTCTGATTATGCAAATAGCCTGGTAACACCTAGTAATCACATGTATTAGATATTGTGGGAGTATGTGTCTCATTTAACCCATGGTGTGGTGATTATAGATGTGAACCAAACAGGGCAGCCATGTAAAAATGAAAAAATGGGAAAGAGAAATATAAAAATAAAAAAAAAAAAAGTATCTCTATTCCCCATCCACTGGTAGAACACTATGGGGTACATTAACATACTTATTAAGCACACATTGTTTGTTTTCTTGGCTCTGTAACGCTATTTACAACTACTTCTGGTCCTCGGAAGGTTAGGTGACCTATTTACATATTAGCAGAGCACACCACCTCCTGCCTGTGGAACGCAAACAATAGCAGCTTCCTGTCTCTGGAATGCACGCTATCGTCCCCTCCTGTCTAGCTGTGTGGGGCACATGTTACCTTAGTCCCGCCCCTTCCTTATTTAGTCTCCAGTGTTCGCACACCTCACAGTGATAGGACAAATGGTGGAAATTAGATTTTGCTACTCCTAATGTTGTAGCAATTTCTCAGATGGGTTTTTTCTGTTTTTGCAGCTTAAGAATTGCTTGTTTCACCTGCATGGAGAGCTCCTTTGACCGACTGTTTCCTTCACAGCAAAACCTTCCAAATGCAAGCACCACACCTCAAATCAACTCCAGGCCTTTTATCTGCTTAATTGAGAATAACATAACGAAGGGATTGCCCACACCTGTCCATGAAATAGCCTTGGAGTCAATTGTCCAATTACTTTTGGTCCCTTTAAAAACAGGGTGGCACATGTTAAGGAGCTGAAACTCCTAAACCCTTCATCCAATTTTAATGTGGATACCCTCAAATGAAAGCTGAAAGTCTGAACTTCAACTGCATCTGAATTGTTTTGTTTAAAATTCATTGTGGTAATGTCTAGAACCAAAATTAGAAAAATGTTGTCTCTGTCCAAATATATATGGACCTAACTGTAGCAGGTATCTTTATTATATCTCCCTAGTCATCACTGATTCAACACCTCCTGTGGGGTTCCAATATTTATGATCTCTTTTTTCTTGGCCTCACAAAGGTTCTGCCATCAGCTACTCTGGACTTTCGTGAATGAACAGTATCCTACCATAAT
This sequence comes from Dendrobates tinctorius, assembly GCF_039654945.1. Lineage (NCBI taxonomy): Eukaryota > Metazoa > Chordata > Amphibia > Anura > Dendrobatidae > Dendrobates > Dendrobates tinctorius. Next base: position 31,808,690 of record NW_027361703.1, on the reverse strand, counting down.
AGGAATCCATCGGTTCTTTGGGATTTTTTTTCCCTACATTAATAAACAATATCCCACTACTATAGGGAGCTGGATAGCTCACCTATAATCTACTATAAACAGGTATTTTGTTATACCTTATGCCTCTTTCTCTTGTGGATAACCCGATTTTTTTTCCACACTGATATTGTTATATATTGCATTTCAATAGGGTCCTAAGCTTGACCTTCATATTACCACAACAATTTTAAGCAGTCGGGTAGGTTCATTCTTTTTTTCTTGTTTTTTCCTTTTTTTTCTTTTTCCAGTCTTCCCATCTGGTTCTCCACATGATTAAATTCTCCATTGTACTCCTCTTGTAATGATTTTTCATTGTGTTAATATATTTCAATTATCACGTTTGTGAAGTATATGATGCAATTTTTCGTATGTTTGGAATGGGACATATTGATTATATGCCTGTATTTATTTAGTTTTTTTGGTCGGAGACTGATGAAGGCCATGTAGGCCGAAACGTTTCCAGCCTGCGCAAATAAAAATGATCTTCTACTTACGCCTTAAGTAGACTCCCTGTAAAAGGCATTAGATATGGATGTCCTATCCTTAGGATAAGTAATCAATATCAGATGAATTGGTGTCATGCAATCATGAGAATAACTCCATTGATTAAAATTGTCTTGTGCACAGAGCTAATTCTAAAGGGAATCTGTCACCCCTTGGACGTATCCAACCTTTTGATATAGGCATATAGGTTCTAGAATAATTAAAATAATCATTCCTGTATGCCTCATAGCTGCGGTCTTGCGCAGAAATCATCTTTTAATCCTTTCTGTTGACGTGTTCTTCCAGGCTCTGGGACATGTGGTGCCTGGAAGAAAGCACTGCCTCTAGTTTTAATAAGTGTATCTGTCCCATCGGCGTCAAAGTGCCCTCTGGCGTCTATTGGTTGCCCCACGCCTGCGCCCTGCCATTGTGATATTCCATTAAACCCTTAACACCCAAGGGTGGTTTGCACGTTCATGACCGGGCCAATGTTTACAACTCTGACCACTGTCCCTTTATGAGGTAATAACTCTGAAATGCTTCCATGGATCCCACTGATTCTGACAATGTTTTCTCATGAAATATTGTACTTCATGATAGTGGTAAAATTTCATTCAAATAACTTGCGTTTATTTGTGAAAAAATGGAAATTTGGCGAAAATTTAGAAAATTTCGTAATTTTCCAACTTTGAATATTTATGCCCTTAAATCACAGAGATATGGCACACAAAAAACTTATTAAGTAACATTTCACATATGTTTACTTTACATCAGCACAATTTTGGAACCAACATTTTTTTTGTTAGGAAGTTATGAGGGTTAAAAGTTGACCAGCGATTTCTCATTTTTGCAACACCATTTTATTTTTACCAACCACATCACATTTGAAGTCACTTTGAGGGGTCTATATGATAGAAAATACCCAAAAGTGACACCATTCTAAAAACTGCACCCCTTAAGGTGCTCAAAACCACATTCAAGAAGTTTATTAACCCTTAAGGTGTTCACAGGAATTTTTTGAATGTTTAAAAAAAATGAACATTTAACTTTTTTTCACAAAAAAATTACTTCAGGTCCAATTTTTGTTATTTTACCAAGGGTAACAGGAAAAATTGGACTGCAAAAGTTATTGTGCAATTTGTCCTGAGTATGCAGATACCTGATATGTGGGGGGGGGAACCACTGTTTAGGTGCATGGCAGAGCTCAAAAGGGAAGGAGCGCCGTTTGACTTTTTCAATGCAAAATTGGCTGGAATTCAGATCGGACGCAGTCATGTTTTAAGAGCCCCTGATGTGCCTAAACAGTGGAAACCCCCCACAAGTGACCCCATTTTGGAAACTAGACCCCCCAAGGAACTTATCTAGATATGTGGTGAGAACTTTGAACCCACAAGGGCTTCACAGAAGTTTATAACGTACAGCCGTACAATTAAAAAATCACTTTCTTTCCACAAAAATGATCTTTTCACCCCCAATTTTTATTTTCCCAAGGGTAACAGGACCCTAAAAGTTATTGTGCAATTTGTCCTGAGTACGCTATACTCCACATGTGGGGGTAAACCACTATTTGGGTGCATGGCAGAGCTCAGAAGGGAAGAAGCGCCATTTGACTTTTTTGGCTGGAATTGGGATTGGACACCATGCAGCGATTGGAAAGCCCCTGATGTGCCTAAACAGTGGAAACCCCCCCACAAATGACACCATTTTGGAAACTAGACCCCCCCAAGAAACTTATCTAGGTGTGTGGTGAGCACTTTGAACACCCAAGGGCTTCACAGAAGTTTATAACGCCCGGGTGTGAAAATAAAAAAAATCATTTTTTCCACAAACATGACCTTTTAGTCCCCATTTTTTTTTATTTTCCCAAGGGTAACAGGAAAAATTGGACCCCAAAAGTTGTTTTCCAATTTGTCCTGAGTATGCTGATACCCCATATGTGGGAGAAAACTACTGTATGGGCACACGTCGGGGCTCGGAAGGGAAGTAGTGACTTTTGGAATGCAGACTTTGATGGAGTGGTCTGCGTATGTCATTTTGCCTTTGGAGAGCCCCTGATGTACCTAAACAGTGGAAATCCCCCACAAGTGACCCCATTTTGGAAACTAGACCCCCTAAGGAACTTATCTAGATGTGTGGTGAGCACTTTGAACCCCCCAGTGCTTCACAGAAGTTTATAACGCCCGGGCGTGAAAATAAAAAAAATCATATTTTTTACCACAAAAATGATATCTTTGCCCCCAATTTTATATTTTCCTAAGGGTAACAGGAGAAATGTAACCCCAAAAGTTGTTTTGAAATTTGTCCTGAGTAGGCTGACACCCCATATGTGGGGGTAAAACACTGTTTGGGCGCATGGCAGAGCTTGGAAGGGAAGGAGCAACATTTGACTTTTTCAACGCAGAATTGGCTGGAATTGAGATCAGGCGCCATGTTGCGTTTGGAGAGCACCTGATGTGCCCAAACAGCAGAAACCCCCCAATTCTAACTCCAACCCTAACCCCAACACACCCCTAACCCTAATCACAGCCCTAACCCTAATGGGAAAATGGAAATAAATACATTTTTTTAATTTTATTACTTTTCCCTAACTAAGGGGGTGATAACAGGGGGTTTGATTTACTATTTATAGCGGGTTTTTATATTTGGCAGCTGTCATACGCTAAAAGACACTTTTTATTGTAAAAATAGTTTTTGCATCACCACATTTTGAGAGCTATAATTTTTCCATATTTTGACCCACCGAATCACCTGGGGTCTTATTTTTTGTGGGACGAGTTGACATTTCTATTGGTACCATTTTCGGGCACGTGACATTTTTTTGACCACTTTTTATTCTGATTTTTGGGACGCAGAATGAACAAAAACCAGCATTTCAAGAATTTCTTTTGGGGGGTGCGTTTACACCGTTCCGCATCCGGTAAAATTGATAAAGCTGTATTATTCTTCGGGTCAGTACGGTTACAGCGATACCTCATTTATGTAATTTTTTTATGTTTTGGCGCTTTTATGCAATGAAAACAATTTTATATAAAAAATAATTATTTTTGCATCGCTTTATTCTGCGAGCTATAACTTTTTTATTTTTTTGCTGATGATGCTGTGTGGTGGCTCGTTTTTTTGCGTTTTTTTCAGCAGTACCATGATTTTTTATATGCGTCTTTTTGACCGCACGTTATTGCACTTTTTGTTCGGCAGTATGATGATAAAGCATTATTTTTTGCTTTGTTTTTTATTTTTATTTTTAAGTGGTTAACTAATGGGACAGTTTTATAGGGCGGGTCGTTACGGATGCGGCGATACTAAATATGTGTACTTTTATTGTTTGTTTTTTTTATTTCCAAAAAATGAATTTATTAGGGATTTTTTTATAATTTAGCAATTTTTTTATAAATTATTTTTACCCTTTTTTTTTAACTTTATTACACTGTCCCAGGGGGGACATAACTGTCATGTGTGAGATCGCTGATCTGACACATCACAGATCGCTGTGACAGATCAGTGATCTCACACAGGCGCTGCACAAGGCTTCCTCATGCCTGCGATGTGCAGGCAGTGAGGAGGCCGGCTCCCTGCTGGCCCCCGAAGGTCCCCGCCACCATATTGGATCCGGGGACCTGCAGGGAAGGAGGCCCCCGCAGCAGCGCTGCACATTGCGCTGCTGCTGCGGGGGTCTCAGGGAAGCACGGAGGGAGCCCCTTCCCTGCCGATGCTTCCCTAAACCCCCGGTACATTGCGATCGTGTTTGATCGCAGTGTGCAAGGGGTTAACGTGCCGAGGACAGTCTGTGACCGCCCCTGACACATAGTGCCGGGTGTCAGCTGTGATAATCAGCTGACACACGGCCGCGATCAGCGGCGCTCCCCCCGTGAGCGCCACTGATTGCTATGATGTACTATCCCATCCTTGGGAATTAAGTCCCAGGACTCATGGACGGGATAGTACGTCATATGGCAGAAAGGGGTTAAAATGTACTCTGTTCATGGGACAACCCCTCTAAATTTATAACTCCACACATCTGATCAACAACTATAAATAAAAATACAAACAAACATTTGGGTAATATTGTATAAAAATTCTAAAAATAAGAATGTTTATAAAAGTGATTTTTTTTTTTTTTTAAAAGCTCCAGTAATTTAATTATTATGCTATTTAACATTTTGTTTAACTCTTTCGCACTAGAACCAATTTTTGCCTACGTGACCAGGTCAATTTTTTCAATTCTGAGCAGCGTCACTTTATGTGGTAATAACTCTGGAACGCTTCAATGGATCCCACCAATTCTGAGAATTTTTTTGTGACATATTGAACTTCATATTAGTGGTAACATTTCTTAGATATGTCTTGCATTTATTTTTGAAACATCAGAAATTTGAAGAAAATTTAGAAAAGTTTTCAAACTTTTAACTTGTATGCCCTTAAACCAGAGAGTTATGTCACACAAAAATAGTTAATAAATGACATTTCCCAAATGAGCGCAATTTTGGAAACATAATTGGAAACATTTTTTTGTTAGTGATATAGAAGGAATAAAAGTTGATCAGCAATTTCTCATTTTTCAACAAAAATTTACAAAACCAAATTTTTGAGTGACAGCATCAAATTTGAAGTGAAATTCTAAAACTGCACCCCTCAAACAGCTCATAACCACATTTAAGAAGTTTATTAATCCTTTAGGTGCTTAACAGAAACTAATGCAATGTGACAGATAAGAATAGGCCCAAATGTTTTATTTTCACAAGGTTAAAAGGAGAAAATGCACCTTCAAATTTGCTGTCCAATTTCTTCTGAGTACTCTAAAACCCATATGTGGTGGAAAACTACTGTTAAGGCGCACGGCAGCTCTTGGAAGGTGCACCATTTAACTTTTGGAATGCAAAATTGGCTGGAATTGATAGCGGACACCATGTCGCATTTGGAAAGCCTCTGAGATGCCTAAATAATGGAGGCTTCTAAGAATTTCATAACATTGAGCCGCAAAAATAAAAAATAAAAAAAAAATCACATTTTTATCTCAAAAATGTTGATTTATCTCCCATATTTTTATTTTCATAAGGGTAACAGGAAAAAATGGATCTAAAAACTTGTTGTGCAATTTTTCCCGAGTACGCCAATACCCCATATGTGATGGAAAACTAATGCTTGGGTGCATGGCAGGGCTCAGAAGGGAAGGAGCGCTATTTTGACTGCAATAAGTTGCAGACACCATGTCACATTTGAAGAGCCCAAGCAAGACCAGAAATATACTTATAATGCACATACATTAGTAATAAAAAATTATGTTTTATTGAATAAAGGCTATAAGTGATATAATAAAACCATCATAAAAACAAAGCAACAGACCCTGCCAACAATATTGCACAAAGCCGGATAAATGCATATACAAGGAAATAATATTAAACATAGGTCTAAACTTCCATGATCATTCTAGAGATAAAATACCACAGATCCAGCTGGGCTATTAACCATGTGTAAGATATAAGTATGCAATAATATATCAACATCTATAATATAACGCTGTAAGTGTCACTCTGTCTGGAGCCTTTATAGACTGCGCAAGGGCAACGCGCCTGCTCAGTCTGGCTTCAGACAGAATGAGGCATCCAGCGTTACAGGTAATGGGTATGGCGCCGGAGATGGCGGTACGCGTAGACACTGCATACTGTGATCTCTGGTGCTATACTTACATACTTACCTCACTGGGAGGAGCATTGCCGCGGCGCTTCTCTTCTTCCAGAGACCGGGGCAGGAGTGCGCATGAGAATCGCACATGCGCATAGCACTATCTGGTGCCATTTTACTGAAGACACATTTGCAGTGTGTCTTCAGCAATATGGCGCCAGACAGCGCGGTATGGGCATGCGCGTACTCCGGTGCCACACTCCTCCCCCGGCATCCGACAGAATGGGACAGCGCTGGAACACAGGAAAAAAAGGTGAGTATAAATGTTTTTTCTTTTTTGTATGTGTGCAGTTTAATAGGGGTGAGGGGGACCATGCATACAAGGATAGGAGGGTGAGAGGTAGCATGTATACCAGGATAGGGGGGTGAGAGGACCATGCATACCTGGAAAGGGGGGTGAGAGGACCATGCATACCAGGAATGGGGGGTGAGAGGACCATGCATACCTGGATTGGGGGGTGAGGGGGACCATGCATGCCAGGATAGGGGGGTGAGGGGGACCATGCATACCAGGATAGGGGGGTGAGAGGACCATGCATACCAGGATAGGGGGTGAGAGGACCATGCATACCAGGATAGGGGGTGAGAGGACCATGCATATGAGGATAGGGGGTGAGAGGACCATGCATACCAGGATTGGGGGATGAAGGGTAGCATGCATACCAGGATAAGGGGGTGAGAGGACCATGTATACCAGAAAAGGGAGGTGAGAGGGCCATGTGTGGCGCCCCTGAGGCTTCAGTCGCCACAGAGGTACTGCACCTCCTCCTGAGGTGTGGTACCCCACCATTCAGGTAAGGTGGAGACTAGAGTTGAGTGACTTTTGTTTTTTTAGGGTCGAGTTTCGTTTCGTGAAACCCGACTTTTCCAAAAGTCGGGTCGAGCAAGATCGGCCGATTATAGGGAAAAGTCGGGGTCGTCCCGAAACACGAAACCCAATGTAAGTCAATGGGGAATAAAAGTCGGCAGTGAGAGGAGGACAGGAAACACACCTACAGTGCTCATTTGAATGCCAAAAGCATCAATTCTTCTTACTTAAGCTGGTCAACCTTAATTAACTTCATAATATAAGTTACGCACTGAAAAATGGGGGTTATTTGGCTAAAGTTGTGGGGGGGTAGGGCTGGCTCCAGGTTTTCATGTGCCCTGGGCGAAAGAGCGCCCCTTTAACACATACCACAACTCATGATGCTCCGATACGGCAGAGAAATAGCGGTATAGTACAATGAAAAATACTTCACTTTTTACATCTCATGACGAGGCCCATCTATTTCTCCATACAGAATCATTGGTCCCATATAATGTTTGAAACAGTATATGATGAGCTCCACATAATGCTACAGTATATGTTGGTCCCCATGGATGAAGCTCCACTGTCCTATGGGCCCAAATAATGCTCCAAACATAATGGGCCCCATTTCTAATGCTCTAGTGTATAATGGGCCCTGTAAATGCTGCTCCAGTGTCTGATGTCCACCTTTGGAATGTTCCAGTGTATGGTGGGCCCCATCTATCATTCTCCAGAGTATAGTGCTCCCCAAAAATTGCTGTCCCAACATTGAAAACAATCAAATAAGTCTCCTCGCTAGGGAATCCCTGTACTAGTCTGGACTCCTCGTCGTCCCCATCTTCCATCTCACTGCACAGTATTTCAACCTTGCAAGTGCTGTGATCCTGAGCAAGCAGGGGGGACCCATTCGTTGGTGACGGCACTGGCACAGGGCCCCTGATAGTACGGTGGTGTGTCTGATGGCGGGTGGGCCGAACCTGCACTTTCATCTGCAGCTTCCTCTTTGTCACCGTGTAAGATGGAACTGTATAAGGGAAGGGTAACCTGAGTTTCATCAGGGTCAGATTCAGGCCGTGTAGCGTGCGAGGGGAATGTAGTGGTCTGGGTCAATGTACCAGCAGATTCATCGAGCAGTGGCTGGGCATCAGTGCACTTGTGTCGCCCCCAGGAGTACGGTCGCCACAGTGGCATTACCTTCCTCCTAGGGAGTGTGATGTCATGCTTGGGAGCAACGAAGGATCTCTCTAGCAGGTTAACTGATTGGGCGGCGTTATTCCCACGAGTCATGACCCTCCAAACAGCGTTCATGAAGGCAAAGTGTTTGTTTTACGTGGGCAGTATGGTTGCAAAGCTGAACCTTAAAGGAATATCCAGAAGGGCACCACCAGGAGTGGAGCCTACGGCGTAATTTGACTCAACACGGGCAACCTCAACCATGCCAGCTACAGAACAGATGCACACATTGCAAGCTTAATTCCGTTAACGAACGAGACTCCGTCATGCCCCACGGTCCGAGTCCGGCTTACTAGAGGGACACGTGAGGCTCTGGCACATGAGATTGGCCAATAACTGGTGTGCCATGCCCTTACATGTCCGTGGCTGCATGTGCACTACACTGAAAAGGCCAGCGTTTGTCGCTTACAGGTGCAGATAACCCGTTCTCACGCCCAGTATGGCTTGCACGTCATTGCACAAAGGTGAGAAAGGGTACCGTATCCCCGGATAACATGTATGGATAGCGTACACATTCAAAAGATATGTCTATACATCAGGAGGCAGGCTCAGACGGTGTTAGGCCCAGTATGGCTTGCACGTGATTGCACAAAGGTGAGAAAGGGTACCGTATCCCCAGATAACATGTATGGATAGCGTACACATTCAAAAGATATGTCTATACATCAGGAGGCAGGCTCAGACGGTGTCAGGCACAGTATGGATTTGACGGCCCAGACTACACAGCGGAGGAGCAGGGAGAGGTAAAGATTGCAAATGCTGGGGCCCTGCCCAAGCAAGGGGGGCCCACTCGTGGGCGTCGGTACTGGCACTGGGCCCCTCATAGTAGGGCGGTGTGTCTGACGGCGGGTGTGCACCACCACCGTCAGAGACACTTGATTGCACTATGAGGGACCCTGTGCCAGTGCCCGCTCCCAAGAGTCGGCCTACCCACCTGTCCAGGGCAACGGTGGTGACCCCGGCCATGGGGGGGGAGGCAGCACAGTTAGGGAGTTTTAGAAAGTGGCATATGTTGATGTTGGACATTCAGCTGATGCAAAAGGCGAAATAGGTCAAGTCCCAGGAAGAGGTGGACCAAAGCAAGCCATTTTTCTGTCACCCTATGTGTCATCAGGGGAAGGTGGGACAAAATCCTTGGAAACCCATGCATGGTTCATTTTAATGAAGGTTAGATCATCCATATTTTGGGTTGACAGACGGGTCCTTTTTTCTGTCAGGATTGATCCAGCTGCACTGAAGACTCTTTCCGATAGCACACTTGCAGCTGGGCAAGCGAGCTCCTGTAAGGCATATTGTGCCAATTCAGGCCAGGTGTCCAGTTTAGCGGCCCAATAGTCAAAGGGGAATGACCTGTGTGGGAGAACATCGATATGGGAGGAAAAGTAGTTTGTAACCATAGTTGACAACTGCTGTCTCCTGTCACTTTCCATCGATGCTGTTTTACCAGTTGTGTGAGCGGTACTTAAAAAAACAGTTCACAACATTGTCATGAAACCCCTGTCTCCAACGCCACTTCTGCTGTGTGCACCATGAACACCTCTGCCAAGCTGCCCCCGGCCCGTACGGCTCGTGTGAGAACCATCACCGCTGCTGTGTGCTGGGAATGCCTCAAGCAACCGATTTACCAGAGTTGCTTGTTTATTAGCCAATATTAGGTCAAGGTTCTCCTGTGGCATGATGTTTTGTAATTTGCCTTTATAGCGTGGATCCAGGATGCTGGCCAACCAGTAGTCGTCATCGTTCACCATTTTGGCAATGCGGGGGTCCCTTTTTAGGATCCGCAAGGCATAATCTGACATGTGGGCCAATGTTCCCGGTGTCAATGATGCACTGCGAGTGCTGGTTGGAGGAGCACTTTCTGGCAAATCCACATCCCTCCAGTCACGCACAAACCCTGTACCAGACCTTGCCACGCCAACATTTTCACTTGCCCCACGAGATGCATCCTCCTCCCCTAAGTAATCATCCCCATCATCATCCTCCTCCTCCTCTTCTTCCTCCAACTCGTCCAGGAGAGGTCCCTGAGCAGACAATGGCTGAATGTCATCAAGGATTCCCTCCACCTCTTCCTCCTCGTCAACATTGGCTGCAGACGCCTGCTCCTTAAGGTGCGTCAAAGTTTGCATGAGCAGACGCATAAGTGGGATGCTCATGCTTAGGATGGCGTCGTCTGCGCTTACCAGCCGTGTGCATTCCTCAAAACACTGAAGGACTTTACAGAGGTCTTTCAGCTTCGACCACTGCACACCTGTCAACTCCATGTCTGCTCTCAAAGTGCCTGGCCGTGTATCCTCCCACAAATGCATTATGGCCTGCCTCTGCTCGCACAGCCGCTCCACCATGTGCAGGGTGGAGTTCCACCTTGTTGCAATGTCGATAATGAGGCGGTGGTTGGGAAGGTGGAGCAATCGCTGCAGCTTCTGCATACGAACGGAGTGTACAGGCGACCGGCGGATGTGCGCGCACAGTCTTCGCACCTTATGGAGCAGGGCTGTTAACTCCGGATAATTTTTGAGGAAGCACTGCACCACCAGGTTCAAGGTGTGAGCCAAGCAAGGTATGTGGCTGAGTTTTGAAAGGGCTATTGCTGCCACAAAATTACGGCCGTTATCACTAACTACCTTGCCTGCCTCAAGATGTACACTGCCCAGCCATGACTCAGTTTGTCGCTTCAATTACTCGGCCAGCACCTCGGCGGTGTGTCTGTCGCCCAAACACATCATCTGCTACACAGCCTGCTGACGCTTTCCACTAGCTGCTCGATAGGGGGACACCTCGTGTGCAACAGTGGCAGCTGCAGATGGAGTGCTCGTACGACTGCGCTCTGTGGACGAGCTTTCGCTTCTGGAGGAGAAGGGTCGAACGCCTACAGCCAACTGTTTCCTATACCGTGGGCTAGGCAGCACTGTCCCACCACTGCTGTCCCCTGTGGACCCTGCATCCACCACATTAACCCAGTGCGCAGTGATGGACACGTAACAGCCCTGGCCATGCCGACTGAACCATGCATCAGTTGTGAGGTGCACCTTTCCACTCACTGACTGCTTGAGTGCATGGACAATGCGGTCTTTCACATGATGGTGGAGGGCTGGGATGGCTTTGCGAGAGAAGAAGTGGCGACTGGGTAGGTCATAGCGTGGTACTGCATAGGCCATGAGTTCGAGGAAAGCTGCGCTTTCCACCAACCGATAGGGCATCATCTCAAACGAGATTAGTTTGGCAATGTGGGCGTTCAAACCCAGTGTACGCGGATGAGAGACTGAGTACTTTCTTGACCTACTCTTAGTGTCTGGGAGGGTGAGCTGGACTTGAGAGCTGCATATGGTGGAAGTAGCGGTGGACAGGGCGGACTGAGAGAGGGTTGATGATGGTGATGGAGTTGGTGTTCTTTCTGATGGCCTAGATTCAGTATTTCGTTGATATAACAGTGGGATTCCCTGACTGCTGTGGCCTTGCAACGACACCTCAACATTTGCTGCTGTGCTAACCGGTGGGCTTACAGTGGGGGAAACAATGTAGCGTTGCTGACTACCTTCTTTGTGATCAGTTGCACATGTGGCACTTGAGGTTTGGTGTTGTGTCCACACTTGCAAGTGCATGCTGGTTAAATGTCTAAGCATGCAACTGGTATTCAAATTGTTCAGATTTTTCCCTCGGCTAAAGGTCTTTGCGCACTTCTTACAGATAACCTTGGCCTGATCATGAGGATTTTGTACAAAAAAGTGCCACACTGCACTCTTCCTACTTTGGCAGACATTTTGCGGCCTAGCACGCTGTGATGTTTTGACCCTCTGGACAAGCTGTCCAGCCACTCTTTTGATTTTTGGAACCTGTCTTTGGAGTGCTCCGGGCCTGCCAGATAACAGCTGTTGCGATGTCGATGTCTGCTGTGGATGCTCCTCATCTGAGCTATTGGAAGCAGCACCCTCTTCCCCCAATGGATGCCAATCTGGGTCAACAACTGGATCATCCATCACCTCCTCTTCAATGTCATGTGCACCTTCCTCTGTGTCACCGTGTATGGTGGTATAGTGTGCGGGAAGGGGCACCTGAGTCTCATCAGGGTCAGAATCTGGCTCTGTACACTGCGAGGACAATGTAGTGCTCTGAGTGACTGTACCAGCAGAATCATCTATCAGCGGCTGTGCATCAGTGCACTCCATGTCAGATTCATCTTGGCCTGGGTAATTCACCATTTCACTTGATAATCCAGGCATGGTATGTGAAAACAGCTCCATGGAGTAATCAGTAGTATGGCCTGCGTCATCCTTCAATCTTGGTTGGGGTGAAGGACACAAGGAAAGGTGTGGTTCATGAACATGAGCCTCCAATGACGACTCAGTGCTTTTACTTTTTACAACTTCAGAAGAGGAGGCGATAGAGCTGGAGGCTGAGTCAGCAATGTAAGACAAAACTTTTTCCTGATGCTCTGGCGTTAAAAGCGGTTTGCCAACTCCTAGAAAACTAAGCCTTCGAAGCCTTATAGAGCCAGACGATGACGCAGGCTCAACACCTCCTGCATTCGGTCCTATTTTGCTTTTGCCACTACCATCAGATCCACCACCAACACCATCATTACCAGCTGCCAACCCCCGCCCAATTCCACGGCCTCTTCCACCAGCCTTCCTCATTTTTGGTAGAAATGTAGACAAAATCCAACAAACTATATAGTAATGTAAAACAAGGTACAAGGTGTCTATAGGACAGGGGAGATTTAGATTTTCTGCACACACTAGTGGACACTGGACACTTTTGGATTGTGTGAGGCCCACTGAATATCAGAGCGCTATGTCACAGGCTCGATGCAGCAGGTGTGAAAAAAGTGACTACAGGATAAGAGAGATTTTGAATTTCTGCAGACACTTATGGACACTGGACACTTGGATTGTGTGAGGCCCACTGAATATCAGAGCGCTATGTCACAGGCTCGATGCAGCAGGTGTGAAAAAAGTGACTACAGGATAAAGGAGATTTTGAATTTCTGCAGACACTTGTGGACACTGGACACTTTTGGATTGTGTGAGGCCCACTGAATATCAGAGCGCTATGTCACAGGCTCGATGGCACAGGTGTGAAAAAAGTGACTACAGGATAAGGGAGATTTTGAATTTCTGCAGACACTTGTGGACACTGGACACTTTTGGATTGTGTGAGGCCCACTGAATATCAGAGCGCTATGTCACAGGTTCGATGGCACAGGTGTGAAAAAAGTGACTACAGGATAAGGGAGATTTTGAATTTCTGCAGACACTTGTGGACACTGGACACTTTTGGATTGTGTGAGGCCCACTGAATATCAGAGCGCTATGTCACAGGCTCGATGGCACAGGTGTGAAAAAAGTGACTACAGGATAAGGGAGATTTTGAATTTCTGCAGACACTTGTGGACACTGGACACTTTTGGATTGTGTGAGGCCCACTGAATATCAGAGCGCTATGTCACAGGCAGAAATTGGCTAGTGTATCACAAACTACAAGATGTATGTAGAATTGGGCAGAATAGGAATCTCCCTAGAGTGTAGGTCTGTAAGAACGGAACAAGTCCTCCACTTATCCTTCCACAGTGACACACAGATAGCTTCACTGTGGCTGTGATAACAGCCGTTACACGGTACTGTGTGAGGAGCGTACACCGCTGTATGGTGTGAATAAATGCACGCTCAGTACCTCAGCAGGACAAAAAAAAAAATTGGGATTGCTTTTAAAAAAGCAGTTTGCAGAGCAGTGGGGAAACAGCAATGCAGCTGTCAGGAAGCCTTAGAAGGCAGCCTAACAACCAACACCGCTGATCCACCACAATATAGCCTCCCCTTGCACTGCACACACAGTGACTGGTGTGTTGTACAGGCAAAATCGCTAGCAGCAGAAGCAGTTTTTTTTTTCTTCTTCCATGCCTAACGCTCTCCCTACAGAATCAGCAACCTCTCCCTATGCTAAGATCGGCAGAAGTAAGATGGCGGTCGGCGTGCACGCCCTTTTATAACCCCTGTGACGCCCACCAAAGCAAGCCAATCACTTGCATGCCCTTCTGAAAGATGGTGGTGACCCCTGCCTATGTCATCACGTTGCCCACAGTGTCCGTGGATCCTGATTGGCTGAAAAAGAGCGCAAAACAAACTTTTGAAACGCGACTTTGGCGCGTAAGTCGCCGACCTCGTGGCCGACCTCATCCTAGGGTCGGGTTTCGTTTCATGAAACCCGACTTTGCCAAAAGTCGGCGACTTTTGAAATTTTTCGACCCGTTTCGCTCAACTCTAGTGGAGACTCCTGATCACACTCCAACACCTGCACCCCACACCACAAAGTGTAGCAAAGCACCTTCGGTGGCTCCCTGCTTGGAGTGTAGCATAGCACCCTTTGGTGGCTCCCTGCTTGGAACACGAAATGTGCTGGAAGATGGGTAGAGTTTAGTTTGCATCAAAGAGCGGGAGAAGATAGGATTCAGTAGTTAGTTGGTGAGAGAAGCTGGCACTGGAAAGAGATGGATAGAAAGCCTGAAGCTCCATCAGAAGGAAAGGATTAGTACGGAATGTAAAGAGTAGACGAGGACTGTGGAAACCGGGTTAGAGGAGAACCCCTTTCAAGTTCTAAGCGCATGGCCGGGGTCCGGTCCCCGAGGTTGTATGGATACTAATGGTCCTGCAGCAGACACCAGAGGAATAGGTAGCTGTAAATGCTCTATTCCCACACAAGACTTGGGGGCACAACAGCAACGATAGTGAGCCGGGACTTAGGAGTAAGGAATCCCCGAAGCAGGCTACAGCTGTCTGCCGTACAAGTAGAGTTAACATCAGAAAGGAGGAACTCCAGTGTAACTCAGTACTGAGAGGACTTCATCATAGGCGCTAGTGAGGAGACGTTCAGAAAAGGCACATGTTGGCGGAGTGTTGGAAAGGAGTACTTCATCTGGCCTGGAGGTTGACTGAGTCCCTGACCTGGAGGACACGGCACGGAAGCGGGCACTACAGACTGTCAGTAAAACTTTGGAACTACAGGCCCTGGTATCCTCCATTTATTCCTGCGCCAGCCCGCTCAGCACTGCTACATCTCTGTGCCCAACACTGCACCCTCTTCCCTAAAACCCATCTACACTGCCCTGGGACTACAGCCCTGCCTGTGGAGGGCCACAACATCATTGCTGCACCCTACCATCTGTCCCAGAGGATCTGTCTGCAGCGTCGGCTTAACACCTCCCTTGCCGAACACCACAGGTGGCGTCATGAATCATCTAATCATAAACTTTATTACATCTCCCCTTCACAATGGACGCCCAGGGCCACGGACAGGGTCGCAGCTGCCGTGACAACTCCCATTGAAATAAACGAGGCCCGGTACCGAGTACCCCGCGGCCCTGGCAACACACACACACCACCAACCCCAGGGGGCGACCCACATGCATACCAGGATTGGGGGTGAGGGGGCCATGCATATCAGGATAGGGGGAGGGGTAGCATGCATACCAGGATAGGGGGTTGAGAGGGTACCATACATCCTACGATGGGGATGAGGGGGGACCATTCATACCAGGATTGGGGGATGAGAGGACCATGCATACAAGGATTGGGGGTGAGGGGACCATGCATACCAGGATTGGGGGGTGAAGGGACCATGCATACCAGGATTGGGGGGTGAGTGGACCATGCATACCAGGATTGGGAGGTGAGTGGACCATGCATTCCAGGATTGGGGGTGAGGGGAACATGCATACCAGGATTGGGGGGTGAGGGGACCATACATACCAGCATAGGGATGTGGGGGTACCATGCATACCAGGATAGCGATGAGGGGGTACCATGCATACAAGGATTGGGGGGTGAGGGGACCATGTATACCAGGATGAGGAATGGGGTGCCATGCATACCAGGATTGGGGGGGTGAGGGGACCTTACATACCATAATAGGGATGAGAGGGCCATGCATACCATTATAGGGATGATGGGGCCATGCATACCAGGATAGGGATTAGGAGTACCATACATACCAGGATATGGATGAGGGGTACCATGCATATCAGGATAGGGATGAGGGGTGCCATTCATACCAGGATAGGAGGGGGGCAGCACATACCAGGAAGGGAGACCATAAACCAATAAAAATGCTCACCTACCGGGTGTAGAACGGGTTCATAGCTAGTATAATATAATAAAAATATGTGTTGCAGACATGTATGCTAAAATAACCTAGTAGCAACAAGTGAAGTTGTGACTACTTAGGATGCCTAATACATAGAGCATAATATAGCAGTACAACACCATATTACACATTAAGGTATGTCTGATGGTCACAATAAACCGCTGCATATGCTATTGAATCAGATCACTTCCCATAAAATAATAGTAAGTAGTACTAGTCAGCCCCACAGCGTATCTCAGTTGAAGTAAATCAAGAGTTGTCACAGAAAAGCCCAAAGGAGAAACCCAGAAAAGGGTATATATATCATGCAATAAGACATGTAAACAGCTGACTAATGATAGGCAATACACATAGAGCCCATAATCATGGCTGCCAATAAACCACAGAGAAAGTAAAATCACCCGTAAGCAAAGCCCATAAGGAAGGTCTGCATCCACGCATAATTTCATTATATGTTGATATATTATTATGCTTATATCTTACACATGATTATTAGCCCAGCTGGAGACATGGACCTCGCAAATTAGGCAGGCACCACTACAGAAATGCCAAACATGTGGACAATAAATATGGATTAGGCACACTGGTACTCAGAAGGGAAGAGGGCTGTAACGTTCCGCGGATGTACTACGTCTGAGAGTGGACCCTCTGGGTCGCGGGTCTGGAGCCCCTGGGTCGAGCGCGCCAGGTGATGACCGACCCCTATACAGGGAAAGTTAGGGGCAAAACCGCAGAGGACAGAACCACGACAGCCGGTACCAGGAGGGATGGCTCAATGACAAGGAACCAGAAGGCGGCTAGGTCACAGGACAGAGACAGGAGTGCCCGAGCAGGGTTATAGGAAACGGGGAACACCCAGGCGGCAGATGCTAGTAGGGAGAGCAGGAATAGCCACGGGAGCAAGAGGTATGCAAACGAGGGAGACGCCAAGGGAGGAAAGGGTGGCGATAGGCTGGAGGAGAGGGAAACAGGGGAGCAGGAGAGCGAGGGAGGAAGGCAGGACAACACGGGAGCTGACAGGAAGAATCAGGAGGAATAACAGGAGTAACTATAGAGGCAAGGGCGGCCAGTAAAGACGGGGGTTTAGCACAAAAATCCTCAGGCGTCATCTCAACAGAGAGGACGCCTGAAATACCTTAGGGACCGGAAGGAGGAGGACACGCGCCGCCCTCAATGCCGCCCACCGCCAGCAGAAGAGGAAGTGCTGGTGCGCGCCCGCGGCCCAAGGAAGGGGCACAGGGACGCCGGAGCGCTGGAGGCAGGACGGGAGTGCGTGCTGCGGTGGAGGAGCCGGTGAGGGGAGGCGGCGGCGGGTGCCGCTGCAGAAGACGCGGCCAAGGGCACGGCCGCAGATGTTACAGTACCCCCCTCCTTACATCCCCCCTTTCTGAGGTTGGCCAGAAATCTTTTCAATATTAGGGGGGCGTTAACATTCTCTCGAGGCTCCCAGGACCTCTCTTCAGGACCAAATCCCTTCCAATCAATAAGAAAGAGAGTCCTCCCCCTGACTCTTTTCATGGCCAAAATATCGTTTATTTCAAAGATGTCACCCGACCCAATAGGTAAAGGAGGGACCGCGGAGACAGGTTGGAACCGATTCAGAATTACAGGTTTCAGAAGCGAGACATGGAAGGCGTTAGGGACCCGAAGTGAAGCCGGCAATCTCAGTTTATAAGCCACCTCTTTGATGCGTCTCAGTACTTCGAAGGGACCGATGAAACGAGGACTCAACTTATAGGATGGAACTTTCAAGCGGATGTGTTTGGTCCAGAGCCAGACCTTGTCGCCGGGATGATATGGAGGAAGATCCCTCCGTCTCTTGTCCACATGCTTCTTGATTCGGGCACTGGCCTTCTCGAGCGCCTGTCTGGTCTCCTTCCAAATCTCCGAAAATTCTACAGCGAGAGCATCTGCTGCGGGAACTCCTGATGATGCAGTAATGGGCAGCGGAACACCAGGATTCTGACCAAAGACCACGAAGAATGGCGAGTAGGTGGTCGATTCGCTGGGATGGTTATTATGAGCGAACTCTGCCCACGGTAGAAGCAAGACCCAATTATCCTGATGGGCGTTGGAAAAGTGACGTAGGTAGGTCGACAGGCCCTGATTAATCCACTCCACTTGTCCATTGGTCTGTGGATGATACGCAGAGAAGTCGAGAGATGTACCCATAAGCCGGCAGAGGGCCCTCCAAAAGCGAGAAGTAAATTGGACCCCACGATCAGACACAATACGCAGCAGGAAACCATGTAGGCTGAAGATCTGGTGATTGAAGATCTCGGCCAACTTCGGGGCTGACGGCAGTCCAGGCAAGGGGATAAAATGAGCTATCTTAGAGAAGCGATCCGCTACGACTAGGATGGTGGTGCAACCAACTGAGCGGGGCAAGTCGGTTACAAAATCCATTGCAATGTGCTGCCACGGAGCCTCCGGAACAGGTAACAGATGGAGAAGGCCAGAGGGCAGGGTCCTTGGGACTTTGTTTTGAGCACAGGTTGTGCAAGAAGCGTCGAAATCCACCACGTCTTGGTGAAGGGTGGCCCACCAGTAATAATAGGAGAGCAGCGAGAGGGTCTTCTTGGTCCCCATGTGCCCAGCAACCTTGGAGGAGTGCCCCCAGCGCAACACCTCTGGACGTTTGTCTTGAGGAACGAAGGTCTTGCCTGGTGGGGGAGTAGAAAAGTTTACAGGAGCCACGGGGATCACCTTGGTGGGCTCGATAATATATGATGGACCCTCGTTCTCCTCAGGCGACTGTAAAGACCGGGAGAGTGCGTCCGCTTTGATGTTTCTATCACCGGGACGGAAGTGAAGCTTGAAATCAAACCGAGAAAAATACAAGGCCCACCTGGCCTGTCTGGAGTTGAGTCTCTGAGCGGACTGCAGATAGGCCAGATTTTTGTGATCCGTGAAGATAGTAAAGGGATGCACAGCCCCTTCGAGCAAGTACCGCCATTCCTCTAGAGCCATCTTGATGGCCAGCAACTCCCGGTCTCCGATGGAATAATTGCACTCTGCAGGCGAAAAGGACTTGGAAAAGAACCCGCAGGGGACCAGTCGTCCCGAGGGAGCCTGCTGGGAAAGGACTGCCCCAGCTCCGGTGGAAGAGGCGTCCACTTCTAGAACAAAAGGCCTACTGGCAACCGGCCGATGTAGGACCGGTGCAGAACCAAAGGCGTGTTTCAGCGCCAAAAAGGCGTCTTCAGCCTCGGAGGACCAGCTGTTAGGCTTAGTTCCTTTATGGGTCAGGGCCGTGATGGGCTTGGTCACTGTGGAAAAATGCGGCACAAACTGTCGGTAGTAGTTCGCGAATCCGAGAAAACGCTGGATGGCTTTTATACCGACAGGACGGGGCCACTTGAGTACAGCAGAGAGTTTCTTGGGATCCATCTTCAGACTGGAATCTGTGATTATATAGCCCAAGAAGGGTAGCGAGGTCTGCTCAAAAAGACACTTCTCAATCTTGGCGTAGAGGTGATTCTCCCGAAGGCGATGCAGGACCATGCATATGCTTCTCCGATTGAGAGGATAGGTCTGGCGAAAAGATGAGAATATCATCTAAGTACACTACTACGCATGAGTACAGAAGGTCCCTAAACACCTCGTTCACAAACTCCTGGAATACACCCGAAGCATTGCAGAGACCAAACGGCATGACTAAATACTCATAATGACCGTCACTGGGTATTGAAGGCCGTCTTCCACTCGTCCCCTGTGCAGATCCGGATCAAATTGTAGGTTCCAGGTAGGTCCAGCTTCGTGAAGATCCGAGCCCCTCTCAGCCGATCGAAGAGTTCCGGAATAAGCGGAAGCGGGTATCGATTCTTAACCGTGATATTGTTCAGGCCCCGGTAGTCGATACATGGTTGAAGGGATCCGTCTTTCTTCCGAATGAAGAAAAAGCCTGCGCCAGCAGGGGACGAGGATTTCCGAATGAACCCCTTGGCCAAGTTCTCCTGTATGTATTCAGTCATAGTCGTGGTCTCTGCTGGGGACAAGGGGTATGTTCTCCCTCTGGGAGGGGTGGCTCCGGGAATTAAGTCGACAGGACAGTCGTAGGCCCGATGCGGAGGCAGAGAATCCGCTTCTTTCTTGCTAAAGACGTCTGCGTACGTGTAGTATGGTGCGGGAAGGCCCGGTAGATCGTCCGGCATAGGCAGGGAACGAGGATGGAGGACAGACTGCAGGCAACATGCGTGGCAGAAATGGCCCCAGCGTAGAATCTCCCCCGAGCGCCAGTCGACAACTGGCTCGTGCAGCCTAAGCCAGGGTAATCCTAGGAGGACAGCGTGGGACAATTTAGGCAGGACGTAGAAGGCTATTTTTTCATGATGAAGCGCTCCAATTTGTAGGTCGACTTCGGCCGTAACCATGGTGACGAGCTCAGGAAGAGGCTTTCCATCAACGGAGGCGATAGCACGCGGGTCTTTTAAGATGACCACCGGAATCCGGAGTTTATCCACCTCTTCTTGCCAGATGAAATTCCCAGCCGCACCCGAGTCCACATACGCCTCCACAGATCTGCGCTCCCGACCTGCAATAATTAAAGCTGACAGGGTAAGGGGCCGAGAGTAATCATGATCACCTAGGGAGGCCTCTCTTACCTGACCTAGGTGGAGGCGCTTCCCGGTCTCTCAGGACAGGTGCGCACAAAGTGATTGGCTCCCCCGCAGTACAGGCAGAGCCCGTTCGTCATCCTCTCCCTGCGTCGCTGCTCGGTCAACCTGATCCGATCTACTTGCATGGGCTCGGGAGCGACGCTAGTAGCGGAAGCCGAGGAGCGCGGAATGGGCGCTTGATACAGCCTGAAGGGTCTGCGCTCCCTAACCGACTCCCGAGCGCGCTCCAAAAACCGCAGGTCTATGCGAGTGGCCAGGGATATGAGATCCTCCAGAGTGGTCGGGGTATCTCATCCGGCAAGCTCGTCCTTAATTTTACCCGAGAGGCCTCTCCAGAAGGCCCCTACAAGTGCCTCATTATTCCATCCAAGTTCCGACGACAATGTCCGAAAGCGGATGGCGTACTGTCCCACAGTAAGGGAACCCTGGCGGAGGTTAAATAGGGCCTGTGTAGTAGACGCTAAGCGTCCGGGTTCATCAAACACTCTACGGAACGTCTCCAGAAAGATCTGGATACTAGACACGACAGGATCATCCCTTTCCCATAAAGGATTCACCCAGGCCAGAGCTTCTCCCTCAAGATGGGATACAATGAACGCCACTTTGCTGCGATCTGTGGGATATTGTTGGGGCAAAAGCTCAAAGTGCAGTCTGCACTGGTTTAGGAAACCCCGGCATAGCTTAGGATCTCCTCCATACCGGGGAGGCTTTCCCAGGCGGGGTGGCAGAGACGAGACTGAGTCCCGGGGTGGGGTAGGAGTGGCCGCAGCAGACTGCAAGGCAAGCAGTCGATCGTCAACGGACGCCATGTAACCCAAAATGTGAGACTGGGCATTGCGCTGCTGTGCGAGCTCCTGCTGAAGACTAACTAGGAGGGGAGCGTGCCCTGGGTCGGAGGTCTGCAGCACGGATAACCGGGTGTCCATGGACATCATGAAGGACATTATCCGGGTCTGATTTTCACGCAGGAACAGTAGTTCCTTCTGCGTGGCGGCGGCGGCACCGGCGGGGTCCATGGCCTGAGGATACTGTAACGTTCCGCGGATGGACTACATCCGAGAGTGGACCCTCTGGGTCACGGGTCGGGAGCCCCTGGGTCGAGCGCGCCAGGTGATGACCGACCCCTATACAGGGAAAGTTAGGGGCAAAACCGCAGAGGACAGAACCGCGACAGCCGGTACCAGGAGGGACGGCTCAATGACAAGGAACCAGAAGACGGCTAGGTCACAGGACAGAGACAGGAGTGCCCGAGCAGGGTTATAGGAAATGGGGAACCCCCACGCGGCGGATGCTAGTAGGGAGAGCAGGAATAGCCACGGGAGCAAGAGGTATGCAAACGAGGGAGACGCCAGGGGAGGAAAGGGTGGCAATAGGCTGGAGGAGAGGGAAACAGGGGAGCAGGAGAGCGAGGGAGGAAGGCAGGACAACACGGGAGCTGACAGGAAGAATCAGGAGGAATAACAGGAGTAACTATAGAGGCAAGGGCGGCCAGGAAAGACGTGGGTTTAGCACAAAAATCCTCAGGCGTCCTCTCAACAGAGAGGACGCCTGAAATACCTTAGGGACCGGAAGGAGGAGGACACGCGCCACCCTCAATGCCGCCCACCGCCAGCAGAAGAGGAAGCGCTGGCGCGCGCCCGCGGCCTAAGGAAGGGGCGCATGGACGCCGCAGTGCTGGAGGCAGGACAGGAGTGCGTGCTGCGGCGGAGGAGCCGGTAAGGGGAGGTGGCGGCGGGTGCCTCTGCAGAAGACGCGGCCCAGGGCACGGCCGCAGATGTTACAGTGGCATTGGATTTGGGAGCTCAGAATTTGCTGAATTTCTTTTGGGACGCAAGGAGCCATTTAGCTTTTCCAGAGCCTTTGCACTACCAGCAACATGGAAGCCCCCTATATTTCCATTGACAGATGATGGACCTGAGTGGGGGCTTTTTTATTGAGTTGAAACTTGCACTGGGAACATTTCACATAATATTTGGGATCACATTTATCCCACGCTCTACGCTGAGCACTTATTTTGTGCCATTTGGGACAATTTTATATTACAGGAGGATTTATGTAAGCTAGAAGCTTGGGCTGATAAATGGCAAATGAGCTTTAATGGGGATAAATGTAAGGTCATGCACTTGGGTAGAACGAACAAGATGTATAATTATGTGCTTAATTGTAAAACACTGGGCAAAACAGTCACTGAAAAAGACCTGGGTGTATGGGTGGACGACAAACTCACATTTAGCGGCCAGTGTCAGGCAGCTGCTGCAAAGTGATGCATTAAAAGAGGCATAGATGCTCATGAGGAGAACATAATTTTACCTCTATATAAGTCACTAGTGCGACCACACTTAGAATACTGTGTACAGTTCTGGTCTCCGGTGTATAAGAAAGACATAGCTGAACTGGAGCGGGTGCAGAGAAGAGCGACCAAGGTTATTAGGGAACTAGGGGGTCTGCAATACCAAGACAGGTTATTACACTTGGGGTTATTTAGTTTAGAGAATCGAAGGCTTAGGGGTGATCTTATTACAATGTATAAATATATGCGGGGACAATACCAAGACCTTTCTAATGATCTTTTTACTCTTAGACCTGTGATGGGGACAAGGGGGCATCCTCTATGTCTGGAGGAAAGAAGGTTTAAGCATACTCACAGACGCGGATTCTTTACTGTAAGAGCAGTGAGACTATGGAACGCTCTGCCATATGATGTTGTAATGAGTGATTCCCTACTAAAATTTAAGAAGGGACTGGATGCCTTTCTTGAAAAGTATAATATTACAGGGTATATACACTAGTTTCCTTAATATTGTGTTGATCCAGGGGGCTAGTCTGATTGCCGTATGTGGAGTCGGGAAAGAATTTTTTTCCCCAATGTGAAGCTTACTGTTTGCCACATGGGTTTTTTTTGCCTTCCTCTGGATCAGCATGTTAGGGAAAGTTAGGATAGGATATGGGTTGAACTAGATGGACTTAAAGTCTCCCTTCAACTTTAATAACTATGTTACTATGTTACTATGTATTTAAATATCCGAGAGACATGATTCAGATGAAACACTCGAGAGATCCATTCAGAACAAAGAGGCAGCAGAGTTACTCTGGACTCCATCTGGCCTCTGTTCAACAGTGTCGTTCCTTTCAGAGGTGCACAAAACTGTGGCCAACAGCACTTTTATGCATGCCCAAAAAGAGAGGTACCACCAGATCATAGGCCAGACGGTGTCCACAGTGCCTCCATCTGGCTTATTATAGGGAATCTTGTGCTGGAGGTTCCGTCTGAATCACGTATTTCAGAGATTTACATGGAAACCCAGTGCAAGCACTCAGCGCAGAGCGCAGTATAAATGTATGCCAAGCCTTACTGCAATCTTTGGGAGGCAGAATGAACAAATCAACAGCAGGTCAATAATTAGTGTAATTTATTTTGTACGCCTTTCCTCATGCAGTATACACTACCGTTCAAAAGTTTAAGGTCACCCAGACAATTGTGTTTTCCATGAAAACTCTTACTTTTATTAATCAAATCAGTTGCCAAATGAATTTAAAATCTAGTCCAGACATTGACAAGGTTCAAAAAAAGATTTTTATTTGAAATAATAATTTTCTCCTTCAAACTTTGCTTTCATCAAAGAATGCACCCTTTGCAGCAATTACAGCATTGCAGACCTTTCGCATTCTAGCAGTTAATTTGCCAAGGTAATCTGGAGAAATGTCACCCCATGCTTCCAGAAGCCTCTCCCTCAAGTTGGTTTACTTGATGGGCACTTTTTGCGTACCATACGGTCAAGCTGCTCCCACAACAGCTCAATGGGGTTGAGATCTGGTGACTGCGCTGGCCTCTCCATTACAGATAGAATACCAGCTTCTTGCTTCTTCCCTAAATAGTTCTTGCATAATTTGGAAGTGTGCTTTGGGTCATTATCCTGTTGTTGGATGAAATTGGCTCCAATCAAGCGCTGTCCACAGGGTATGGCATGGCATTGCAAAATGGAGTGACAGCCTTCCTTATTCAAAATCCCTTTTACCTTGTATAAGTCTCCCACTTTACCAGCACCAAAGCAACCCCAGACCATCACATTACCTCCACCATGCTTGACAGATGGCGTCAGGCACTTTTCTAGCATCTTTCCAGTTGTTCTGCATCTCACAAATGTTCTTCTGTGTGATCCAAACACCTCAAACTTGAATTTGTCTGTCCTTAACGCTTTTTTGCAATCCTGGTCTGTCCAATGTCTGTGTTGTTTTGCCCATATTAATCTTGTCCTTTTATTAATTAGCCAGTCTCAGATATGGCTTTTTCTTTGCCACTCTGTTCTAAAGGCCAGCATCCCGGAGTCACGTCTTCACTGTAGATGTTGACACTGGTGTTTTGCATGTACTATTTAATGAAGCTTCCAGTTGAGGACCTGTGAGGCATCTATTTCTCAAACTACATACTCTAATGTACTTGGCTTGTTGGTCAGTTTTGCAGCGGGGCCTCCCACTTCTCTTTCTACTCTGGTTAGAGCCTGTTTGTGCTCACCTCTGAAAGGAGTAGTACACACCGTTGTAGGAAATTTTCAGTTTCTTGGCAATTTCTCGTATGGAATAGCTTTCATTTCTAAGAACAAGAATAGACTGTCGAGTTTCACATGAAAGTTCTTTTTTTAATGGAACCAACAAATGTAATGCTCCAGATTCTGACCTAGCTCAAAGTAAGGTCAGGTTTATAGCTTCTCTAATCAGCCAAACTGTTTCTAAACATCCATTAGACTTCTTACACAGTTAGCAAACACAAAGTACCATAGGAACACTGGAGTGATGCTTGTTGGAAATGGGCCTCTATACACCCTTGAAGATATTGCATTACAAACCAAACGTTTGCAGCTAGAATAGTCATTTAATGTTAGTTTCATTGGAAAAAAAACTGTGCTTTTCTCTCAAAAATAAGGAAATTTCTGAGTGACCCTAAACTTTTGAATGATAGTGTAAGTGATTACCGTAGATTTCTTTATCCTTCGAGTCGGTACAATTACAGCAATACCAGATTTATTTTGATTTTTCTATTTGGCTGCTGTCACACATTAAAAAACTGCTTTTTATACAAAACAAAAGTTTTTGCATAGCAACATTTTGAGAACTATGATTTTTCTATTTTTCTGCCGACAGTCATATGAGAGCTGTTTTTTTGCAGGACAAGTTGGCGTTTTTATTTTACCATTTTTGATCACATAACATTTTTTGCTTGATTTTTATTTAGATTTTTGGGTGGCAAAATGAACAAAAAACAGCAATTCAGTATTTGCTTTTCAAGTTTTTTTCAATGCTGTTCCACAGGTGGTAAAATTGACAGCTTTATTCTTTGGATCAGTATGATTACAATAAAACATTTATACATTTTTTTATGTTTTGGCACTTTCACGCAATAAAAACTATTCTAAAGAAAAAATAATTGTTTTTGCATTGTTATATTCTGAGAACTGTATGTGTTTTGCAGGACAAGATGACATCTTTCATCGATACCATTTTAATTTCCATTTGACTTTTTGATTGCATCTTATTTCACTTTTTGTTCAGCGACAAGATGAAAAAGCATAGTTTTTTGCCCCGCTTTTATTTTTTTTTTTACAGTGTACACTGAAGGGGCTAACTAGGGTGACAATTTTATAGGTCAGGTTTTTCCGAACACGGCAATACCAAGTATGTGTACTTTTTTATTTTTACATAAATTTACATCTTTATTAGTTTAACATTTTTTCATTCTTGTTTTATTTATTCTATGAATTTTTTTAATAGTTTAAAAAATTTAACTTTTTTTAGTTTTTTACTTAGTTCCTGTATGACTTTAATTTTTATTTTTCTGATCACTGGTTTCTATCACTGGTTTCATGTATTGCAATGAATGAGACCTGTCAATTTTAGGCTGTGTTCACACGTTGCGTTTTTTTTTTGCATTTTTACCAAATAAAACCATTAAAAATGCTTAAAGAAGCTTCCCATCCATTTTAATGAATTCCGCACTGTGCATATTGATGCCTTGCATCGTGGAAAAAAACACAGCATGCTCATTAATTTTGCAGAAAATTCCGCATTTCTAGCTATTTTCTATGTGACTGGGACCGCTCCGGAAAAAAACGCATTAAAAACGCACGGAAAACTTGCAGAAAAAAAGCGAGTTTTCTGGGAAGGAGTCAGGTTTTCATGCAGAAATTTTCTGCATACGTGTGCACATAGCCTAAGGCTATGTGCACACGTTGTGGAATTCTCACGGTAACTTCCGATTTTCCCGCGGAAAAGCTAGCGATTTGCAAGCGTAACTAGCTTGCAGAATGCTAGCGTTTTTCCAAGCGATCTGTAGCATTGCTTGGAGAACTGATTGACAGGTTGGTCACACTCGTCAAACATAGTGTTTGACGAGTGTGACCAACTTTTTACTATTGAGGTTGCCTATGCAGCATCAGTAGTAAAAAGATCTAATGTTAAAAATAATAAAAAAAAATAAAAAATCGAGTTATATTCACCTTCCGTCGTCCTGCGCAGCCTTCCCGGGCCTCAGCGATGCTCCCGTTCCCAGTAATGCCTTGCGAGACCTTTGAGGACGTCACGGTCTCGCGATACTGTAGCGATCTCGCGAGGAATAGGGACCGCTACAGTATCGAGAGACTGCGACGTCATCAAAGGTCTCACAAGGCATTACTGGGAACGGGAGCATCGCTGAGGACCGGGAAGGCTGCGCGGGATGCCGGAAGGTGAATATAACCTGATTTTTTTATTCTATTTTTTACAGGGATATGGTACCCACAGCCTGGAGGAGAGTCTCCTCTCCTCCACCCCCTGGGTACCATCCGCAAATGTTCTGCTTACTTTTCGCATGGTGGGAACTGCCACATGCGGAAAGTAAGCAGAACAATGCATTCCTATGTGGGCGGAATCCCTGCGATTCCGCAAAATTAATGAGCATGCTGCGTATTTTTCCGCGATGCGATTCCGCCGGGGGAAAATCCGCAGCATTAGCACAGCATTGCAGAATCCCATAGGAATGCATGGGATGCTGTTTTCTTGCATTTTCGCTGCAAAAACGCACGTTAAAAACCACCGCGAAAACACAAAAAAACCGCGACGTGTGAACGCAGCCTTACACTGGCAGATCATGACAAGTATGCAGTCACTGTGTGTCTGCAGACATTTGAATCCCCCGGGGGATTCAAATGTCTGCAGACACACAGTGACTGCATACTTGTCATTTTACACTGGCAGATCGGCTGTTTAGACTCAGCTGCAGGCTGAGTCTAACAGGCCATCATAACTGGCAGACCCAGAGATCATCATGTGAACTCTGGCTGCCATGACAATCCTCGGCTTCCTCGTGATCACATCACGGGGGGCGCTGGAGAGGTAAGGGAAGGAGTTGCTCTCACTATCTTCTAAATGCCTAATTGCTCACTATTCATCGTGGCATCTAGAAGATAGCAATTAGTTAACATCATTAGGACCTCATTCAATGATATTACCTATAAGAGCTATCGTTCTGCACCAGAATCACAGTGCTTTCAGGACCCTGGTGGTCCAGAGCGCTGTGAGACCGCTGGCCTAGAGAAACATCAGCGATGCCCAAAGCCCAGCAAGTGACGACATTTATCTACAATGGGTGGCCGGGAAGTTCAAGATTAAATAACTTAGTAATGAAAAATATGCTGGTTCTTCATTACTGTAAGACTAACTACTACTACGAAAAAAAATGTTACCACTAATATAAGTGCTGGTTTTGCTACTACTGTTAATCCAATCTCCCATTTATCATTGTACCAATAGGACCCTAGAGCTATAAAATAAATACAGCCTTATGACAAGTAATATTATGATTTTCTGCTGCTTATAAATTGACTATGTATTTATATATTTTACTTTATCATTAGTTTTAAGTGTAAATTAAATGTCACATAATTTCCAAAGTAGCAAAGCCCTTACAGGCATGGCCCATAATGATATCATATTAATGGCATTTTATTTCAGAGCTATTTCTAAACGGAGCTAAAATTTGTGTTGTTCCGGCGGGCAGCAGCAATGCTGAAGGCTAAAGTTGAGATGACTGGAATTCAAGCTCTATTTCCTGTCCTTCAACAGAGAAGATCCAGGGGTTCAGAAGAATACTGATTTCAAGCAAATTGCATTAAAATGCATCTCACTAGATTTTTTTTTTTTTTACTTATCATAGCAATTTAATAAATCACTACTCCCAAAAAGATGGAAATGACTGCCAATTTTGTTCCAAAGCATTAAGTCTAGGAAAAAGCCTTGGACTATAAATGTTATTTATTTGAGGTATAAAGAAGAGCATAACACATAGCAAAAGTGATTTAGAGCTCAATAATTTTCAGTGACATGAAAGCAGACAATTAACTGCCTGTCCGCATATTGCTTTTATTAGAAAACAGTTTGGCATCGTATCTAAATGAGGTGTGAACAGTACAAGGGAGCATTTTCTCAGTGTCAGCAGCTAAGTCTCATTGCCATTTGTTCTTTCTTGTTTATATTAAACAGTTTCAAGAGTCTTCAGTATTTCATAACCTTGTCACCTAGACTCACTGCTTTTAAGTTTTAGGTAACTCAATAACATAGAATTACACCTATAAAAAATAAAAATATGTATATTGGAGATTAATAATAATCTTTATTTTTATATAGCGCTAACATATTCCGCAGCGCTTTACAGTTTGCACACATTATCATCACTGTCCCCGATGGGGCTCACAATCTAAATTCCCTCTCAGTATGTCTTTGGAATGTGGGAGGAACCCGGAGAAAACCCACGCAAACACGGGGAGAACATAGAAACTCCTTGCAGATGTTGTCCTTGGTGGGACTGAGCCACCGTGCAGCCCGATTAATGAATGTTTTAAAATTCAAATTTGCAGGTTTCACAAGTTTTTCAAAAAAGTTTGATTTCCGGTAAATAAATTTACAGCAAATTATATGTACTCTAATTGCTTTGAAAATATCTGAATAACACTCTGACGTTTCCTAAGACTGTATTCAACCGTGTCAATATTTTTATTGCAAACACAGGCTTAGTAATGTCAAAGTGATGTCAACATGGAAAAGGGGGGAAACTGGATAGCAATAAACATCCCATTTAATCACGCAGACTTTTCATATTTTTTTTTTACAAATAAAAAAGATCCAAAAATTATCCCTCATAGTCATTTGTGATCAGACAGACCGATGATGTAGATCAGTAGCGCAAAC
This sequence comes from Dendrobates tinctorius, assembly GCF_039654945.1. NCBI lineage: Eukaryota > Metazoa > Chordata > Amphibia > Anura > Dendrobatidae > Dendrobates > Dendrobates tinctorius. The sequence continues at coordinate 31,778,498 of NW_027361703.1, read as the reverse complement.
TGACGGTGTCACTGTTACAGGTAACATCATCCTGCGGTGACTGAGATAAGTGATATGCCATATATTCCATAATGCTCTTCATTTCATCTCCACTAATATACTAGTGAGAGGTAAAAGAGACCTACATTTGCTAATACTACTGTCTGGACAACTGGTGCCAGTGGTGGTGGTGTTTTTGCTGACAAGTTTAGCACATTCTTAGATGAAGTATGGTTATTTTCTTTTACATTATCCCATCCATTGCTGTTTTTTTTACCATATATTTTGTATAATACTATAATTCATATTTGACAATTATTTCAAAGCCGATTATTCAAAAACAATGTAGTAAGAAATACAAAGTCGGTAGGTGCATGCACAGAAAGCAAAATGTGGCGGCAGGATACAGTAAAAGTATAGCATGTGTGGTTGCCAAACTGGGCTAGTAAAACAGGTGTTCAAAAACAGATATGCACAGTTAAATGTCAATATTGTTTTCAATTCTTTCAACAAAATTGATCCCCCTTCCCAAAAAAATGGCAAAATAATAAATGCTAGGTAAGTGAATAACTGCAAAAGAGGACTTTATTGGTGTGGCGGGTGAGGATGTAAATAGTCAAGACATGCAAACTGAGAGTAATGAAATTGCAGTTAAGTGTCTGAAGTTTATAGAATTGTCTTTTGCATAATTAATAAACAAATAAACAATTAATCCATTTCACAAAAAAGATTGCACAAGAAATGAAAAAAACTCTGTAGAGTTGTTTGTCACAAGCGATCACACTGTGACACTGACTTTAGATTTTTTTCCAGTAAAAATATTTAGCTGAATTGCTTCTGCTTTCTAGTACATTAACAGTGAAAAAATGTATAATTGTCATTCAAATACTGTAGGAGAGATGCCAGCTAAACCATCACTGATTAATCCCACTGAATCTGGCACTGCTGTTGACACCTCTCCTATCTCTCTCTATCTCCCTATCAATTGGATTTTTGTATTATTCACAAGGCACTTTGGGGAAGGTTGTGCCTGAGGTAATTATTACCTTCTATGACTGATGCTATCTTTTGCAATGTATACAATTAGTAGGAGGAGAGGATCATCACCGCGCTGCCGCAAGAAAAATTCCAGGAATAGTAAAAGTTCAACGTGGTTTATTCAATGTATGGTCACGAGATAGGGGACGTATCAGATATTAAACTGAAAACAACAGATACTACACATGATCGCTTCTCAGCCTTTTGGCTAAGATAAAGTGTAGTATCTGTTTTGCATCAGCCAAAACTGCTCAGACTGGCCAGATCTCCTCCTGTGCTGGGCCTTGTGGCTTGTGGTGCCACTGAAGCCTGTGACACCACAATCCCTGCAGAACACAGAAGAAAGAAGACAGAAGAAAGAAGTTAGAAGAAAGAAGACGGAAGAAAGAAGAGAGACTACAACCGTGAGTGCTGATCCCTGCCCAATCTCATCCATCCAAATCCCCCATCCCCCTTCCCCCTCTTTTTACCCCCCTTTGCGCCAGCTCTGTGCGCACATTTAGCAGCCACCGAGCGTTGATTGGTGGCGCAGTTCACCGATCAACACTCGTGCGTGCTTTTCTTTTTCACCCCCTCCTTCGCGCCACCTCCGTACGCACATCCAGCAGTAGCCAAACTTTGGTAAGTGACGCAGTTCACTTATCAGTGCACGTGCCTGCTGTTATACACTTTTCTTTTCACAGGAATTTTTTTTCCCTATTTGCCTTTTTTCTTTTAGCTTTTTCTTTTCAGATAAAAGTTTACACCAATCACCATCACCCCCACACACAGTTATAAATAAAGTACACACAAAGCACCATATTCAAAAAAGTCCCGCTCGTCACGCTCGTCCCAACAGCGCCATTCATTGGAGAAGGCATATTCTTTCCTTGCCTCCGACACTGATAGCGAGGGAGAGGATCCCATATTTCTTGACTTTTCAGATTCTTCATTCTCATTCTCTTCCTCTTTCTCCTCGGGTCATGCGGATGTCCCAGGACAGAAGATGAGGCAGTGCCCACCATTCCAGAAGATGAACCAGCACACCCCATTGTGGACACCGTATGGACCTCGCCCCCCGAAAATTATGAGCCACTGATTCCTGATTTTGTGGCAGAATCAGGAATCAAGTTTGACAAAACCTGCCTCACAGAAATAGACTTTCTCAAAGTCGTTTTCTTTGAGAATTTTATTAACCTCATGGTGGACCAAACTAATTTATATGCTCGTCAATTTTTGGCCCCAAACCCCGGTTCATCACTTTCTAAGGCTGGTTTCACATTTGCGTTTTTTAGCGCTGGAAAAAAACGCATACCTGCGCATGCGTTTTTTCCCCTATATTTAACATGGGTGCGCATACCTGCGCGCTGGTAAGCGCATGTATGCGATTTTCATGCGCTGCGTTTTTTTGGGGTGTGCGTTGGTATTTTCCAGACGCAGCATGTTGCATTTTTTGGCCCTTGAAAAAAGCGCATGCGCACGTATGCGCACGTTTTGCGCTAAAAATGGCCATTATAACCTATGGATGCGCATACGTGCGCACTGGCATGCGCAGGTATGCGTTTTTTTAGCGCTGCGTTTTTTTGGTGGTGTCCACTTGTTGTCCTAGTTATAATCTTCTAAAGTCAAAAAAAAAAAGTCTATATAAAGGAGGTGCCTGCCAAAACTCTGCCACTACTACACTGACAGATTGAAGAGCAGACAGTCAACCAAGAACCCATTATATCAGCGAAGAATGTGAGTATATTACATTATATGCCTGTCCTTTTAAATTATGTATGTACTAATGATTTTTATTATTTTTACATGCAATATGTCTTCAGAATCAGAGTATTCCCCATCGCGGCAGGAATTGGCGCAAGCAGACCGTGAGGTGATTATTTTTGTGCATCTGGTAAGTATATCTGCTGCTTCTCCAAATCTCTTACGTTTTTTTCAACTTTTTTAAGACATCGTCATCATCCTCTTCTGTGGACGGGACTAGTGAGGGCGAAGAGCAGGAGCAGCGAAGCCAAGTCCCGGTGGTGATACGGAATGTAAGTATCAAATGATTTGTAATGTTCTTTATTTTTTATCTTCTATTTTTACTCTTTTTTATGTTTCTTTTTTTGTAACTTTTTATTCAATTTAAATTGGATTATTCTAATGAATGTGTTTTGTCTAGGTTCCACAACGAGATGAAGACGTGTACCTGGATAATGAGCAGCTCACCAGCCTGGTCCAGGAGCGTTCGCCGTTGTGGGACAGCCGTGACCGGCTGCACAAGGACATTGTGGTGACCCGGCGGCTATGGAATGAGGTGGCCGCAGCATTGATGGATGGCTGGGACAGCGCCACAGCATCCTCCAAAAAGGCGTTTAGTGAGTATTTCCCTGCTCTGTATTGTGCCGCAGTGACTGTTGTCCTTGACGGCACTGTTGGGTTTCGTGCTAGGTGTATTCTAGCAGGAAACCCAACAGTGTCATCGGGGTCTACAGTGACTGCTTTGAGTATTGTATTGCTACATTGTGCCGCAGTGACTGTTGTCCTTGACGGCACTGTTGGGTTTCGTGCTAGGTGTATTCTAGCAGGAAACCCAACAGTGTCATCGTGGTCTACAGTGACTGCTTTGAGTATTGTATTGCTACATTGTGCCGCAGTGACTGTTGTCCTTGACGGCACTGTTGGGTTTCGTGCTAGGTGTATTCTAGCAGGAAACCCAACAGTGTCATCGTGGTCTACAGTGACTGCTTTGAGTATTGTATTGCTACATTGTGCCGCAGTGACTGTTGTCCTTGACGGCACTGTTGGGTTTCGTGCTAGGTGTATTCTAGCAGGAAACCCAACAGTGTCATCGGGGTCTACAGTGACTGCTTTGAGTATTGTATTGCTACATTGTGCCGCAGTGACTGTTGTCCTTGACGGCACTGTTGGGTTTCGTGCTAGGTGTATTCTAGCAGGAAACCCAACAGTGTCATCGGGGTCTACAGTGACTGCTTTGAGTATTGTATTGCTACATTGTGCCGCAGTGACTGTTGTCCTTGACGGCACTGTTGGGTTTCGTGCTAGGTGTATTCTAGCAGGAAACCCAACAGTGTCATCGTGGTCTACAGTGACTGCTTTGAGTATTGTATTGCTACATTGTGCCGCAGTGACTGTTGTCCTTGACGGCACTGTTGGGTTTCGTGCTAGGTGTATTCTAGCAGGAAACCCAACAGTGTCATCGGGGTCTACAGTGACTGCTTTGAGTATTGTATTGCTACATTGTGCCGCAGTGACTGTTGTCCTTGACGGCACTGTTTTTTTTTATCAACAGTGGACAAAGTCCGAACACGTTGGCGTTCGATCAAGGACCGCTTCAACAGTGATGTTCGTGCTGAGGGCCAGGTTCGCAGTGGATCTGCGTCAAGGACCAGAACTAGATACCGTCACTATAACGCGTTGCAGTTCCTAAGACCGGTCCTTGCCACGAGATCGTAAGTATTATAAATTTTGGGTTTTTATTTTTATTAATCTGTGTTTTTCTAATCCACAGCTGATGCTTCTTGTAAAGGCATGGTAGTAATGATTTTCCTTTCTTCAACAGCACCTGGAGCAGCACCCTGCAACCTGGCCCTGGAGCGGTCCTTCCTCGGACGTCCTCTGACCCGTCCCAGCCATCCGACAGCCAGGAAGCACCTTGCAGGTCAACCACACACACAGCTGGTGACCAGGAAGCTGGGCCATCAGGTGTTCCCCTGTCCCAGGTCTCTGCCACTGGTTATGCGTGCACTACCCGCCAGCGGCAGAGGGCCTTGGACAGGAATGTCTTGCCCGAGTTTATGCATTTGAGCGAGACATTTAATTCCAGCCTCAAGTCACTGTCCGACAGAGTTGAAAGCGGTTTTGCACTCATGGAACGTGGTTTTAACCACTTTGAACACCGCTTCAATTCTGTAGAACAGCGCCTTGACCGTCTGGAGGCCGACCTCAACAGACCAGCACACCATTTTTTTAGTAAGATTGAAAAGGGCATGGCGGAACACCTTAGTCCTGATCAACAGCTGAATGTGCTGCAGGCCTGCAACAATGCTTTCTTGCAGGCTATGCAGCATAATCGGTACGGTCAGCAGTCAGTGGTGTCCTTTCCACCTGTGCCACCATTGACTCGCTTCACCTCACTACCGACTTGTGCTGCATACCACTGCACGGACACCTCTATTCAAAGCCAGGACACCCACCGTTACACCACCACAAGTCTGAGTGCAGCTGGTCACTTCACCGACACCACCATGGCAAGCGCTGCTCCTGTCTGGAGCACCACCGCCACTCCCATGCATGCGTGGAGCTCAGCCACCACTAGGCAAACATGGAACAGCCCTGCCGCTACAACAACGTGTAGTAGCCCTGCCACCACCACTCTGCAAACCTGGACCATCACTGCCGCCACCAGTCCTCCTGCAAGGACGAGCACTGACAACGAAGAGCAGCAGCAGCAGCCACCTCAGCAGCAGCTCCAGCCACCTCATCAGCAGCCACCTCAGCAGCAGCAGCAGCCACCTCAGCAGCAGCAGCCACCTCAGCAGCAGCTGCAACCACCTCAGCAGCAGCTGCAACCACCTCAGCAGCAGCAGCCACCTCAGCAGCAGCCGCCACCTCAGCAGCAGCCGCCACCTCAGCAGCAGCAGCCGCCACCTCAGCAGCAGCAGCAGCCACACCTGCAGACGGGGTACCTACACTCAATATTTGCCCCTACTTCAAGGCGAAATCCATCAAGGCGGGCATTGGGCCAAAGTCGGTCCAGGCACACAAGCCTACGGCGACATGCCATTACAACTAATGTACCTGAACAGATTTCCTCTCCTCCAAGTGTTCCTAGTTTGATTCCCTTAACTTGACTACCTTCCCCCACAAGTTTTGTTGCCCCTTCCCCTCAAACACCGTCTTCAACAGCAAGTGTTGCATATTCCCTGCACACCCCCAAATTGAAACCATCTGCCCCCAAACGCCGGAAAAAATAATTTTTTGGTTTATTTTTGTGATAAAAAATAAATTTACATTTGTGGTTCACCATTACTAAGTTTCATTAATGTTGTTTGCGCCGCTCACACACACTGATGGGTAAATACATGTTAAAAACCAACCCAAGGCCTAGTATAGTCATATGTGAAATAACACAGACTAGTATAGTCATACCAAGGCCTAGTGTAATAACTCGAGTTTTACCAACTTGGATCTGGTTTCATGAAAAACAAACTGTTGAAACTTGTCTTAAAAATAAGTTTCTTTCTAGTTTCACCAGTTTGTTTTTTGTGAAACAAGATGCTAGTTGTTAAAAATCGAGTTATTACAGTAGGCCTTGGTATGACTATACTAGGCCGTGGTATTTCACATATGACTATACTAGTAGGCCCAAGGCCTACTATACTCATATTTGAAATACCACGGCCTAGTATAGTCATTCCAAGGCCTAGTGTAATAACTCTAGTTTTACCAACTAGAATCTGGTTTCATGAAAAACAAACTGTTGAAACTTATAAGTTTCTTTCTAGTTTCACCAGTTTGTTTTTTGTGAAACAAGATGCTAGTTGTTAAAAATCGAGTTATTACAGTAGGCCTTGGTATGACTATACTAGGCCGTGGTATTTCACATATGACTATACTAGTAGGCCCAAGGCCTACTATACTCATATTTGAAATACCACGGCCTAGTATAGTCATTCCAAGGCCTAGTTTAATAACTCTAGTTTTACCAACTAGAATCTGGTTTCATGAAAAACAAACTGTTGAAACTTGTCTTAAAAATAAGAATAGTAATTCAAAGGCCTAGTGTAATAACTTGTAAGTTGGAATGGAGCAGATTACATTCATCCACTCAATGCTGACTTGTATTCCCCATGGACTTTCATTGGGGTTGGGTTTTGAGGGTTGTGTTTTGAGAAAATCACATACTTTGTTTTCAACTAGTTGCACAATTTTCTCTTGAAAAAAAATGGTTTCCTGATTCATGGCCTGCAGCTTTGCTCGTTCCAATATATTTCACGCAGACTAGCAATGCTGCATTTTAACTCATATGTGTATTTACCTGCCCAGGTGTGTGAACATCAAAAAATTCAGTTATACATGGGAAGTTTTTTATTAAATTGGAGTTTCAAAAATATAGTGCACTCAGTAATGGTATCAAATAAGGTTTTTTATTACCATAAACAAACAAAAACATTACACCATTTCATCTTGCCAGTGCACCCGTCCTACATCAGAAATAAAGTAGGCCGCAAATTGGTCCCTCATTTGGCCAACTTCAACGGATGACCTGAGAGTGTGCTGAGTGAATTCAGGCAATGGGTTAGGAGCATCATCGTCCAGTTCAAAGGTCGGGTGCTCTTTAGCCATCACAAAGTTATGTAGAACCACACAGGCCTTCACCACCTCATCGACTGTTTCAAGTTTAAGATTAATGGCCGTGCCCAGAATTCGCCATCTGGAAACAAGAATCCCAAAAGCACACTCGACAGTTCTTCTGGCCCTGGTCAGCCTGTAATTAAATATTTTTTTGGTGTGGTCCAAGTCCCGGCTGGAGTAGGGTTTCAGTAAGTTTCCGCACATTTGAAAAGCCTCATCGCCAACCATTACAAAGGGCAGTGGCGGAGCTTCGGTGTGAGGAAGAGGCCGTGGCATAGGGAAATTAAATTGGTTGCCATACAACCTCCGGCCCATGTCTGAGTTTTTAAAAGTCTGTGAGTCATTACCACGGCCAAATGCTCCAATGTCCACTGCTACAAACATACATCCGGCATCCGCAATCGCAATGAGTACTATTGAAAAGTACTTTTTGTAATTATAGTACTCAGATCCCGTTCTTTGGGGTTTGATGATCCGTATGTGTTTACCATCAACAGCTCCCAAACAGTTGGGAAAATTGCATACTGTCCAGAATTTGTCAGCAATTTCCATCCACTTTTCAGCGGTGGGCAGGGGCATAAATTCTGGGCAAAGAACATTCCAGAGAGCCCGGCAGGTGTCAGCAACAATTCCAGACAAGGTAGAGATTCCAATACGGTACTGGAAGTGTAGTGAAGATAGGGTTTCTCCAGTCGCCAGGAATCTGTGAACAGACAAAGAAGTAAAATTAATATTTATGTATATTATTTTAAAAAACTATAAAATAAAATATTAGTACATTCACGAAAACTAATTACCCACGGTTTTGAATACTAAATTTAAAAAAAAACCATCAGACCGCACCCCTTGGTTTTTAAAACATACCGTAATGTCACCAGTAGCCGTTCCTCAGGAGGAATCGCACGACGGAGCTGTGTGTCCTGTCTCCGGATGGATTGTTGGACACGAGCAAGCAAATCCATGAAACTTTCGTGGGACATCCTGATATAATCTGTAAATTTCTCCGGGTTTGCCTGTAGCTCGCTGTAGAGGGTGTGGTATGCCCCACGGCTCTCCCGGAGTTCAACAATCGGATGTATCCACATACGCCGCCGTCTTCGCTGCCTCTCTCTCTTCCTTTGTTCATGGCAAGCAACTGCATACGCCTGAGCCATCGCGATGTCCAAATCCAAGTTGAAGTGAAAACTCTTCCAGCGCAGATCCATGGTCACGAGAAGAATCAAGCAAATGTGAAGAATACTGTAGACAGGGTCTATATATTAACATACCACACCCACAATGAAGTCCCATTGGTCTTGTGTGTTGTCGAATGGTTGTTTTTTCATTTTTGTGGGGTTTTTCCAAAATCTGTAAAAAAACGCAAACGCACAAAAAACGCATACAAACGCGCAAAAACACTGCGTTTTTTTCCTGCATGCGCATAAAAATGCTTGAAAAAAACGCAGCGTTTGTATGCATTTGTATGCGTTTTTTTAATGCGTTTTTTTGCGGGAAAAACGCGCTGCAAAAAAAAGCAAGTGTGAAACTAGCCTAACTGGTCTCCTAAAGACGCAGTTGAAATGATGCAGTTTTGGGGCCTGGTCCTTCACATGGGGATCCTGAAGAAGCCAGAAATTCTACAATATTGGAGTGTTGATATTTTATACAACACTCCAGTGTTCCAAATAGTCATGGCCCGGATGAATTTTGAGGCCATCCACAAATTCCTGCATTATACCGATAATGCACAGTGTCCCCCACGAGATAAACCCATCTTTGACCGTCTGTTCAAAGTTCGGCCGGTCATCGAACACTTCAACAAAAAGTTTGCTGAAGTGTACATGCCTCAAAGGGACATCTGTGTGGATGAGTCATTAATTCAGTTTAAGGGAAGGCTCAGTTTCCATCAGCATCTGCCCAGCAAGAGGGCCAGGTACAGAAATAAACTCTACAAACTGTGCGAGAGTACCTCAGGGTACACCTGCATGATTAGATTTTACGAAGGAAAGGATACCAGGATTGAACCCCCTGATTGTCCCCCCCGTCCTGGGAGTGAGTGGGAAAATTGTGTGGGATTTGGTGCACCCACTGCTGGATAAAGGTTATCACCTCTACACCGATAACTTTTATACCAGCATTCCACTCTTCAAATCCCTCACAAGGTACTGTAGCCTGCGATAATGTCCGCAAAAATTAGCGAGGCCTCCAGAAAACACTACTTGGGCAGATGCTCAGAAGGGGTGACAACAGAGTCCAATGTAGCGACCACTTGCTGGTGGTCAAGTACAAGAAGGATGTCCTTCTCTTGACTATCATACATGGTGATGGCAATGCCCTCAGCACTGTAGGAGGTACCTCTACACAGGTCAGCAAACCGGACTGTGTACTGGGGTACAACAAAAACGGGGGAGGCGTTGATCTCTCTGATCAACTCCTCCAGCCATACAATGCTTTGAGAAAGGCCTAGGTGTGGTAAAAAAGCTGGCCATGCACATTGTACAAATGGCAATGCTCAACGTTTCCTGTTGTCACAATGTGCAGGCCGCACCGATACGTCGTACCTTCAGTTCCGGGAGGTAGTGGTTAAGACCCTGATATTTGGCACTCAGGAAGGAGCAGGCACCAGTACTTCTGGAACTGAAGGTGCTCGTATCGTACCAGGTCAGCATTTTCCAGGGGGTGATCCCACCAACCGAAAGAAAAGGTAAGCCTCAAAAAAGGTGCTGAGTGTGTTACAAAAGGGGAATATGCAAGGACATCATTTATCAATGCGACACCTGCCCCGAAAAACCTGGTTTGTGTATGAAAGATTGCTTCAAATTGTTCCACACCTCCATGCACTACTAATTTACTTAGATTTACAGGAAGCAGTAGATTAGTTCCAAAAAGAGGGCACATCTAGCCAAGTTCCTTGGGGGTCTAATTTCCAAAATGATGTCACTTGTGGGGTTTTTTTTTACCGTTTAGGCACATCAGGGGCTCTGCAAACAGAACATGATGCCCACAGACCATACCAACAAAGTCTGCATTCCAAAACGTCACTACTTCCCTTTCGAGCCCCGACGTGTGCACAAACAGTAGTTTTCTCCCACATATGGGGTACCAGCGTACTCAGGACAAATTGGACAACAACTTTTGGGGTCCAATTTCTCCTGTTACCCTTGGGAAAATAAAAAAAATTGGGGACTAAAATATCATTTGTGGATTTTTTTTCTAACAGCCTGGCATTTATAAACTTTAGTGAAACACTTGGGGGTTCAAAGTGCTCACCATACAGTTATATAAGTTCCTTAGGGGGTCTAGTTTTTTTATTCATTCCAAGGATCTAGATCTTTATACACTTATATATAATAGGGAAACGCATGGAATTTTTTCCCTTCATGGGATTACTAATATAACAGTATATTTGTTAGGAACGGCGGTACGCACTAGATAAAAATATAAATAAAGTGCGCTCGCAGCTCGGGGTCCACCGTGCAGTAGGTGAAATAACTGCTGCTAAGTGGTGGCAGGAGCAATATGGCGGAATTGCACACAGGGTTAAACTCCACCCAGGTGCGCAGAGCAATCTCAGTTAAACTCACGGAGATGCCAAAAGTACAAACACAAATAACTGAGCCTTTTGTAGTCACAGTACTCAGTAAAAAATGCACACATGGTATACGGTCACAGGAGTAGCCCAAGACGGCGGCACTACGTCCGTCTAGACCTACCGTGTGTGCGGCGTTGCAACTGCGAACACAAAAGAGGCTGCTACTGCAGCGCAGCGTGGACACTGCCGCCAAACGACAAAGGCAAGGTGCAAGCGCAATGTCGGGCGTTAGCAGCTGTGCAAGTTGAAGCTGAGGAGCACTGGCGCTGAAACTAGCTCAGTCCCTATTCACATGCGTAATATCAAAGGGAAGGGGTTTCAAATAAGTCAGTCACCAGAATCATGCATCCGTCCTCATACACACAGCAGCAAGTATGACTATACTAGCGCATGGCGGAACAGCCATGCATGCCTTTTATAGCAGCCGGGACCTTCTCCATGCTTCCAGATCTCTGAGATGGACCAATGAGAACTGGAACGGGACCTGAGCACATGACTCCCGATCTCCAATGGGAGATCGTCTCATGAGCATGCCCAGTAAGAGGACAGAAGGACTTAGCCTCAGGAGAGATTTGCTGCAAGGCAATCTCCTCTGCAGTGGAAAAATAGGAGGAGAGTGCAGAATGTGAGGATCTGGATCCCTGCTGAGTAAACACAGGAATCTGACTCCTAACATTATTAATCCCACCATACCATTGTAAAACATAATATTGGATTGGATGTATACCTATTTATTGTACCCTTCTCCCTCCTTTGAGGGCATATCATATTTATTCATTTTATCTTAATGCACTTATCTATTTATCTTCTCCTTTTTTATATATATTAATTATTTAATAATAATTATGGATTAGAGTTTCATGTAGTCACTTTCATCATCATTTTAGTCTTGTACTTTTGTCTCTTTGCGCACTTTAACTCACAATAAACTACTTTATTTACACTTTGCACTCCCCCTCTTCCCTTTTTTGCCATCTCTAACATGTGAATGTGTAAGTATGTATTTACAGTGCCTTGCAAAAGTATTCGGCCCCCTGGAACTTTTCAACCTTTTCCCACATATCTCGATTGGATTCAGGTCTGGACTTTGAGTTGGCCATTCTAACACCTGGATACATTTATTTGTGAACCATTCCATTGTAGATTTTGCTTTATGTTTGAAATCATTGTCTTGTTTGAAGACAAATATCCGTCCCAGTCTCAGGCCTTTTACAGACTCCAACAGGTTTTCTTCAAGAATGGTCCTGTATTTGGCTCCATCCATCTTTCCATCAATTTTAACCATCTTCCCTGTCCCTGCTGAAGAAAAGCAGGCCCAAATCATGATGCTGCCACCACCATGTTTGACAGTGGGGATGGTGTGTTCAGGGTGATGAGCTGTGTTGCCTTTACGCCAAACATATCGTTTGGCATTGTTGCCAAAAAGTTCAATTTTGGTTTCATCTGACCAGAGCACCTTCGTCCACATGTTTGGTGTATCTCCCAGGTGGCTTATTGCAAACTTTAAACAACACTTTTTATGGATATCTTTGAGAAATGGCTTTCTTCTTGCCACTTTTCCATAAAGGCCAGATTTGTGCAGTGTACGACTGTTGTTCTATGGACAGACTGTCCCACCTCAGTTGTAGATCTCTGCAGTTCTCTGATCAGTCTTCTCCTTGTTTGAGATGAAAGTTTAGAGGGCCGGCTGGGTCTTGGTAGATTTGCAGTGGTATGAAACGCCTTCCATTTCAATATGATCACTTGCACAGTGCTCCTTGGGATGTTTAAAGTTTTGGAAATCATTTTGTATCCAAATCCGGCTTTAAACTTCTCCACAACAGTATCACGGACCTGCCTGTTGTGTTCCTTGGTCTTCATGATGCTCTCTGTGCTTCAAACAGAACCCTGAGACTATCACAGAGCAGGTGATTTATATGGAGACTTGATTACACACAGGTGGATTATATTTATCATCATTAGTCATTTAGGACAACATTGGATCATTCCGAGATCCACAATGAACTTCTGGAGTGAGTTTGCTGCACTGAAAGTAAAGGGGCCAAATAATATTGCACGCTCCACTTTTCAGTTTTTGAATTTCCACAAAAATTTAAAATTACCAATAAATTTCGTTCAACTTCACAATTGTGTCCCACTTGTTGATTCTTCACCAAAAATTTACATTTGGTATCTTTATGTTTGAAGCATGATATGTGGGAAAAGGTTGAAAAGTTCCAGGGGGCTGAATACTTTTGCAAGGTACTGTACCTTATTTTGGCTATATGGGACAGGTGGGGAATGTGGGTATATGCACATACACCATACACATATTGGTATATTTATGATTATCTATATATAATTGCTTTAAATTGTCCGTCATTCACTTCCGTCTGGATGTCCCCGAATCCCACAATCCACCACGCCGCACCGGAAGTACACCAACTGCCATATTGGAATACCCAAGTGATGGGTATTCCAATATGGCACCCGCTGGTGGTACCAGGCCCTTCCACAGTATCACCAGCGGGACACCGCCGGGACCCCCGCGCCACCGCTGCTGGACCTGCTGCCCCACCCTGCCGTTGGTGGCGCCACACCCCATCTTCAGCACAGGCCGCAAGCCGCGGTCTTTCCTGCTGGCTGGCTGCCTCCAGGACCCCTGCCACTGCTGAACCCCCTGCCACCGCCGCTGGACCCGCCACTGCTGGCCATGCTGCCGGACCCCCCTGCCGGACCCTCTGCTGCCTGCCCACCATGTACATAGTCAGAGAAAAGAGGGAGACACAAAAGTGCAAATAGGGTCTTATCAAACGTTACACAGAATTGCCCACCAAGAGAACTACTCACCTGGTGAGAGTGAAGGAAAGACATATTAATGGCGGCTACTGCAGATCCACAGGTCAGTGCAGGACCTGGTTGTACAATATTTGTGGTATGTCCTGATGAAGGGGTCACCTGAAACGCGTAGAATAAACCACACTGAAATCTCTACAATTTTTGGAATTCTTCTTGTGGCAGCGCGGGGATGATCCTTCCTTCCTACCTAAGTGTACACCATGTACATACACACACATTCACACACATGTACACACACACACACATACACACACATGTACTGTGGTGTAGTAACCACTATGTCCGCTAGGGGGTGCTGTGTGGAGGTTCCAAGAGAAAGGATGAGTGGCAGAATCCTGAAGGATGGTTATGTATCTCAAAGTGGGTGGCTTTGAGATGGAGACTTAGTTATGTGTATTGATCAGCAATGATATTGCTGAAGTGTTATTTCAAGATATAAGGGAGAAGTCTCCAGGTAACTCGGGAGTTGGGCGGGCCGGTTACCTACAAACCCACCCAGGGGTGTGTCTGAAAATGCCTGTAGTAAAAGACTGTGAGTGTGTGAAGGACCTGTGATAAGGTCATAGTCATGTGACCCGGTGGGCGGGGCTATAGACCATATAATGTGGCCAGGGTAGGTCACATGAGGAATGCTGGGACCTGGTTGGTCCAGTGTGGAAGGTCCCGCAGAGATGGAACTTCCTGCCTGGCAGCACTTGTGAAGTGGCTGTGAGCAATGGCGATGTGTGCCTGAGAGTTCCCTGGAGGGAATGAATGTGTGCGGAATGCTGAAGCCGCATGAGTGAGACAGTTGTGAGGCTAAGTGAGCCTGCGTACTGGACATTGGTAACCAGAGTGAAGCATTATAATGGCCACTATGCTGGTAATGCTGTTAAGTGAACTTTCTGTTGCTGCTGTGGTTTATGAGGCGTGAATAAACCGCAAGGACTGTATGATTTGTTGTAAAATCCTGTGCCGGAACTGGTTTTTGTTCGCTGCAGGCGAGAATCCCCTAAGTAAATGACAGCGCTACCTCACATTTGGTGGAGAATGCGGGCAATGTTGTAGCCTTGTTGCTGGGAGCAAGGGAAGAGGACTGCAAAGTCGGTTGCTAAGGGCAACGGTTTCCAAAAAGTGCATGTTGCAGTGCTGGCAACGCTGAGCCAGGAAGGCTGACGGTCATGAAAACCATGTTCTACTGACCGGGGTCAGTGAGCAAGAGACTGGTGATTGCTATAGGGTGCCTCTGCGGATAAGAGGTACCCGAGAACCTATGTGGCCGACACAGGCAACGGACTGGTGTTCGTGTGGTACTGACCTGGGTCAGTGGAAAAGACTGTGTTCCTGGAGGGTTCAGTGAGCAAGGTCGTGGAGGGTCAGTGTTGGGAAGATCCCTGGAGCACGTGGTATGACCTTGGACCTGGTGAGGCATACGTGTTGGGCAGTCTCAGGCTGAGACGGATGTCCTGAATAGCACCAGCTAAGCCCCTGGACCTGGTGAGGCCGGTGTTGGGAAACCCTGGGAGGAGGGTCGCTCCCTGAATAGCACCCGGTGCGCCCTGTGTGTTGGACAGTCTCAGGCGGAGATGGTACGTCCTGAATAGCACACAGAAAGGACACGTGAGTTTTTTGAGTTTTTTTGTGTGGTGTTTTTCTTTTCTTTTCTCAACTCAGCTGGCGGTGGCTCAGTGGGAGTCAAGAAGGTGACAAGCGGCTTGATGTGGCTCAGTGGGGTCACGAAGGTGACAAGCGGCTTCTGGTAACTCGGCGGGGTTACGAAGGTGACAAGCGGCTTCCGGTGGATCGGCGGGTCCACGAAGATGGCGCAGCAGGAGCTGCAGTGACTCCAGCCGCTGTGTGTGTGAACAGTAGCCAGTGGTGTCGGTGATCAGTGACAGCAGGAGTTGTGGTGGTGCCAACAAGGACTTGTGTGGTATCGTTAAGACATAAACTGTGTTGTGTGAACTGTGGTCTGAGAAGACCAGTTTAACGGACATGGGGAGATCCTGAAAGGGGGTGGAGTCTCAGAAGGGGGCAGTGACCTAAAGCGGGGTGTTAACCCAAAAAGGGGTGGAGTCCCAGGAGGGGGCGGCAACCCAAAGTAGGGTGGTGGTCCAGAAAGGGGCCAAGTTTGAAGGAATGACAGCACTGGGTGACTCAGTGGGTATGTCTAGAGTACCGCAGTGTATGTGTATGTCATTTCCAGAATGTGGGATATTCTTTCCGAATGATGATGGGCCGCAAGTGTGTACCGTGATGCTACACCGGGAAGGGATATCGGGACGGCTGGACTCAAAGAGTCGGGTGACTCTGGTAGAAACTCCTCTCACTCTCTGTCTGACAGAGAAAATGGTCCAGGTTCGCTGTGCACATGGGGTCACAGTGAACTATGCGGTAGACAGAGTAATGTTTAAGGAGTTCGGAGGTAGTAAGTGCCAAGCTGGCAGTATACCACCAGACTTAGTTTATGCCTTGGAGTGCGTCAGGGATTTGGTCAGGTTTGATGACCTATGCCAGGAAGAAAGAGACGTGTCTACTGTAGGGCTAGCAGACACTGAGACGCTGACGCCTCCTAACATGGACAGGCCAGACGTAGGGGCGACCGGAGAAAGAATGACGTTGGACGAACTTACAGACCGGACGTCACCTGAAGGGTACAACGGTGTGAGTGAGAAGGGTGTGAGAAACAAAAAGAGCGGAGCTGACACACGGACAGAGAGTGTCCTGGGGGTTCACCATACGGTGTGGTGTGACTGTGACGTGTTGTTGCCAGTAGCCTCCACGAGGACAGAGTCTAGTGCTGTGCTGACTGAAACTCGTGACAGGACTGATGGTAACCTGGTCGAGAAGATAACGGGAGTAGAGACAGTCAGAGGGTAACTGGGGGGTTCACTCGGCTGACAGGATTAACCAAGGGGTACTCTTAGACGATATGATTAAAGAAGTAATGGTGCAACACATACTGACCAAAAGAGAACTAGAGCAGGAGATACAGTCAATAAAAGAGACAGTAAGGGATCATCTCGAACGTGAAAGTGTGATGAGACAAACGACCGAGCACAGAGTGAAGGAGATCGAGAAAGAAGTCTTGAACCTCAGAGGTCACCTGTCAACGTGGCACAGTGTGAACAACACCTTAAGAGAGGATGTGGTAGGGCTTGAGAAAGAAGTCTTGGAGCTCAGAAGTCACCTGTCAACATGGCAAAATGTGAACAAGACCCTTACAGAAGAAATGGAAGAAATCAGAGGAGTAGTTAAAAGTCTTCTGCGGGAGAAGTTGGATGAAGACTTACCGCGGGTGAGCGCAAGTGATAACAGGACAGAACGGCCAGTAGCCCTCGGGGCAAAGGTTCATGAAAGGACCAAGTCATGTGATGTTGATGAGTTAAGAACGGAAGAAGACAGTCACCCGGTCGGGTCAATGGCAGTGAGGGAAGGGTCCGTGGTAAAGCTAGAGCCTCCGGTCAAGGAATAGAGCAAGACCACAACCTTCCAGTTTGTAATTGATGTACCAGAAGACATGCAAGAAACCTGTGTGGAGGAAGGAGTGCATGAGGCTTTCAAAGAAGCGGTCAAAGCGTGTAAGGTGCGCTGGGCACCTGAGACTCGGCAGTTGGTGATAGTATCGGAGAGAGAAGATACCTCAAACCGAGTAACGGTCCTGAAAGAGATGCATCTACAATGTCTCCACACCAAACAGCAGGTCAGGCAGAGTAATGTGAAGGCTGCTCAACGCCTAGAGGTAGCAAAGAAGGCTATGGACCAGCTGGGTTTGCGGAAAGATGTGGTACCAGTACCCAAAGCTCTGATTGGGAGGATCATTGGAAAATCCGGGAAAGTAATGCAAGACCTTGTGAATATCTCCGGTGTGGTGAGAGTGAGGATCCTTCCTGATGATGAAGACCAAGTATCCAGTGAGCTGGGTAGGATTCCCATCCTGGTGGTTGGCTCCGTGGAGAGCCTGAGAGACTTTCAGATGCTCTTGGAGTATCGAGTGAGGTACCTGCAAGAGATTGAGCAGTTGAGGCAGGACCACCGGCGAATTAATAAAGAAGTACGGAATACCAGATGGCGGCCGCCTGCAACCCAACAAGATGTAAGGACCCGAAGAGTGCCACCAAGAAGTGACAGGGCAGATGGCCGAAGAATGTCAGCAAGCGGTAGCTCGACTGGCAGGATGACGTGGAGAGACCGTAGTTCCTGTGAGACCCTGAATGAATCAGACTCAGGCCAGACAATAGGCCTGATTAGGACTGATGACCTTACCAACCGGGGGAGCTGGTCGGGGAACGGAACAAACAGAGAGAGGAAACTGGTGACTAGACCGTGTCTGATGACACAGACAGACTATAACTGGAGGGTCAAAGATCAAGACCGCTGGGGGGGGCAGGCCTAACGTAGAGAAGAGGCCGTATGACACTTGGAAAAGGTTCTCTCGACCTGTGGGGCAAGGTGTGTTGAGTGCCCGGTCTTGAGAGCCTGATGTAATGTTGTGTGTTCAACCCCACAAGTTTGAACAGAAGGGCGAGGTATGTGGTGTAGTAACCACTATGTCCGCTAGGGGGCGCTGTGTGGAGGTTCCAAGAGAAAGGATGAGTGACAGAATCCTGAAGGATGGTTATGGATTTCAAAGTGGGTGGCTTTGAGATGGAGACTTAATTGTGTATTGATCAGCAATGATATTGCTGAAGTGTTATTTCAAGATAAAAGGGAGAAGTCTCCAGGTAACTCGGGAGTTGGGCGGGCCGGTTACCTACAAACCCACCCAGGGGTGTGTCTGAAAACGCCTGTAGTAAAAGACTGTGAGTGTGTGAAGGACCTGTGATGAGGTCATAGTCATGTGACCCGGTGGGCGGGGCTATAGACTATATAATGTGGCCAGGGTAGGTCACATGAGGAATGCTGGGACCTGGTTGGGCCAGTGTGGAAGGTCCCACAGAGATGGAACTTCCTGCCTGGCAGCACTTGTGAAGTGGCTGTGAGCAATGGCGATGTGTGCCTGAGAGTTCCCTGGAGGGAATGAACGTGTGCGGAATACTGAAGCCGCATGAGGAGCCCTGACTTGGGTGAGACTGTTGTGAGGCTAAGTGAGCCTGCGTACTGGCCATTGGTAACCAGAGTGAAGCATTATAATGGACGCTATGCTGGTAATGCTGTTAAGTGAACTTTCTGTTGCTGCTGTGGTTTATGAGGCGTGAATAAACCGCAAGGACTGAATGATTTGATGGAAAATCCGTGCCGGAACTGGTTTTTGTTCGCTGCAGGCGAGAATCCCCTAAGTAAATGACAGCGCTACCTCACAGTACGTACACATGTACACACACGTATAAACACACACACACACAAATGTACTCACATACACACACGTACATACACACACACACGTACTCGAGTACACACGTACTCACACACAGACGCATGCACACGTACTCACATCTCCAGCACAGGCCGCAAACCTCCCTCTCTCCTGTCGGCTGTGACTGCATGGAGGTGGGTGGGCAGGCAGCTGCGGGTCACACACATGTACTCACACACTTCCCTCCTGATGTGATTGCATCGGGCACACCTCTAGTATTTATATATATATGATTTCATTCCCCTATTTGATCTCTTATAATTTAATGATTTTTACACTTTATATCTGTAGCACTATATTTTTGTAATTCGCAAGTTTAGTTCCCAGTTCACCTTTATGACTTCATTTTTTATTAGCCCACATCGTATTTAGTTTATCACATATCCCACTCCAGGACATTCATAGTATAGTCCTTATATTAGTATTTTTCCTACAATTAAATACCGTCTCCAATCACACCTATTAGCGTATACATTCCCTGGTATACTTATTTTTATTTACTTCTTTACACTTATTCTCCCCTTGCGGTCCTTTTTAAATAATGTCCATAACACAGTTTTTATATATTTCCTCTTATAACCATATACCATCTCCAGCTATTTATTTATTTATATCTTTAGGAATCATACACCCTCCTATGGAGTTCTTTTTCATTACTTTTCCCTAATTAAACCACTGCAGCTATTATCTATTGTGTCCTGGTACTGCTTTGGCTCTCACATTCATCCTCTTACGGCTGGATTGTGCCTTTTTGTTTGCGCGTGCACCGGGTCCTGTCTTCTCTCTGATTTCCGGAAGTGCTCAATCATGTGACCGCAGTGCGTTGCACTGCCTTCCATTGAGCACTATTCCGGAAGTCCCCTTGGCCATAGGGGGCGGAGTCCCTAGCACACACGCTGTTATGCAATCAGGAATAATCCTATCACATACGGACATGCCATATTTATGAGTTCTCCTCTCTCCCCCCATATCACACGCCCCCCAGAAGAAGCAATCAGCCCCCGTTGGGCATGGGGGAGGCACAGACCACCTTGGGACCTGTCAGCACCTACCCTGCATTCAGCACCACCCAGCTGTTTTGACCCTTTATCTTCTTTTACCCAGGTAATGGAAGCATATTTATGAGCATAATTATTTAACCCTGGTTTATAATCATTAGGGTAAGGGCTGTATCCTCTATAGCTAGAGAGTGGGGTGTTGTTTTGGGGGTTTTCAACTATATAGCACATTTGCATGATAAATAATGCTTGTAACTGTACTCCTTCACCCCTTTAGGAGTTTTACTTAATTTTGACATCTTTTGTTCTTATATCTCCACTAGTAGCACTTTGTACCAGCACATTGCACTTTGGTATAAAATTCATATTTGTGCATTATTAAGGATTTTTTTCTATTTTCATTTTTAAAAATTTGTACCAGCATATTGCTTCCCTTCATGTTTTTGGTATTATATTTATTAATTGTGTATTTGATACTAGCTCTGGTGGTCTTATTCCTTTTTACTCCTACCGATTGGTTCCCTATTTAATTCATTCTCTGACATTTTGTGCGTCTTCCTTCCTCTTCCTCCCCCCTTTTTGGAGGGTTTTTCCCTGTCTTTTTTAAATTTTTATTGATTAACATAAATAAACCTTTATGTTTTAACCTATATTACCGCAGTTGGAATCTCTTCTTGTCTTGTGGCTGCCAACCGCAATAGACTATGTTGATATGAGTTTCTTAGGGGGTCTAGTTTCCAAAATGGGGTCACTTGTGAGGGATTTCCACTGTTTAGGCACATCAGGGGCTCTCCAAATGTGACATGGCGTCCGATCTTAATTCCAGCCAATTTTGGTTTGAAAAAGTCAAACGGCGCTCCTTCTCTTCCATGCCCTGCCGTGTGCCCATGCAGAGGTTTTCCCCCACATATGGGGTATCGGCATACTCAGGAGAAATTGCACAACAACTTTATCTGTTCATTTTCTCCTTTTACCGCTGTGAAAATAATAAAATGTTGCTAAAAGATCATTTTTGTGACTAAAATAAATGACCATTTTTTCCTTCCACATTGCTTCTGCTTCTGTGAAACACTTGAAGGGTTAATAAACTTCTTGAATGTGGTTTTGATCTGCTTGAGAGGTGCAGATTTTAGAATGATATCACTTTTGGGTATTTTCTGCTATAAAGACCCCTCAAAGTGACTTCAAATGTGAGGTGGTTGCTAAAAAATGGTTTTGTATATTTTGTTGTAAAAATGAGAAATCGCAGGTCAACTTTTAACCCTTATAACTTCCTAACAAAATTGTGCTGATGTAAAGTACACATGTGTAAAATGTTATTTATTAACTATGTTGTGTGACATATTTCTCTGTTTTAAGGACATAAAAGTTCAAAGTTTGAAAATTGCAAAATTTTCAAAATTTGCCATATTTCCGTTTTTTTTCATAAGCGCTCAGGAGTTTTGAAGTGCCCAGCAATGAGTCCGGATCTAAATCCCATTGAACACATGTTGAGAGAGCTTAAAACTGTTGTCCACTACCAGGGCAACCCCTTTTCATTCTAAATGTTTGGCCTGGATAAAAAAAAAGCCTGTACTCACCTCCTGTGGGGGGCTGTTTCAGTGGTATAGGCACCCGTGATCCCGGGGCTCTCGTGCAGTTGTGACATGTAAGCCTGGCGCCCAATCAGCATGGGCATCACTGTCCCCGCCTTCATACAAACTGAACATGAAGAGGAAGTCAGGGCTGTGGCTGATCTCTGACTTCCTCTTCATGTTCAATTCATTTGAAGGTGGGGACAGTGATGCCAGTGCTGATTGTGTGACATCTGGAATGTCTCTTTGAAGCATCCAACAGTAGTCTGCCATCATTGTAATGCTCCATTTCCCTGGTAACTTCTTTCCATCTCTTTAATGTCCTAGTGGAATTGTTCACCTTGCTCTTCACACACTGCTCCCAAATTTTCAGGAAAGTAGTCAAGTTGGGAATGTAGGAAATGCACTTTCAAATTCATCAGGCAACCTAAAACTTGAAATGCTTTCAGCATTCATTTGACAATCTTTTTGTAGTCAGGATCTCTTTTATTGCCTAAAAATTTCTCTACAACCTCTTTAAATGCAATCCACCCTTCTTTTTTAGGAGCCATCATGGTATTGACAAACTCTTCATCAGCTATAAGCCTTCTAATGTCTGGTCCGAAGAACACACCTTCCTTCAATTTTGCCTCTGAGAGGCTTGGAAACTTGGTGACCAAATATTTGAAGCATTCCCCATCTCTTGGTAGTGATTTTACAAATTGCTTCATGAAGCCCAATTTTATGTGGAGAGGTGGTAGAAGTACTTTATAGGGAGGTACCAAAGTTTCTCGGAGGACATTTTTTTCACCGACTTTGAGCACCCTCAGCTGTCAACTCAGTGATTTTGTCAGTTTCAACTGTCCCACAGACACAGAAAACAAGGGTATTTAGTATGTCCAGCTTATTACCCGAACAGCATACACAAGACCTTCAAATTCCCACACACTTGCCAACCGTGGTCTTCATATTTAAGTTTACGACGAACCAATTCCATGTTCTCGTAGGCTTCTTCCAAATGCACGGAATGATCTACAGGGATGGAAGCTTAAAAAATGCCGTTATGGAGTAAAGCGGCTTTGAGACTTCTTTTTGCAGAATCAATAAAAAGACGCCATTGCGTTGAATCATATTGGATTTTGAATTGACCCATCAAACCTTCGACATCAATGCTTAAACCAACTTGTCTTCCCGGGCAAAGTAAGGAATGAACTTCCTTTCATGATGTCTGAACCATGAAAAAGACACTCCTGGTAACATTAAATTCCTGCTTTTGAGCCTTGATCTGAGTAACTCAGCAGCATCTTTGGGAAGATTCAAGTCTCTTACTAAATCCTTCATCTCCTCCTGGGAAAAACAATTTGGTCTTGTATCATCTTCAAAGTCAGAACTTGATTCATCATGTGGTTCAGTTATGATTCCACCTTAATCAGTGCTCGGTATCTCTTCCAAAGTAGCAGGGTCCTTGGGTACTTGCATATCTGTGCCATGGGGATGGGACAAATTGCTGAGTGAATATTAGGGTATGAAATGAAATGGAATGTTTTGCATGAACAAAAGTAACAATCATCACTATAGTACTTTTGCTCTCACCATACCATAGGAATCCCATAACGGAAAGCTTTTTTCTTACCCTTGAATGAATTTCGGAGGTCCTTAACACATCGTTTGTACACTTTATGAGCGGTCCAAACTTTATCTTGATCTCCAAGTTTTAGTCAAAAGTATGCGAATTATACTTTTTTCACAAAGTCTGTAATTTGAAGCTGTTGAATCAACACTGTATATTCACCACAAATGAAACAAATGGTCAGGCGAATTAATACACTTGCACAAAGTCATAACACTAATTAGGGGAAACAAAGTTGATGAATGACATTCTAATGCAAGTTTCTTGAAAGCATAAGGACCTGTGAGGTAACTATTACCACGGCAGCTGGTACCCAGGGGATGTAAAGACAAACAGACAGGTAGACCCGACTTGGAGACACAGGACTGGCGGGCACGGTTTGGAGACACAGGACAGACGGGCACGGCTTGGAGACACAGGACAGGCGGGCACGGCTCGGAGACACAGGACAGACGGGCACGGCTTGGAGACACAGGACAGGCGGGAACAGCAGGCACGAACAGAAGGACACTGGTGCGGGAACAGAACGGGACAGGACACGACCACGGACCTCCCGAGCCTAGGAGAGAGGACAATGGAAAAGGCAGATGAGCTACGGGCGAACAGGACGCAGGGGCGTACATAGAGAGCGGGCCAGAATCACTAACGAAGCGCAGTGATAATCAGGCACCGCCAGCAGGAAGAGGCGGCCTGATATAGGGGAAGTAGAAGGGCCTTCCGGGTTGTGACCTCTAGTGCAGGAGAAGAGGGCGCGCGTCCTCAGGAGGAGGAGGAGGCGTGCGTGTGCCCGGGCATAGTGTGTGCGCGCGCGCGCCGAGGAGGAGGGGCGGGAGCACGCACCCGGCGTGGTCCAGAAGACCGGACGCGATCGCCGGACGGAGGAGAGGAGCCAGGAGGGACCGCGGAGAAGCCTGCGGCAGCCGGCGCCACGGCGAGGAGACCACCGGCGAGCGGGTAAGCTGCGGTCGGGAGGAGGCGATGGAAGGAGTGCGCGGCAGCCGCTGCGTGACAGTACCCCCCTCCTTACGCGCCCCCCTCCGCAGCCCGGAAAAAAATTTAGCCAAGATTCGAGGAGCCTGGATGTTCTCCTGGGGCTCCCAGGACCTCTCCTCGGGGCCAAAGCCCTTCCAATCAACCAAAAAAAAGGTTCTCCCCTTTTGCCTCCTCATGGCCAAAATATCTTTAACCTCAAATACATCGTCTGCGGAGACAGGCGGAGGCGAGTGAGGAGCCGTGGAATGGAAACGATTGAAGATGACTGGCTTTAGAAGAGACACATGAAAAGCATTAGGGATGCGGAGAGAGGCGGGAAGCCGTAGTTTGTAGGAGACGTCATTAATACGGGACAAGACCTCAAAAGGTCCAATATAGCGGGGACCCAGTTTATGGGAAGGGATCTTGAGGCGAATAAACTTGGAGGCCAGCCAAACTTTATCACCTGGGTGATATGGCGGGGCATCCAGGCGCCTTTTGTCTGTGTGTCTCTTAACCCTGTTACGAACCAACTCGAGAGCGGCCTTGGTCTCCTGCCAGATCCTGGAGAATTCACCGGTCAGAAGATCAGCCGCCGGTACACCCGAGGCAGGAGGAACCGGTAGAGGTACACCAGGATGTTGCCCGTAGACGACAAAGAAAGGGGACTTGCCAGAAGACTCACTGACATGGTTATTATAGGCAAACTCAGCCCACGGGAGTAATTCAGACCAGTCGTTCTGGTGGACATTAGAAAAATGCCGGAGGTAGTTCACCAAACTCTGATTCGTCCGTTCTGCCTGACCGTTGGACTGTGGATGGTAAGATGAGGAGAAGTCAAGAGTGACATCCATCGATCTGCATAGGGCTCTCCAGAAGCGAGAGGTGAATTGGACTCCTCTGTCTGAAACAATATGTTGGGGCAGTCCATGAAGACGGAAGATGTGCTGAACGAAAATCTTCGCCAAGGCTGGTGCCGATGGCAAGCCGGCAAGAGGTATGAAATGTGCCATCTTAGAGAACCTATCTACACCACTAGGACGACAGTACAGTTGGTAGACTGGGGCAGATCCGTAATAAAGTCCATGGCAATGTGTTGCCAAGGAGACGAGGGTACTGGAAGCGGGTGTAGAAGACCAGAAGGCAGCTGCCTAGGCACCTTGATCTTGGCACAGGAGAGGCAGGAGGCGACGAAATCCCGGACATCCTGGGGAAGAGTCGGCCACCAGTAGTAGCGGGACACCAGGAGAAGTGTCTTTTTAAGCCCGAGATGGCCAGCCAGCTTGGAAGCATGTCCCCTGTGTAGGATTCGTCTTCGGTCCCTCTCCGGCACAAAAGTCCTGCCAGGTGGACGTGAAAGGAGAGAAAGCGGTGCCACCGTGATGAGCATGGATGGATCCAAGATATGCACGAGTTCCTCTTCGACATCTGCGGAAAGAGAGGACCTGGACAAGGCGTCAGCTTTGAGGTTCTTGTTACCTGGACGAAAATGCAGATCAAAATCGAATCGACCGAAGAACAGAGACCACCTGGCCTGTCGTGGGTTGAGTCTCTGTGCAGACCGAATGTAAGCTAGATTTTTATGGTCTGTGAAGATTGTGAAGGGATGTACGGCGCCCTCCAATAAGTATCTCCACTCCTCTAGAGCTAACTTGATGGCAAGCAGTTCTCGGTCTCCGATGGAATAATTCCGCTCTGGGGTGGAGAAGGACTTGGAAAAGAAACCGCACGTAACAAGCCTACCAGAGGGAGACTTTTGAGATAAAACCGCTCCAGCTCCAGTTGCAGACGCATCCACTTCGAGGACGAACGGTTTGTTGACCTCAGGACGATGGAGTACGGGTGCTGTGGCAAATGCTCGTTTCAGAGACAGGAAGGCTTCCTCTGCTTCAGGGGTCCAGACGTGCGGCTTGGCTCCTTTACGGATCAAAGACGAGATAGAGCCAGCCAACGAGGAAAAATGAGGGATGAACTGCCGATAGTAATTTGGGAAGCCGAGAAATCGCTGAATGGCTTTCACCCCTTGGGGACGAGGCCAGTTAAGCACGGCAGACACCTTCTCCGGATCCATACGCAAGCCAGAGTCGGAGATGATATAGCCTAGAAATGGAAGGGAAGACTGTTCAAAGGCGCATTTCTCCAATTTGGCGTACAGGCGATTCTCCCTCAATCGGAACAGTACTCGGCGGACATCTCTTCTGTGGGTGGACAGATCGGGAGAGAAGACAAGGATATCGTCAAGATACACGACCACACAGGAGTACAGAAGGTCTCGGAAAATGCCGTTCACAAATTCCTGAAAGACTGCGGGAGCGTTGCACAACCCGAAGGGCATGACGAGATACTCGTAGTGTCCATCCCTGGTGTTGAAGGCGGTCTTCCATTCATCTCCGGAGCGAATACGGATGAGATTGTAGGCTCCACGGAGATCCAATTTAGAAAAGATTCGCGCCGCTCGTAGCTGGTCGAACAACTCGGGGATGAGAGGTAGAGGATATCTGTTCTTGATAGTAATCTCGTTAAGACCTCGATAGTCAATACAGGGGCGGAGAGACCCGTCCTTCTTCTTGACAAAAAAGAAGCCTGCTCCAGCGGGAGAAGATGACTTCCGGATGAAGCCTCTGGCCAGATTCTCCTGTACGTTTTCAGTCATGGCCTGGGACTCGAGTGGACTCAACGGATAGATTCGCCCCCGGGGTGGGGTCGAGCCGGGGACAAGCTCGATCGGGCAATCATAGTGCCGATGCGGTGGAAGAGTCTCCGCCTCCTTCTTATCAAAGACATCCGCAAAGGCCCAGTAGGCCGAGGGCAAATCCGCAGGGCCCGAGACAGGAGACGAGCATTTGAGGGGTTGTACTGGACGAAGACATCTAGTCTGGCAGAAGCGGCCCCAGCGAAGAATGTCTCCGGACCGCCAATCCAGGACAGGTTCATGCATCCTCAACCACGGAAGACCCAGGAGCAAGGTGTGGGATAGAGACGGCAGCACGAAGAAGGCTATTCTCTCACGGTGCAGGACCCCGATCTGTAATTCCAGCTCTTCAGTGACCAGTGCAAGGGAACGCCGTCGACTGAGGCTAACTGCCGGGGAACCTCCAAGGACCTGACAGGTATCCGCAATCTCTTCAGCGCCTCGAGTTGGATAAAATTTCCAGCAGCCCCTGAGTCAATATAGGCTATCTCCGAAAAACGTTTGGAACCCTGGATAAACAAAACAGGAAGGGTCAAGGGTAGAGAGGTATCAAAGACACCTAGGGAGGCCTCTCTTACCTGTCCTAGGCGGAGGAGTTTCCTGGCCTCACAGGGCAGGAATGCAGGAGATGGGAGGCGCTGCCACAATAGAGACAAAGACCATGAGTGAGTCTCTCCTGGCGGCGTAGCTCCGCGGGCCTGAGTCGGTCCACTTGCATGGGTTCAGGGGCTGACGCCGAGGTGGAAGGCCGCGAGCGGGGAGGACTGCGTGTCGGAGGAGAAAAACGAGTGGGCCTTCTCTCCCTGGCGACCTCGCGGGAACGCTCCTGGAAACGCAGATCAATTCGCGTTGCCAGCGAGATGAGATCCTCCAAAGACGTGGGCGTATCCCTGCCTGCCAACTCGTCTTTGATTCGAGCCAACAAGCCACGCCAAAAAGCCCCCACTAGAGCCTCGTTGTTCCATCCAAGCTCAGAGGACAACGTACGGAACTGGATGGCGTACTGTCCCACAGAGAGAGTACCCTGGCGAAGGCAAAATAAGGACTCGGTGGTGGAGACCAGACGGCCGGGCTCATCAAAGACCTTACGAAATGTCTCCAAGAAGGTCGCGAGCTGGGAGACTATCGGGTCATCACGCTCCCACAAGGGATTTACCCAAGCCAGTGCCTCACCCTCTAAGTGGGATATCATAAAAGCCACCTTGGCCCGGTCGGAGGGATACTGCAGGGGTGCCAACTCAAAATGCAACTGGCACTGGTTAATGAACCCCCGACAGAGTTTGGGATCTCCGCTATAGCGTGGGGGTTTAGCCAACCGGGGGGAAGAATGAGGAACTGCCACCGGCGCAGGGACAGCGGCCGCCGTCTGTAGAGCTAGTAAGCGGTTATCTACTGAGGCTATATAGTTCAAAATGTGGGCCTGGGTGTCGCGCTGCTGGGCAAGTTCTTGCTGCAAGCCAGAGATTTGGGAGGCAATCCCAGGATCGGAGGTTTGCAAAGAAGAAAGTCGGGACTCCATTGATTTGAGGAACAACATGATCCTCGCCTGATTCTCACGAAGGAACAAAAGTTCCTTTTGGGTTGGGGTACCAGTGGGATCCATCGCCTGATTATTCTGTGAGGTACTCCTGGGGTGGACCCGCTAGACCGTGGCAACGAACCTCCCGGGGGCGAGCTGACCAGGTGGACCACCCCCTATACAGGGAGTGTTTGGGGCAAGCCCGCGGGTAACTATTACCACGGCAGCTGGTACCCAGGGGATGTAAAGACAGACAGACAGGTAGACCCGACTTGGAGACACAGGACTGGCGGGCACGGTTTGGAGACACAGGACAGACGGGCACGGCTTGGAGACACAGAACAGGCGGGCACGGCTCGGAGACACAGGACAGACGGGCACGGCTTGGAGACACAGGACAGGCAGGAACAGCAGGCACGAACAGAAGGACACTGGTGCGGGAACAGAACTGGACGGGACACGACCACGGACCTCCCGAACCTAGGAGAGAGGACAATGGAAAAGGCAGATGAGCTACGGGCGAACAGGACGCAGGGGCGTACATAGAGAGCGGGCCAGAATCACTACCGAAGCGCAGTGATAATCAGGCACCGCCAGCAGGAAGAGGCGGCCTGATATAGGGGAAGTAGAAGGGCCTTCCGGGTCGTGACCTCTAGTGCAGGAGAAGAGGGCGCGCATCCTCAGGAGGAGGAGGAGGCGCGCGTGTGCCCGGGCATAGTGTGTGCGCATGCCCGCCGAGGAGGAGGGGCGGGAGCGCGCACCCGGCGCGGTCCAGAAGACCGGACGGACGCGATCGCCGGACGGAGGAGAGGAGCCGGGAGGGACCGCGGAGAAGCCCGCGGCAGCCGGCGCCGCGGCGAGGAGACCACCGGCGAGCGGGTAATCTGCGGTCGGGAGGAGGCGATGGAAGGAGTGCGCGGCAGCCGCCGCGTGACAGGACCTTTCATTATGTCACTAACCACCTGGCAACTGCCACCAGCCAATCATGCAGTTCCTATTGATGTTAATGGGGAAAGAAAATAAGCTTCCTGACGATGATTCACACCAGAGTTTGCAGAAGTATACATATACCTGTATGGACTATTGACAATGTCTGGGCATGCTCCTGATGAGGCAACAGGTGATGTCTTGGGAGATCTTCTCCCAGACCTAAATCAGGGCATAAGGCAGTTTATATATAGTCAGTGGCGCTAAGTCAGATGCACTGATGCATAGTGCCATATAGGTTCTCAGTTGAGGTCTGGAGAACGGGAAGGCCACTCTACGTTATCAATGTCTAACATATATGAACTGCCTACACACTCTGACCACATGAGGGAGAGTAAATGTCCTGCACAAGGAAGAATCCAGGGCCCACTGCACCAACACAGGGTCTCACAATGTCACTGAGGATTACATCTGGTATCTGGTTGCAGGCAGCATAAAATTCCCCATGGCATCTCCATAATCTTTCACAACAGTAACATGCACTCAGTGAACCTGCTAAAGACAATGGGGCACCAATGGCGGATTCGCTAATTTTGATGTTATTGGTGAAAGACAATCGAACTGCATGGTACTGAGCTGTGAGCACAATTCCCATTATATAACGTTAGTTCTCATGCTACCCTCATAGTGTCAATTTCTGTCAGTTTACACATAAACATGTACACCAGTATCCTGCTGGAGGTAATTTTGTACGGTTTTGGCAGTAGTCTCCTTGTTGAGTTGATTAACTTATACAGCCCTGCCTTGCTCCTCTTTCATAATGGTTCATTTCCTGGTATCTTCTCCATGCTCCAGCACATCTTGAGACAGTGCTGGGTGGCACAGGAAACCTTGCATTCGCACATCCCGATGCTTCTCACAAAATTTGAATATCATCAAAAAGTGAATGTATTTCAGTTCTTCAATACAAAAAGGGAAACTCATATTTTATAGAGTCATTACAAACAGAGTGATCTATTTCAAGTGTTTATTTCTGTTAATGTTGAGGATTATGGCTTACAGCCAATGAAAGCCCAAAAGTCATTACCTCAGTAAATTAGAATAATTAACAGAAACACCTGCAAAGACTTCCTAAATGCTTAAAAAGATCCCTTAGTGTGTTTCAGTAGTCTTCACAATCATGGGGAAGACTGCTGACTTGACTGATGTCCAGAAGGCAGTCATTGACATACTCCACAAGATGGGTAAGCCACAAAAGGTCAATGCTAAAGAAGCTGGCTGTTCACAGAGTTCTGTATCCAAGCATATTAATGGAAAGTTGAATGGAAGGAAAAAGTGTGATAGAAAAAGGTGCAGAAGCAACCGGGATAACCGCAGCCTTGAAAGGATTGTTACAAAAAGGCAATTCAAAAATTTGGGGGCGATTCACAAGGAGTGGACTGCTGCTGAAATCATTGCTTCAATAGACACCACACACAGACGTATCCAGGACATGGGCTACAAGTGTTGCATTCCTAGTGTCAAGCCACTAATGACCAATAGATAACACCAGAAGCGTCTTAGCTGGGCCAAGGAAAAAAAGAACTGGACTGTTGCTCAGTGGTCCAAGGTGTTGTTTTCAGATGAAAGTAAATTTTACATTTCATTTGGAAATCAAGGTCCCAGAGTCTGGAGGAAGAGTGGAGAGACAGACAATCCAAGCTGCTTGAGGTCTAATGTGAAGTTTCCACAATAAGTGATGGTTTGGGGAGCCATGTCATCTGCTGGTGAAGGTCCACTGCGTTTTATTAAGACCAAAGTCAGTGCAGCCGTCTACCAGGAAATTTTAGAGCACTTCATGCTTCCCTCTGCCGACAAGTTTTTTGGAGATGGAAATTTCATTCTCCAGCAGGAATTGGCACCTGTCCTCACTGCCAAAAGAACCAATACCTGGTTTAAAAACAACAGTATCACTGTGCTTGTTTGGCCAGCAAACTCACCTGACCTTAACCCCATAGAGAATCTATGCGGTATTGTCAAGAGGAAGATGAGAGACACCAGACTCAACAATACAGATGAGCTGAAGGCTGCTATCAAAGGAACCTGGGCTTCAATAACACCTCAGGAGTGCCACAGGCTGATCGCCTCCATGCCACATCATATTGTTGCAGTAATTGATGGAAAAGGAGCCAAGTACTGAGTGCATTTTACTGAGCATAAATTTCAGTAGGCCAACATTTTGGATTTTAAAATCATTTTTCAAGCTGGTGTTATGAAGTATTCTAATCTTCTGAGATAATGACTTTTGGGTTTTCATTGGCTCTAAGCCATAATCATCAACATCAACAGAAATAAACACTTGAAATAGATCACTCTGTGTGTAATGACTCTATATATGAGTTTCTCTTTTTGTATTGAAGAACTGAAATAAATTAACTTTTTGATGATATTCTAATTTTGTGAAGAGCACCTGTATTAATATGCTATATTGGAGGAGTTGGACTACCTGAGCAGCCTGATTGGGCTACAGGTATCACCTCTTTGAGTTTCTCTTGCTGCTACTTCTCCAACATACCTTGTGACTTGTAGTGGAAGTCAGGTGATTCTCCATCGTTTATGCTTCCTAAATGGTCACATTGGTATTTGTTAAATTAAATTGAGGTGAGATTATACTGTGATGCTTAAAGGGGTTGTCCATTACTTGAACAACCCCTTTTCAATTACTATGCAAATAATAACACCTATACTCACTTACAGTGCTGGTGCTGTTCTAACGGTCTAGACACTGGCTTTTCCGAGGCTCCAATGACACTGTTATGTCATGATGTCATGTAATCCTGGGGCCAATCAGCGGCTACTTCACTCCCCATCCAAATTAGTCATCCGGAGGAACTGAGAGAACAGCTGCAGCTTTCACTTACTCCGCATGTCAGTTACGTGTTCGCTGATTGGCTGCAGGGATCGCGTGACATAATAATGTGGACAACCCTTTTAAGATTCCCCTTCCTTTTTTTAAACAGTGTAAATTTCCCACTTCAGGGGAAATGTGGTGTAACATAGAAGACATGCAGATGAACAACAGTTATAAAGAACAAGGGCATAGTTATGGTTGTGTACCTCATTTAATTTACAAATGTAGCATTTGTTTTTAACCGCACTAATAAAAATGTGAACTATCCCATGTTGACCATAGTTAACTTGATAAAACAGAAGCCTTTTGATTTATCAAGTAGGGTGTTGATTTGCTATATAATGGTATGTTTGTCATGTTAGAATATGCTAGATCTGTATTCGAAAAGAGGAGAACATCATTCTGAAATGAATAAAAGTGTTGTAAAATTATAATACAAATAACTAAAAATCTATATATCATATTCCGTAGGCGAATGGTGTTACGGCTTAGCTACTCTGATGGCTAAAATGGCTCATGTCTGTGGCTACCTTGCTTCTTAATTACACAGTAACATTTCATACTCTATGACCACGTTCACACACTCAGTATTTGGTCAGTATTTCACTTAATATTTTTAAGCCAAAACCAGGAGTGGAATAATTAGAGGAAAAGTACAATAGAAACACGTCACCACTTCTATATTTATCACCCACTCCTGGTTTTGGCTTACAAATACTGAAGTGAAATACTGACCAAATACTGAATGTGTGAACGTGGTCTGATACATCGTACCTACAAATGAATATTATTCAGAGGGAAATCCAAAGCAAATAAGAAGGCTCATAATAGCAAAGGAACCAACAATACAAGAAGCAATGTGACTGATTATGATGGAAAATATCTCTGCTTTTCCTTTATGCCATTATCTTTCTCAGGCAATATTCTTGTAACACTCAACTGTAGATCATAAAAGTGGAACATAATCTCCAGACATGACTACATGCAATAAGCGACACCAACATTGGCATTTTGATTTAATGGGACATGAGTGCATTAGCTAGGATAGTCTGACTGCTGTGATTTTTAATGTAGTTTATCAGCAGCGAGGTCATTGACCCCACAGTTACGAAGGTCAGTGAGTATGCGCCGCAGCCGGAGAACTGGCTATATACAGAAGTTAAGGCAATCTGTAATTATATTTTCAGACTGTCAGATGAATCTCAGTACTAAATGGAAAATTGCTAAACTTAAGACAATGAAGTAGCCAAACCTATGAACATCCTACATGTAAATATTTAAGGGGAACTTGTCAGACCCCCAAAGCGACAGAAACCCACTATTAAGTTTATAAATATACTGATTGTAGTGTTATAATGAAGCTTTTAAAGTTACTATCTGCTCTGTGTTTTAGAAGAGCTCTTTATATGTGAAAATGAGCCAGGATAATTCCGACATAGCATCGCTTTCTGCAGACTAGTCCTGGATCGGTTCCTATTCTCACACCCCCTATGAGTGTGATTGACGTTTTTCCATGCACTCTACTTAGTAATAGCAGGACTGCCTAAAATATAAAATCTCCAGCATGCGTGCAACGTGCTGGCGCTCCTACCATGAAGCGGGTCGTGACTGAAATCTTTTCAGAGGTGAACACACCATTGGTGCAACTAATGGGCCCAAGAGGTAAGGGGACCACTTCAACCCTCAAAGCAGGTGGCATTGTGTTTTATGAAGAGCTATTGGACTGTGAAGAGCCCACAGGGGTCCTTTTTTGTCTGTGTCCCCTTCTGCATCCTTTATGCAATCCATTTCATGGTTGGACTGCTGGCACCTCACACGTGTTTTATACAAAGTCTACTAGCGATAATATATCTGTTCCTGACTCAACTGAGCTTAATAAAATAAAGGCAAAAACATACAGAAACATTATATCCTTAGATGAAAACTGCTTTATACAGCATTCGTAACATAATAATATAAGATCACTGAACCTTCAACATCATGCAATTATTGTATATAAATTCATTAAATTACAGGGAAATTGTATTTTTGCATTTTTTGTTTCAACAATAACTCCATTAACTAACCACTAACTTGTCAGTTCTGCAAAACAGGGTTATAAGCAGCAGATTTAAGTATATGGAATCATTTAATAGCATGCAAGGTACAAAACTGACAACTGCAAGAATATATAGTAGCAAGCAATACTGTGTCTTAAAATGAAAAGACAGTCCACTCACATCCTTTATCTTTGTGACTATGCTATTCCACGTACGGAGGCATTCCTTGTTCTGCGTGGCAACCTCCAGGAGACCCAAACTTCTCCTTAAGTCACAATCCTTAGTCCATGTAGTGTTTTTCCAAAGCAGAGACAGACACTGATAGAAGACACATAGTGCCACAAAAAGAGCTATAAATACAGGACTAGGGCAATACCTGCGTCTCCAGCCCATGTCCTCTACTCCACCACTTCTCTTAGACCTCTTTTAGACAACATAATGATGCAATCAAGCATGGGTCCCCATTATCAGCACCCGGCTTCCATCTTCCCTGCATGCTGTAGTATCCTTAAGCAGTCAGGCAGAAACTTGGCCCAGAGGAGGTTAACTTTTCTTAAAATATAAAGTATTCCAAACTCTTCCAACTTCATTAAGTTTTCATGGGACCTTTAAGTTCAGTGTCCTTTATCATCTCAAACTGGGAGGTTCAGAAGCTTCAGAAGTGTTTCACATCTGTATCCATATTACAGTAGGAGTAAAAATAGCTGAGCGTGGCAAAGTTTACTCTCTGTCTTCAGTTTAGTAGAAATGTTGCATTTACTTCCAAAGTCCTCTCTCTCCGCTAACAGGACATTCTCGTCTATCCCCTGATGGGTTGCTGATGTGCGCACTGCTCCAAACTAGCACAAACACTGCACATACACACATATCTCAGCTCTTGGACCACAGGCATCACAAATGAAAGACTTGCTTTCTTTTTGGGTGGGGTTGTCCCAGCACAGGAACTACAGGATAATAATAATAATGCAGTTTAGGGTTTATCCACAAGTCAGTGAGGAAAGAATTTGCTAACCAGTCGCAAACTTTCAAGCTTTAAATCGGGCATTGTTTTTATTATTATTCTACACCGAAATGAAATTGCATCCAGATGTTTCCAATAGAAGTGTGCATAGGCTGGCTGGAAAAAGGAGCTTTGTGTCTGGTTAATACAGCTGCCATTGCTGTTTGGATTACACATGCTGCACATTTTCTTGACATTTCCATTGTAAAGTTCTAGGAAGAAAGTTTCAGTTGTCATTATGCTGCTTACTGAATAAAGAATTATGTATACATGTAAATATTTTTGAAAATTGAATACAAACACACCTTTGATTAATTTAAGAAAGTGAATGAGGGTCTGTTAGCTCTCTTGATTTGTCTCTTCGTGAATAACGATGTATCCTTTCTGCAGTTCTGTCACATCCATGTTTGAACATACTTCTGCAACCCCAGCTCAACATTGACAGAATGTGGGAGATTAGTTACTGAGACTAGTTATCCCTTTCCTGTCCACCTGTGTTTTGCTGCAGTGAGCTGGTATGTGATTAGCTCTCTGCTGGGAGCCATGGGTAGTGATCCCTTATTTATAAACCCCAGCAAACAGTGTGCAATTTGTTTATCCTGTTGTCTGACCTTCTTTTGTATTTTGTCTACCAGCTTGTCTCCTGGTTTTGTCTCTGACGTGACTACTCAGTATCGACCCAGTGTTAAGACATCTCGTCTTTGGTTCGCTTTTTTGGCTGGCAGCCCTTCTGTGGAAGCAATCCAGTGAACCTTGTTGTAAGACCAGATCCCTCTACAGGGTTTTAAGTATAAGGCCGGGATCACACACAGCAAGATACGGCCGAGTCTCGCAGGTTAAAACCAAGCTCTGGCGCCGGCACTCCGGAGCGGAGCGTGCAGCCGCACAGCAATACATGGAGCTGCACGCTCCGCTCCGGAGTGCCGGCGCCAGAGCTTGGTTTTAACCTGCGAGACTCGGCCGCATCTTGCTGTGTGACTGCACATCATAAATGCTGTTGAATCTCTCTTTGTTGGTAGCGTATTCACACTCTGATTTAGGTTGCATACATTTTTGTATATTGGTGCATAGTTATCTATGTGTGACTCATACTGATTTTATGGTGTGTCCTTCTCATACATTGATTGTGTGGTCATATATGTTTAAGCCAACTATTTTTCTTATATAGCGCCTCTGTGAGTACCCTGTGTTATTTTCCACAGTCTCCATATTAAGGTGTGGCATTGTTCTGGGCTTCTTTGCACTAATTAGATGCAATTTTAATTGTTTTTATACGTTTGGATTTTGTCATGTATGTATTCTTGTTTGGTCATTAATAAAATTACAACAAAAATGTTTTCATATTATTGTATTTTTTGTGCAATTGAGGTGTTCCCTCTTTGTGGGTATGATCTTTCCTTTTTTTGCATTTATTGTCTCTAGCATACCCTGGTGAACCCTCTTGTTCTCTTAGAAATATTCCTGCCTACGATTTACTAGTGGTGCCCTCCACTCCCTTTATGCATGCTCTTAGATCAGGCAGGTCAGCCAGTGCTTTGCATTTTCTGTGTGAACATTATTATACCAAGCAGCCATTTCCTGATTGTAGGCTAGATGTCTCATCAGGTATTTTTGCACCTGTTCCATCTTATTGGGTCCGCTGCACCTTGTTAGTGCATTTGTTCTGTGGCCTGGGCAGGTAAGCATCTTTTGCCTGTGTGCTGGTTGTTACTGACACATAATGCCCAGTGAGGAAGAGGCCTTGGTCCGAGCCCCCTCTTTACCTGGACCTAGGGGCAGGATTCAGCCATTCACTCAGCAACTGTACGTGTATCCTCGGATGCACATTGAGTTGAAATCTATTGCCGTGCAGGACCCGCTTCCTGCACTGCAATAGTAGCCACCAGCCAGAGACCGGTGCACACGTTGCCAGCGTGTGATGTCACAGTCATGCGTCGGCATGTCCAAGCCTCAAATAGTTGAGGAAGAGGATGCTGCTGGACTGGTGACATATAAGGAGTAGGATGAAAAAATATGGGGGCAGGATGGAGATATATGTGTGGGCAGGAAGGAGACTTAAGGGGTTGTAGGATTGAGACACGTGGAAGGGAAAGATAGAGATGTATGGGGGGCAGGATGGAGACATATGGTGGCAGAATGGAGAGATATCAGACCAGGATAAGAGGACATATATGGGGCCAGGATGGGAGGACATATGGAGCCAGGATGGGAGAACATATGGGGTTAAGATGGAGACACATGGGGCCATGATAGTAGGACATAAGGAGGGCAGGATGGAGACATATGGGGTCATGAGGGGAGGACACATGGGAGCTGGATGGAGACACATGGGGCCAGGAATGAGACACATGGGGGATGTAGGATGTTATTACTGTAGTGGCTAATTAAGGGATATTATTACTGCTGTGATGTATTTTATTTTTGAGGACACTGTTTTCAGTGGTGGAAGAGGACTATTATTGTGCACTCTTTACTTCATCTGGTGTAGTGTAGAAGTTGAGTAAAAATTGGGGAATGTGCTCTAGATAACTGTTATTTTCTGCAGGCGAGTCCTGGCTTGAAGATGTGATGGCAATCTGTGCTGGATGAAGAAGCAAAGCAAAGATGAATATCTTCAACTAGAGATATCACTGTTAAGTCAGTGTGATACTTGTACACTTACACTATATAGTATATACAGAGCTCATGTGTATAATGTCACCATGATCTCTGTATTACCTGTACACTATATACTGAGCTCCTGTGTATTATGTCACTGGTGAGTCACTGTTACCTGTACACTGACACTATACACTGTATACTATGTACAGAGCTCCTGGGTATTATGGCACTTATGGTAATATTAGCATTTTTTTTAAATTAATGATCAGTATTGTAGTATTCAGTCACTATGTGGTGGCAATATGTGGTCTGGTCATGGTGTGGTGTTATTTGTCGCTGTATATGGTACTCAGTCACTATGTGGTGGTAATTTGTGGTCTGGCCATGGTGTGATGGTATTTGTTCCTTGTATGTGTTATAATTCGGTCACTCTGTGGTGGTAATTTGAGGCCCGCCCATGGTGTGACAGTATGTGTCCCTTGTATGTGGTATTATTGGCCATTTTTAAAAATGTATGTGGCATACAGTACCCTTAAACAAAAATAAAGAAAAATATACCTAAAAAGAGTAGTGGGTATTTTATCAAATATTTAATAGGTTAGAGTAGAGTTGGGCCCTGTCAGAAGAGTCTACCTTGTCATGGTGGTGGCTTAAAATAATATTTTAGCCAAAATGAAAGCTGATGGCTATGTATGTAATATAGTGTTTAATGGGAACTGTTAATGTGTGATTGGTGAGGACGTGGTGCAGAATTTTTCCAAGAGTGTGCAGTGGAACTGTGGAAGGTTCGCAGGGTGGAGATGGGGCTGGAGTAGAACATGGGCAGTCTCAAGGGGGCCTGAAAATTTTACTAACATGGAGCCCTGAAATTCCAGGAGGCAGCACTGGTGTACGCTGATAGGCTGCAGTGCTCACACACATAATACAGACCTGTATTCGCTGGTGCAGGAGATTAGTATATTTTTTATATTTTACTGTATTTGAGGAACTGGATCATTTAAGCCTGGGTTGTCCTGTTCTGGACAACACCTTTAAAGAGATTATCTGTTACTATTTTTTTTTTACTATAGGCATAAGTATTAACATACAGGTTGATACTGCCTACCTGCCTGCTGTCAATCTCCACCAGCACAGATCAGTCATAGACTGCTCTTGCCGGCGATTAAGCAGTATCTGCTGACGTCACATTGACAGAACAGGAGTTTATGCTCTCTTGATGATTCAGCTTCTCCATGTCAACAGTGAAGCTCTTGTTCATAGCTGCTCTGTTGATGGGCTTTTAATTGTACAGTTTTTTAGAGCTAAAAGGATTTGCTCTGAGGAAAGCTCTTTTCAAGGTCAATCTGCAAACCTTACCCGAAGATTTCAGAAAAGAGGCTACTGCAATAGACTAATCAGACAAGGCTATAAGAGGACTACTAAAATTACAAGAGATGAACTGTTGTATCCTAACAATAGGAGGAAAAAGGAAGACAAGGAACAGGGACGTTTTATATCCACCTTCTGTACCCAAAGGCGGGAACTTACAACCATCATCAAAAAACATTGAACTGTCCTTTGGGTGAACCATACCCTAAGCAAATCCTGCCACTGTGTCCTTCCTATGTTGCAAAAAGATCTGATAATCTAAAAGACCTCCAAGTGCATAGTCATTATGACCCCAAGAAATCTACCAGTGGTTGCTCACAGGGACCGATGGGATTTTTCCCATGTGGTCTGTGCAAAGCATGTTTGAATTTAGTCAATTCAACCAAATTGAGGAATTTTGATGGGTCTAGAGATTTTGATATTAGAAGACATATCACCTGCTCCCTATAAGGGGGTGGTATATCATGCAGAATGTCCCTGCGGAAAAGCATATATAGGGTTAACCACTAGACAGCTCAAAATTAGAGTCAGGGAGCATATCAGGGAGATTGAGAAGGCGTAATCCATAGGGACTGTACTCTTCTCAAGACCTTGCCAAATATTTCAAGCGTTTCCATGACTGAAATCCAAGAGGTCTTACTATTGAGGGGATTGATCAGGTGGATTTGAGTCCCAATGGAGGAGACATTGGCACAATTTTGTCGCAATTGGAGAGTAGATGGATCTACTTGCTGGATACTGTCAGCCCACAAGGTCTCAATGAAAATCTGGGCTTCTCAACATTCCTATGAAGTGGCATCATTTTTAGGGGTTAGAGGGCATTGAGTGCAGTCTAAGCTGGTTCTTTTTATATTTATTTTAACGTTTCTTTATTTATTCTGATTTCAGGTATACACCCCTCTTTTTGATCATCAATGGAAGACGCTGACGTAATAATATGAAGCAGAAAGATACAGTATTTGGGCTTCTGCAGAAATAAAAGGCATTTACCAGTACCACGGATTTCAGGAACTTTTCTTGGGGAGTATATTTGAAGCAGACAAGGACAGTATCTGGACCTCGGCAGAAATGAGTCATCCTACCTTCAAACCAATACTATGCATTTGAACAACCTTCCTATGGGAGTTATGCTTGTGTGTTTATGGATGGACAATTGTGTCCTTCACAGTGAATTAAATTGCTATATCTATACAGTGGACTGTTTTATAATGTTAGTGCCTGTGCCATCAGAGAAGCTTGATAATAGTGACAGGGGTGTGTTTGTTCCCTTTTTGTGTGTTCCTGCCATTTTGTCTTCACATAAGCTAGATACTGCTGTGTTAAAATGATTGATAGGAGCTGATAAAGGGTTTATTAAGCATTTATTTGATGAGAGGTGTACAGTAATATATATGATGTTTATATTGTTTGAGGTGATGTCTACTCACATTATTTATAGGAAGTCGGAACGTGCAATCAATATAGGCCATATCATGCACATGTCTCATTCCATCATTAGAAATGGGAGGATGCAATCAACACTGGCTACTGTGTCACTCTCTCTGCATCACATGCACATATTTCATACACATGTTGCTTTAAAACACTTATCTGACAATAGCGTCTTCAGGGCCTTTTTCACTGTCAGTCTGTTGGCTCTTATTTTCATAGGGTTTTTCACGGATTGCAGACAGCAGCCTTCCTGTCCTTTTCTATCTAGTTAGCTTGGGCACCGTCTTTGCTCAGTCTATCTTTCTGTCTGTGTTAGTGTTTTCATCTTGCTTCAC
This sequence comes from Dendrobates tinctorius, assembly GCF_039654945.1. Classification (NCBI taxonomy): domain Eukaryota; kingdom Metazoa; phylum Chordata; class Amphibia; order Anura; family Dendrobatidae; genus Dendrobates; species Dendrobates tinctorius. Next base: position 31,737,443 of record NW_027361703.1, on the reverse strand, counting down.
CGTCATTATATGTTGGGGGCTGCCTTTTGCTTTGGGGTCTGCTCTGGGGCAGTTTAGATTTCCCCTTTCTTTCTTTAGGCCTATTTAATTCTCCGGCTGTGATCGAGGGGTCAAGGGCATCGTAGGAACCCCCCACCGGCTACTGCTAGTTGTGTTGATAGGTTCAGGGGTCTGCAATCCGATAGCTGCCAACTTCTCTGGTTTTCTGGACTTAGCTAGCATTTCTGTTTTTGCCTCCTACGGTGACTCAATCATAACAATTTACCTTCTGTCACCAGTTTGCAGGGTTTTCTAGATATCACTCTCTTGCTTCTGAGCAGAACGTCCAAGGGGGGTGTTCTGGCATTGAAATGAGAACTGATCGTTTCCTCCTACTCTACTAAAAACCTGCCCTCTATAGCAACAACCCAAACCTCCATAGCAACAGGCCCTCCACGTCCACATGAACAAGCCCTCCTCACACAGTAACAAATCCTCCCCCTCTAGCAGCCTCAATGCAGAGAGCAAAACCACCCAGCCGCTCCTCCCCCAGACACACACTGAACAGTGATCTATGGAAAGTGAAACTCTAGTGAGGAGGGAAAATCGTCCTGTATTCTGGGCCACTCCATGATTACAATACATAAGTCACTCATTATCAGTGATTCCTTCCCTCAGTGTCCCAGGCTGCTGGCAGTGATGGGGCTTGGGCTGGCAGTGATGGGGCTCGACTGCTGGCAGCAGTGAGAACAGACTGTGTGATGGCCAGTGATGGGGGTCTGCAGCTTCTAATCTGCACAGGGGATGGCAGTCACTGATGTAATCTGTTCTGTGACAAAGCCTCTGCTGTGTGAATGAGACAGCTCTGTGTCACTGATGTCTTCACACAGCAGCAGATTTGGTGCAGTGTATGTGTGAAGCTCCACCAAGCTCCAGTGACCAGCACCACCCACTGCCCACTCATTGGCTGTCAGTAAACTGCACCAGCACTCATCTTTATCATCATTCCAGCATTGGAAAGAACACAGCAGTGATCCTGTATATGTGAAAGCAGCACAATCTATATCACATCCACAATGGTAATAGATAGGGCCATTACATGTTCCATGCCATACTCCTTGTAGATAATTGTTCAGTGTGTGTCTGGGGGAGGAGCAGCTGGGTGGTTCTGCTCTCTGCACTGAGGCTGCTAGAGGGGGAAGATTTGTTACTGTGTGAGGAGTGCTTGTTCATGTGGATGGGGAGGGCCTGTTGCTATGGAGGGTGGGGTTGTTGCTATAGAGGGCAGGTTTTTAGTAGAGTAGGAGGAAACGACCAGTTCTCATTTCAATGCCAGAACACCCCCCTTTGACCTTCTAATCAGCAGCAAGAGAGTGATATCTAGAAAACCCTGCAAAATGGTGACAGAAGGTAAATTACTTATTGTCACCATTCTGCAGCCCAGATATGCACTGAGATTATGTGAAAAGCCCAGACAACCCCTTTAATGCTAATTCCCACATCTTTCTTAGTATAGGGACTATTTATTCAGAGTCTTCCTTTCAATCTATTTGGGATGTGTTGGTCTCAAATTTGTATATGACTTTCTGTGATGGTAGGATTTTTTTTCTCTCACTCACACCTCCTGAACTTTAGCATGTTTCTGGGAAGTTCAATTAGAATATGGGGAGTGGCAGATGCGTCATCATGAGCCATAGCATCAATGTCATCATCGGTTCCTTCACAGCGTCTATTGGTGCTTAATTATTTAAATAGGCCACTGCCCTCCAGCATGACACACCCCCGGGAGAAGTTATCGGTGAAACGCGCGTCTGGTTGTGAGGACGCTACACCTGACATCTCTGGTCACTTATCACGTCACTTATGCCATCATGATAGATAACACCTTTATACCTTTGCTGTCCTATTTTTTCCTTGGGATATTGGTTTACAGCAACCTTTTGTTTGAGGACATTTGTATGTATCAGACATTTATAGGCTTCACGTCATCTATAGACATCATTACAGGTTTTCCTATACACATTTAATGTTGATGTGCTACTTACGTCTTGTTTCCTTATCTGGCTAGAATATTGTGTTGCCACTATGTACATTTACATATTTCTATCAAGCCTGGTGGGAAGTATACATGTCAATATTTATTGCGTAAATTATACATATTTCTTACATGTAACGTCTGATGCTTTTTATTATCAATGGATGACCAGGAGTCTTTCTTGTATTACAATATTGATAATATTTTATTAGCATTTAATAATATTGGGTACGGTATTAATACAAACGTTAGTTTGTAACGTTGCCTACAGTATTTTAAATTTGTTCTGATTTTATTGATGTTTAATTTAGCTATGATGGATTTCTTTGTTACTCTGGGTAGTACATGTAGCCAGATCATGGGTACATTAGTTGTAAGAAGCGACATCAATCTATGTAGTGTGGACATTTCTGCTAATTAAGACTTCACAACAGTAGATGTTTCCAAGAATAATTGAAAACTAGAAAAGCAGGCAAACTATGATATGGGAATGAAAAACAGAAACCAACCATTTGCACAAAAAGGAAACTAAATATAGAAACAAATATTTCCATTTGATAGTATTTTTAAGATGTTTCAAGTCTATAGGGTATGGTAATTTTTATGGGGTAAAGAACATTCAGCATCCATTAGTTATTCATCACAGAGGTGGATAAAGTACCTGGTGGAGGCGGTGAATCACGAAGGCAATAGTCTTTTTTTTAGGTAGATCTTTGTTCCTTGTCAGGTATACTAAAACAAATGTAAAGATCATTTTTGTCAAATATATTGATAGACGATTTTGCATTAACTTTTTTTCTTGCTTTTGCAAACCTGAAACCTGTTAGTTTAATAGAACAGGAGTATGGCAAGGCTTTACTATGTGCGCTGCCAGCAGAGGATTTAAGGAAATGACATCATTCCAGCTGCATTCACTTTACTACATATTATACACAACAGTGAAGAATAATAACGCAAGCAATGGAAATACTAAAATCACTTTTTGGATTCAGTTTGAGATATTTTATCAAATGTGCACTTATGTACACATTAATAAAGTAGAATATGTTAAGTATACTAGAGGAAGGCAATCAGTATAACATAGTGATAAACTAGAAGATGTAACATTTTACTTTATACTGTATATACGATGTACAATACAAAATAATATTGTGGTACCGTGTTAGCCAGAAAAATAAATGTAAATACTTATGTCCCAATAAAATGAGAAAAGTATTTAAGGAGTGAGACATTTATTGGCTAACCAGAGAAATTATATTCACAAGCTTTCAGGGCTCAGAAGGCCCCTTCATCAGACTTGTAATATGGCCTGATGAAGGGGCCTTCTGAGCCTTGAAAGCTTGTGAATATAATTTCATGGTTAGCCAATATAGGTATCTTTCCTCATTTTTCATTTTTTTTTTAGAACATAAGTATTTACTATATATATAAAATGTTCAGCATCTAATGATCTAAGATACGGAAACGGAATTAGTCTGAGCATGACCGTCTAGCAACACTCAAAAGAAGTGAACCTGTCACATTGACCGCCACGTGAGAATGTTGATATGTACTTTTTTTAGGCAAAACATTAAGTGTAACTTGTATTTTTTAATAAAATCCCCACTACTTTTGGAGTCCAGAGAGCAGTCCTATTTAAGTCATCACTGAATATGACCGACCACATGACTATTAAGCAATAAGCATAGAATGAGCAGAGAATTTGAGTAAAATTTGTAATAATAATTCTTGTCTGAAAAATTATATATTGGATCTGCTTGGCTCTTCTTGCTTTGGAAGATGTCACCTGTAGATCAGACTGGTTATTCATCACAACAGGTGGTCTTTAACTTTTTTCAAAGCATTTCTTTACACTTTATGCCTCTGCTAACCAGGAAATTTTTTGCTCTTTTGCCTAGGACAAATAAAACCTAAATTACAAAAAAAAATGTATGTTAACAATAATTACCTAAATATTTTCTGAAAGTAGACACCTGCCACATAGTCAAAATGGCACTCACCACTTTATACACCCAGGCAACTTCATGCAATTTTATGTGAAAGTGAAGTTTAAAACAAAAAGAAAAAAAACTGCAAAAAAATTGATACGAGTGGCTAAAAGTGTGACTCAAACAGAAACAAAGGTACAACACAACTTCTTAAAATAAAAGTTTAACACATGCACAGTACATACCACCTTGGCCTATTGTCATGCATGTCATGTCTGTTATGCTGCATGACCCCTGGAGCAGTGTGCACGCGCACCTCACTGTTATGCCTGTCGGGTCTGTTATGCTGCATGACCCCTGGAGCAGTGTGCATGCGCACCACAACTCATGGCTGCCTGCCGTTGCGCACTCGTGCTCTACCTCATGGCTATACGCCATTGCTTGTGCGCACATGTGCTTCATCTCATGGCTGTGCGCCATGGCTAGTGTGCATGCGTACCTCACCATGGCTGCATGCCTTTGCTGTGCGCATGTGTGCTTTACCTCATGGCTGCATGTCATTGCTGTGTGCGCACCCGTCTCTGCTCTGCTTGCTGCAATCCTCTCTATGGTCCTGGAGGACCAAATCCAGCAATCCTCTCTATGGTCCAGGAGTACCTGATCCAGCAACCTTCTCCATGGTCCTGGAGGACAGGACCATGTGATCCTCTCTATGGTCCAGGAGGACATGACCCAGCAATCCTCTCTATGGTCCTGGAGGACTCGGCCATGTGATCCTCTCTATGGTCCAGGAGGACCTGATCCAGCAATCCTCTCTATGGTCCTGGTAGACCCGACCATGTGATCCTCTCTATGGTCCAGGAGGACCTGACCCAGCGATCCGCTCTATGGTTCTGGAGGACTTGACCCGGAAGTTCCCCCCATGGCCTGACCCAGAAGTCCAGGTGCTAATGCCCTATATCAGACCGCCCCTTCCTATGGTCGGGGCCTGAGATGGTGTTGCTTCCCTGCTAGGCTGTATGGTCCTGCTTGGTCACTCCCTGTATTCTGTGCCCCTGCACTCTGCCCTGTTGTGCTTCTTCGCACACGCTCTGTGCTTGTACTTCGTCTGGTGTCCTGTTTTTGTCCTTGTCCTGTACTTCGTTTGGTGTCCTGTGTTTGTCCTTGTCCTGTACTTCATCTGGTGTCCTGTCTTCGACTGGTGTTCTGTACCTGGTCCTGTATCTAGCCTTGTGTGCTTCCTCTGTGCTCTGTCTTATTGTGCTCCTTTAGCACAAGCTTTGCTTCCTTCCTTTGCTCTGCCCTATCGTGCTCTCTTGCACAAGCCAGTTTCTGTACTATGCCGCGCTGTGCTGTCTGTACGCTCCTTGGCCATGTACTCTGTCTTGAGCTTTATCTTTTCATTCTGACCTTCCATGCTCCTTTAGCACAAGTCTTGTCTTGTACTCTGTGCTTTGCCATGTACCCGGCTCTGTGCTCTGGCATACGCTCCTCTTTTTCCTTGTACCCGGCTCTGTGCCTCAGCATACGTTCTGCTACCTGTTTGTACGCTGCTCTATGTATCTGACCCGACTCTGGGCTCTAGCATACGCTCCGCTTCTCTTTCTTGTACGCGGCTCTGTGCTTCAGCCTACGTTCCGCTCCTTGTTCTGTGCTTTACCTTGCCTTGTTTCTCCGCATGCCCTTTGCATGTGCCTGGCCTTTCCTAGTCCGCCTGTTTGTTCCTAAGCCTTGCCCGCCTTATCCGTGCCCACCTGCTTGTGCCTCAGCCGTGCTCGCCAGCCAGTGACTTAGCTGTGTCCGCCTTTTGTTCCTCAGCCATGCTCACCTCAGTCTTGCCTGCCTGTCTGAGCCTCAGCCCGACCAGCTAGCCAGTACCCCAGCTGTGCTCTCTGTGCTTCCTTGCACTCACGCTGTCCCTACACTGTGCATAGCGTGCCTCCAGGCACGCGCAAACCCTCACCTGCTCCTTGGCATACCTCCCCGTGCTTCTCTGAAGCATGCACAGGTCCTGCCATGAACTGTGCCGTGCTTCCAAGCACGCACAGGCCCTAGCCTGTACCCTGAGGTGTCCTCTAGCATGCATAGGCCTTAGCCTAAACCCTAGCATGCCTCCTGGCATGCGCAGGCCCTAGACTGCTCCTTGGCATACCTCCCCGTGCTTCTCTAAAGCACATGCAGGTCTTGCCATGAATCCTGGAGTGTCTCCTAGCACACATCCTGCCTAGAACACTGCCTTTGACCCTGGTGTGCCTCCTAGCATGCACCCTGTCTTGCACCCTGTCTTGGACCCTGGTGTGCCCCCCAGCACGCACCCTGCCTTGAACCCTGCCCTGGACCCTGGTGTGTCTCCTAGCATGCATCCTGCCTGGAACCCTGCCTTGGACCTTGGCGTGTCTCCTAACACGCACCATATCTTGAACTCTGGCATGCCTCCTTGCCTGCTGAATGCCCGGAGCCTGCCAATCGCTGCCAGAGGTCCGGAGCCTGATGACTGTGGCCTGATGTCCAGACCCTGTCGATCGTTGCCAGATGTCCAGAGTCCGATGCCATCTAGCCCTTGCTGGAACCCTGGCGTGCCACCTAGCCCGTATCATGCCTTGGACCTTGGTGTGTCCTCGCACCCGCCTTGTTATGTATCACTTTGTCCTTGTACCTATGTCTTGTTCCTGATTAAACCCTGAGACCACGCTTTATTGAAGAAACCCTGTGACCACGTTTTGTTATGTCTTGTACCCTGCACGTTCCCTGTTGCCAGACACTCACACTTGTGTCTTCCTTGAGCCGGCCGTCTGGTTCCAGCAGTCATGGTGACTCACCCCCTTGGTCTTGCCCCTGACACTCCCTGTATAGGGGGTGGTTCCTCACAAGGTCAGCTCGCCCTAGGTGGGTGGGTGCCACGACCCAGAGGGTCCACTCCATTACATTTTACTGTATATATCATTATCAAATCATCAAAATTGGAAAGACCCAAAATCTGGTATGTGTCATTTTATAGAGCAATAACTTAGGAATGTTCGATATGTTTTAAAAATGTATTATACAAAAGAGAAATGTTGCACTTTGCAAACTTTTAATGTGACTGCCCCAAGAAAACTAAAAGTCATACCAGACAAAATAATTAATAAATGACATTTACCATAAGTTTACTTTGTTGGAATCGATTTTTGCACATCCATTTATTTTTGAGGGAACATTAGAAGGCTTGCTTATAAGTTTAGAAGTGATTTTTAAAAATTTCAATGAACTTTCAGAAATGTATTTTTTAGGGGACAACTCAATTCTCAAGTGCCTTTGGGGACTTGTGTATTAAAAAAATGAATAAATCACAAAATTTATATAAAAACACACCTTACAGTTTGCAAAGTAATATTTAGTAAGTTTGATAATCCTTCACGTGCTCACATGATCTAATGCAAAGTGACTTGAATAAATTGAAAAATTCAAAAGACACCCCTTAAATTTTTATGCAATTTCTTCTGCATGTGGAGAAACCCTATATGTTGTTATACTGTATACTACTGTTTGGGCGAACAGTATGGCTTAGTAGAGATGAGCGCCATTTGGAGCGCAAATTTTGCAGTTACAATTTCTGGTTGCCATATTGCTTTTGCAGAGCCCTTAAGGTGTTAGTACAGACTCAAGGAAACACTCCAGAAGTGACCCCATTTTTAGAAACTCAAAGCATTTATACATAGTGACTATTTTGACCCCAAAAGTGTCTTCAATAGAGATGAGCAAATTTGTTTGGAAAATGATCACCAAACAAAAATTTGGCATGAATATGGCACATTCGGATTCGTGATCAGAAACCCGAGCAAAATTGTATAAAATCGGTAACATTCGGTAAAAGTACGGAAAAATATTTGCATTGCCACAAAACTATTTTCAGCACTTTAGCAATGATAATAGTGGTGTATCATGAGCGTTTGGCACGTGAGGGGAGGGGGTTTCCAGAGCTCAGAGGCGTGGCATTTTTGTAAGCACACCACAGCAGTCTCTTTTTTTTTCCCCTAACTTTATGTGTGCACATTGTGGCTAGCCAATCAGGGAGCAGGAATCACCCACAATGTCCTGACTCAATGGCTTATGCCATTGGCTGCTGAAATCACATGTCCAACTGCATAGAAATAGTGGACATCTTGTTTTAGAGCCATGATACAGCGTAGAGAGAGGCTGCTTCTGACGCTGGCACTGTTAATAACAAGATTTCAGCTATTTAGTTAGGCGGTTGTATATAGTCAGATAGTGTAGCTAGATAGTGTGGCTGTAAAATTTACCTTCCGAAATTTTTTTTTTTGGGGGTGGGGCATTACTGAGGTTCACAGACAAAGCCAGCAGGGCACATGTCCTACAAGTGTGTTGTGCACGGCTTCTATAGTGCTCCATGCACGAGTATAGCATTCTAAATAATATTATTTCAGTTCCTAAATGTGAAAAAGCCTGCTGTATCCCACATTTTAGCTAGTTAGATTTGTGGTTGCATATCAGTCAGATAGTGTAGCTAAATAGTGTCCAGTGTGGCTGTATCCCACCTTGTCATTTATTGCTGTGGTGATATGAAACTGTCTGCAGACCTAAGGCACAGGACAAAAAATAAGAATTTTTTCTGTTGATTAATGTGATTCAGCCTGCCGTATCACATATTGTCATGTTGTGGCGGTGATATGAACCTGTCTGCAGACCTAACGCGGATTAAAAAAAATTCTATTTTTTTCTGTTGATACACAGAATACAACCTACTATATCCAACCTTTTCATTTAGTGTCGTTGAAATTATTCTGTGTGCAGAGCTGCTGCATATTACTAACAGCATGGGACATGTCACTTTTAAATTGTTTTGAGCATCCAGTCAATCTTATACAGGCCTTATCGACAGGCTCAAACAAATTCTTCTGTTACTAACATCATACAGCAGGGGACATGTATCTTTTAAATTGTTTTGAGCATCCACTCAATTTTTAACAGGCCTTATCGACAAACCCAAACAAATTCTTCTGTTACTAACGTCAGACAGTAAGGGACATGTCACTATTAAATTGTTCTGAGCATCCACTCAATCTTATACAGGCCTTATCGACAGGCCAAAAAAAATTCTTCTGTTACTAAAGTCATAGAGTAGAGGAGATCTCAGAGTTTAAATTTTTTTGTAATACAGGCCTCATCCACACAAAAAAAATGTTGTTTTACTGTGACTAACTCGATTCAGCATGTCATATTTCACCTTCTCATTTAATGCCAGTGAAATTCAGCTGTACAGAGGTGGTGCAGAGTAAAAAATCTAAATTTTAGTTGCTTATACTGTGCTCACAGCAGCACACTATGTGAGCAACATGACTGTAAAAAATCGAGGTCATGGTGAAAGGGGAATTAGGCTCGGTGTTCTAGGTCTAAATGAGGTAAGTGGTGAAATTGATGCCACTTTATTGGTGTCTGGCACTAATTTTTTGAAATGTGTACACTCTTGGTTGGGTGTCCATTTGCTGGGTAAGCTGTAGTGGAAGATGCATCAGTCCCTATTATAATATTTCTGCTCTCTTGAAATTGATACCACTATCGAAATGTGTGCACTCGTGGTTGGGTGTATATCTGCTGTGTTGGTTGTAGATGAAGAGATGTCGCTCCCCTTTATACTATTTTTACGCTTGTGAAATTGATGCCACTTTGGTAGTGGCTGCCACTATTTGTTTGAAATGTGAGCTGTCCTGGTTGGGTGTCCAACTGTCCATCCGCTGAGTTTGATGTAGTGGAAGACCTGTCTGTCCCTATTATACTATTTGTACTGTGGTGACCATTAAATATAGTATAGGAAATGTGAACATTCCTGGTTGGGTGTCTATCTGCTGGGTTGGCTATAGTGGAAGATTTGTCAGTCCCTATTATACTGTTTCTTCTGTGGTGAAATTGATGTCACTTTGTTGGTGTCTTCTGCAAATAAATTTTTGGAAATGTGTAGACTCCTGGTTGAGTCTCCTTCATGTGTGCTGCCTGTAGCAGTAGGCCATCGAGACTAGCAGTCCTCCATTCTCATTGCGTCAACTACCCGTGTTACTATTCTTACATTTTTCTGACAATAGTAATCAATAAAACTGATATTTGTGCCACCCGAGTGTGGCTGAGCATCAATTTCAAAAATTTTTTATCACTAATATAGCGCCAATAATTCAGTATTTGCTTCACAGACATTCACAGACATTACTGCATCTGTCACCATTGGAACTCACAATCGAAATTTAATATCTTTATGTCTTTGGAGTGTGGGTAAAAAAATAAGTACTGGGTGGAAACCTTTGCATACAGTGGGGCAAAAAAGTATTTAGTCAGTCAGCAATAGTGCAAGTTCCACCACTTAAAAAGATGAGAGGCGTCTGTAATTTACATCATAGGTAGACCTCAACTATGGGAGACAAACTGAGAAAAAAAAATCCAGAAAATCACATTGTCTGTTTTTTTTTCATTTTATTTGCATATTATGGTGGAAAATAAGTATTTGGTCAGAAACAAAATTTCATCTCAATACTTTGTGATATATCCTTTGTTGGCAATGACAGAGGTCAAACGTTTTCTGTAAGTCTTCACAAGGTTGCCACACACTGTTGTTGGTATGTTGGCCCATTCCTCCATGCAGATCTCCTCTAGAGCAGTGATGTTTTTGGCTTTTCGCTTGGCAACACGGACTTTCAACTCCCTCCAAAGGTTTTCTATAGGGTTGAGATCTGGAGACAGGCTAGGCCACTCCAGGACCTTGAAATGCTTCTTACGAAGCCACTCCTTCGTTGCCCTGGCGGTGTGCTTTGGATCATTGTCATGTTGAAAGACCCAGCCACGTTTCATCTTCAATGCCCTTGCTGATGGAAGGAGGTTTGCACTCAAAATCTCACGATACATGGCCCCATTCATTCTTTCATGTACCCGGATCAGTCGTCCTGGCCCCTTTGCAGAGAAACAGCCCCAAAGCATGATGTTTCCACCACCATGCTTTACAGTAGGTATGGTGTTTGATGGATGCAACTCAGTATTCTTTTTCCTCCAAACACGACAAGTTGTGTTTCTACCAAACAGTTCCAGTTTGGTTTCATCAGACCATAGGACATTCTCCCAAAACTCCTCTGGATCATCCAAATGCTCTCTAGCAAACTTCAGATGGGCCCGGACATGTACAGGCTTAAGCAGTGGGACACGTCTGGCACTGCAGGATCTGAGTCCATGGTGGCGTAGTGTGTTACTTATGGTAGGCCTTGTTACATTGGTCCCAGCTCTCTGCAGTTCATTCACTAGGTCCCCCCGCGTGGTTCTGGGATTTTTGCTCACCGTTCTTGTGATCATTCTGACCCCACGGGGTGGGATTTTGCGTGGAGCACCAGATCGAGGGAGATTATCAGTGGTCTTGTATGTCTTCCATTTTCTAATTATTGCTCCCACAGTTGATTTCTTCACTCCAAGCTGGTTGGCTATTGCAGATTCAGTCTTCCCAGCCTGGTGCAGGGCTACAATTTTGTTTCTGGTGTCCTTTGACAGCTCTTTGGTCTTCACCATAGTGGAGTTTGGAGTCAGACTGTTTGAGGGTGTGCACAGGTGTCTTTTTATACTGATAACAAGTTTAAACAGGTGCCATTACTACAGGTAATGAGTGGAGGAAAGAGGAGACTCTTAAAGAAGAAGTTACAGGTCTGTGAGAGCCAGAAATCTTGATTGCTTGTTTCTGACCAAATACTTATTTTCCACCATAATATGCAAATAAAATGAAAAAAAACAGACAATGTGATTTTCTGGATTTTTTTTTCTCAGTTTGTCTCCCATAGTTGAGGTCTACCTATGATGTAAATTACAGACGCCTCTCATCTTTTTAAGTGGTGGAACTTGCACTATTGCTGACTGACTAAATACTTTTTTGCCCCACTGTACATGATTAGAACATGCAAACTCTTTGCAGATGCTGTCTTTGGTGGGGTTGGAACACAGGAGTCCAGCACTGCAAGGCTGCTAATGTTTTTGCGTTGACGACTCAACGATTCTGTGGTTGGAAGCCTATCACTGTGATGCAAACTGTGTGCCTCACTGCTTTCTTGGGGAAACCCACTGTAAAGATTCAAACATATTTTGATACTGCAAAATGGGCGCGTCCATTTTTCAGGTGGGGAAGCATCTGTCAAAATGTACTTTTATATCATGGATAGAACACACTGGCACTGAGAAGTCAGCACTATTTTGAAGCATAACTATGAAGGTAACAATCATGTTGCAGATAGTGCTGCAAAAAGGCTCACATGGGTCTCTTTCATGAGGTACAACTCCACAGTGTGCTGGTGGCGGGATAACACTCAAGCTTTCTTCGTCCATCCCCTTGTGGCAACCATGAACAACAGAGAGGGAATCATTATCCTGTTCATCTCCTAACTGGTGCGAGTCCATCACTTCTTCCTGCTTGTCCTTTTCATGGTCCTTCTCCATTTGTTCCTCCTCCATTTGTTCCTCCCATGGCAACCGCCTGTGAGACGACAGACCTGAACTTAGAGATATTGTTAACCCTAAAGGTATCCTCCTCTGCTTTCTCGTCTTCACCCGGGACCACCAGCACCTCCTCACCCAGACTATTTAAAGTGTGGTCCAGCATTTAGATGACAGTAATAGTGATGGTGATTACGGCATTGTCACTGCTAAACATCTTATCAGCCATTTAGAAAACATGCAGAAACGTGCAAAGGTCCTTAATCTGTGTAGCTACGCAAGTGTGAATTGCACTACGTCCATGCTATGATGTGCCAGGCTATACAAAATGTCATACTGCCCCAGGTCTCGGCACTACTGCCACAGTCACTGCAACATGGGCAGAGCTGAATTCCATGGTGTGGTCACTTCGCATATCAATCGGTTAACCGGTAGTCCGAAAGATCTCTATACCCACTTAAGTGGAATGGTGAAAGTGAACACACAATTACAGTGTTTTCTACAGCAACGCATCCATGCTGGGACAGCGGTGTAGGAATTGCTGTACCATCAGGTTGAGGATGCGAGCCATAAAAGGCACGTGTGTAAGGTTGGCCCTGTGTAGGGCCGCCACCAGGTTTGCACTGTTATTGCACATGACCCTCCCTGGCTACAGGTTGAGTGTAGACAGCCATTGGTCAACCTCAGCAAGGATAGCTGTCCACAACTGTTGATATGAATGACTGTGATCTCCAAGGCATATTAATTTAAAAGCTGCTTGATTGGGGTGAGCCGTGGCTGCGCAGTACACAGCTGGGGGAATTCCCTCTGCAGTGTTGTAACGTTGGTTTCATTAAGGCAGAGGTTGAGGGCACAGGTTGAGGCGCTAAAGGAGGTGGAAGAGGCAGAAGCACTGGAGGAAGTATTACATACAGAGTTTTTTTCCGCAAGCCCTGGGGATTCAAAGACTTGGTGTCTAGTGACACCTTGCTGTCTAGTGCTTAGAGTCTCCATCCCCTGGTGTGTAGTAGTTTTGTTTTCCAAGTCAATTTGTTTAGTAGTTTAGTTCTCCAACCCCTGTAGTCTAGTAGTTTAGTTCTCCATGTTCTGGTGTGTATTTGTTTAGCTCTGCAATCATAGCTGTTTAGTAGTTTAGTTCTCCAACCCCTGTTGCCTATTAGTTTAGTTATTCATTGTATGTTGTGTAGTGGTTTAGTTCTACATCCCTGGCTGTTTAGTAGTTTAGTTTTCCAGCTTCTGTTGTCTAGTAGTTTAGTTCTCCATGTTCTGGTGTGTATTTGTTTAGTTCTGCAATCATAGCTGTTTAGTAGTTTAGTTCTCCAACCCCTGTTGTATATTAGTTTAGTTATCCATCTTATGGTGTGTACTGGTTTAGTTCTACAACCCTAGCTGTTTAGTAGTTTCGTTCACCAACCCCTGTTGTCTAGTAGTTTAGATATCCATCTTATGGTGTGTAGTAGTTTATTTTCCCATCCCCAAGCGCCCTGCAAACCTTGAGGATTGTGGAACTTGTGGAACAGATCCTTCCACAACTCCCCCTACAGCCACCAGAGTCACCCAGTGCCCAGTCATCTAGCTGTAATTCCCCTGTCCATGCTTGCTTGTCCAGGTGTCATTGTTTAAATGCACCCTGGCAGACATAGAATTTTTCAGGGATCGGTTGATGTTGTTTGTGACTTGTTGCTGTAGCACAGGCACATCTTTCTTAGAGACGTAATGGTGCCAGGGCAACTGTTATTGGGGGGACTGCGGCGGCCATCAGCTTTCGCAAACCGTCTGTATCCATAAGGCGAAAAGGCTGCATTTCTGTGGTCAATAGATTGGCGTGGCCTTGCAATAATCACAGAGATCACAGGCCATGAGTCATACAGAAGCAAGAGCTGTGATCTTAGTAGCAAATAGCTCTCAGCTGGCCCCTATCGTCCAGACAATGACACGATTGGGCCACGAACCATCCGTGGAGGCCGCAGGCTGTTCACAATAATTAGTTCTCAGAAAAGTAATATTGAGGGTACGGCTTATCCACATCCAGATTACAACACATGGAATATGCGTATAGCTTGATGTATGTTCACTACTAACTCCACGATAACCCTACACTCCTCGCTGCCAACAACATTCCTGCTTGTAACCCAATAAATAAATGCAGGCCGATTGGACACCATTCTTCTTTTGAGGTTTACACTATCAGGGTGTTCCATTCCTTCTCCCTCAGAGTAGCAGTCATATACCGGCCCCCAGGCTCACCTACCCACTTCCTTGACCACTTTTATGCGTTGTGTCCACACTTCATGTCCTCAGAATTGGCAAACCTTATCCTAGGAGACTTCAAAAGCTCCACCTCCCCAACTGCATCCCAGCTTCTATCTCTAGCCAATTCTCGTGGCCTCTCACAACTTTCAAACTTTGACATGCACAAAGACAGTCACACTCCTGATCTGGACTTAATGGGGTTTTACACATAGCGATATCGCTAGCAATATTGCTAAAACGTCACTGATTTTGTGACGTTATAGCGATATCGCTATGTGTGATACTTACCTCCGACCCGCTCCCCCGCTGTCCATCGCTGATCGCGTGAGATCGGGCGGCTCCATTTCTCCTCATCTGCTTCCTGCTGGGCTTCCTGCTGTGTGAGACGAGCGACGCGTGGACGCGGGCGGGAGGATGTCTTCAACGCTGTGTCTGAAAGGTAAGTATCGTCCGCTGTATCGCTGCTGCATCGCTGTGAGATCTTTCTGTGTGAAAGCTCACTAGCGATCATTTAGCGATGCACCAGCGATCCTGACCGGGTCGGATCGCTGGTCGGATCGCTGGTGCATCGCTAAATGTAAAAGGGCCTTTAGTCCGGTTAAGTTTCTAACCTAGATGACTCACCTCGTACCCTTTGTCCCCCATGAAACTAGGACTATAACCACAACTTAGACATTTTTAGGTGCTCCCTAAAAACACATGTGACGAGTAGAAGCGCCACTGCAGCACGAAACGGCTGTCGTCCCTTCGACTCCTGCTCCCATCCTCCCGACGCCAATGTTTTAAAGTATTGGAATAAAGAAGTTTTTTACCGGTGAGTGCCATCCGTCTCTTTCAATTTTGGCATCTAAAAACACATGTGTTTAGGGCAGACTTTCACGTTCCCTAATCAAAGTCCTTTTTATATATAAACAGCTTATTCTCTACTTCTCTGAACATAATTCACCATCAAACTCAACCGTTCCCAAAAGGCTCATGCAGCCTTTATCTACCCCCATTTACTCAAGATGGTTGTACCATCATTGTAAATAAGCACCTCTAATTGTTGTCACCCCCACCTCATTGTAGATTGTAAGCTCTGAAGAGCAGGGTCATAATTATTTTTGCTTGAATTGTTTGATTATCTTAAACTTGGTAACTTTTAACTGTTTTATATGAACTGCTGTTAGGTGTCGGATTTCTGTCGCTGCACAGCGAGAATCCCGAGCCTTACTTCCGGCGGTCTCCCGTTCCTCTCCAGCCGCAGAGGAGCTTGCTCAGCAGGCTCGTCGGTCCCGGCGCTCTGCCCAGACCAGCTCCGTGGGTTTGCTTGCTGCTGCCACCTCTGGCACAGCTATGGCAATGCATGCTGCTCAGCAGCGAGATTCTCCAGGGACTAAGTCCTCATGTCAGGCCACTGAGTATGCCCGTGGTGTGATCTCCCATTAGAGATCGAAGGTCACATGCTCAGGTCCTGCTCGTGTTCGGATCAGCCCATCCGAGAAGCCAGGAAGGTTCCAGACGCTCGCGACTATAAAAGGTTCACATGGCCGCTCAGCCATGCGCTAGGATACCCAGTATTTTCTGACTATAAGGAGTGAGTGATGGATACACGTATGAATGTCTCTGGTGACTGACCATTATGAAACCCCTACCCTTGGTACACATGTGTTGTGCAGCCTAGCCTGCTAGCGCCCAGGCTTAGGCGTAGGTAGGACAGAGTTGAGTCAGATATTAGTCACTATCAGTGACTCGGCACGCCTCAGAGCAAGTGCTCCGCATTCCTTAGCCAGCGTTTATAGAGGCGTTCGTGGCAGTGACGCCACGCGCTCAGTGGCCTAGAAGGACTCTAACCCCGTGCCTTGGGGTGGAGTTCTGTGGCTGTTTGCTGTGCGCTCTGTGGCCGGGCTCTGTGAGCTAAACAGGCTCCGGCATTCACTTTAGAGCGGCTGTGCAGTTCTGTGAAGTAACAGAATCCGCTCCTGCTCACATTGGGTGACGTAACCCACGTGTGACTGTTTTCAAGCCGCTCTTCCCTTCCGCCATTACCTAGCAGCAGTGTGCCACCTCTGCACGGTGGACCCCGGGCTGCGAACGCACTCTCTACCATTTTATAATCTGGTGTGTTCCGCCAGCACTAACATTATCCTAGCGCCAGGGTCTGGCTAGTAATGGCGGATGAACAGCGACTGCATAGATACATCCAGCAGCTGGAGGGTAGGTTGGCAGCGCTAGAGCGTTCCACCTCAGCTGCGAATGTTACTTCGGTCGCCGTCCAAGCAGCTACAGAGGCTGTCGCCCATGTCTCCACGGCCTGTCCTGCCCTGACCTTGTCCCGCCTCCCGCTGCCCGAGAAGTTCTCGGGCGATAGTGCTTCATGCAGGGGTTTCGTGAATCAGTGCTCCATTCACCTGGAGTTGCTGGCCACACGATTCCCCTCCGAGCGGGCCAAGGTGGGTTTTATCTTCTCCCTCCTGTCGGGCAGGGCCCTGGAGTGGGCCACCCCGCTGTGGGAGCACGGGGATCCCCTGGTACAGAGTGACATCCATTTCCTGGTCACTCTGAAGCAGGTGTTCCTGGGTCCTCGGGTCACGCACGACACCGCACTTCAGTTGCTGGCTCTGACCCAGGGAGTGTCTTTGGTCAGCCAGTATGCCATCCTCTTCAGAACTCTGGACTCGGAGTTGGAGTGGCCAGATAAGGTTCTCATACCCATATTCTGGAGAGGCCTGACTGATCACGTCAAAGATGCCCTGGCCACCAGGGAGGTTCCCACCACTTTAGAGGAGCTCATTACGGTCGCTACTCAAATAGGCATTCGCTTCACGGAGCGAGGGCTGGAACCTTCCAGTCAGCCTCTCGAGCCTCCAGAGGCCATGCAGGTGTCCCGCACGGGGTCCAGGACCCGGTCTGCGTGGGTACCTCCAGTCTGCTTCCGCTGTTGGCAGACTGGGCATCTTGCTAACCAGTGCCCAAAGCACTCGGGAAGCGCTCCCGTCTAGTGGTTATCGGAGGGGGCCTACTAGACACCGTGACTTTCTCCTCCAAGCTCCTGTTTAAAGGGGAATTAGAATTTAATTCCTCCACTCTGATGGTGGAGGTTTGTGTGGACTCAGGTGTTGGAGGGCAATTTCATGTCATCTGCCTTCGCTTAACAACATGCAGTCCCCCTGGTCTTGCTACCTCAACCAGTCACCATCAGAGTGGTGAATGGGGCGACATTCCCATCCCAAATCACCCACCAGACAGCTCCACTGAGACTCTCTTTGTCTCCTTCTCATCAGGAGATGCTGTCTCTCCTTGTTATGCCCGAAGGGATCGACGAGGTCCTCCTAGGGGTTCCCTGGTTGCGATCTCACTCTCCCCTTATAGAGTGGTCTTCGGGAAAAATCCTCATTTGGAGCAAGGCCTGCGAGGGTACGTGTCTGAAGGACTGCGTACAGGTCACCACTTCTGAGGTTCCTGCAGATCTCTCCTCGCTTCCCAAGCCATATCGACAGTATGCAGACGTATTCTCCAAGAAGGCGGCAAAGACCCTTCCACCGCACCGCCCATACGACTGCCCTATTGACCTCTTGCCCGGTGCTGAGCCTCCCCGGGGTCGAGTATATCCACTATCTCTCCTAGAGACAGAGGCCATGTCTCAGTATATCAGGGAGAATCTGGCAAGAGTATTCATTAGGAAGTCGGTGTCTCCGGCGGGTGCGTAATTCTTCTTTGTCCAAAAGAAGAATGGAGAATTACGTCCATGCATCGATTACAGGGGTCTTAACGCTATAACCGTTAAGAACATGTATCCTTTGCCCCTGATATCGGAACTGCTTGATAGGCTACGGGGAGCGAGAGTGTTTACTAAGCTCGATCTGCGGGGAGCCTATAACCTGATTCTCATCTGTGAGGGGGACGAATGGAAAACGGCTTTTAACACCAGAGACAGGCACTATGAGTACCTAGTGATGCCCTTCGGGCTATGTAATGCACCAGCCGTCTTCCAAGACTTTGTGAACGACATCTTCCGGGATATGCTTACCACCTCGGTAGTAGTCTATCTGGATGATATTCTCATTTACTCTCCAGATATTGACTTCCACCGGAGAGATGTCTGCAAAGTTTTCGTTCTCCTGCTGGCCAACTCTCTTTATGCCAAATTGGAGAAATGTGTGTTTGAGCAGGAGTCCTTGCCTTTCCTGGGCTACATCATCTCAGCCTAAGGTGTTGTGAGTTCATTTTCCCCTTCACCATTGAGGTCTGATGAACTCCCTCTTCTGGTGAAGGAAGGTAGTGAGGCTGATTACAAAGCAACTGAGCAGAATGATGATGACTGGGTGACTGGGATTGCTGACTGGATATAAGGCAGCCGACGCCCTTCTGCCTTGCGGGTGATTACTCTGAGGGATTCTTGGAGACCAGTCTGATTCCTGCTCCTCAAAAGCTAAGTTTTCTGCTCTACTTTTTGCATTTGTGTTTTGTTTTGCCTTGTTTTTCTGGATTTCTGCCTTTCCCTGCTGGGTGAGCTGAATTCCTTTTTGCTCTGTCTTCAGATAATACATGAGTACTGATATAGTCTTTTTGAAGCCTAGCGTCTTCAGGGCTTTTTTCCCTATCAGTCTGTTGGCTCTTGTTTTCGAGAGGGTTTTGGCGGATTGCAGACAGCAGCTTTTCTATTCTGTCCTATTTAGTTAGCTTGGGCCCCATCATTTGCTCAGCCTATCTTTCTATCTGTGTGAGTGTTTTTTCATCTTGCTTCACCGTCATTATATGTTGGGGGCTGCCTATTGCTTTGGGGTCTGCTCTGGGGCAGTTTAGATTTTCCTTTCTGCCTTTAGGCTATGTAGTTCTCTGGCTGTGATCGAGGGGTCTAGGGCACCGTAGGAACCCCCCATGGCTACTGCTAGTTGTTGTTGTTAGGGTCAGGGGTCTGCAATCTGATAGCTGCCAACTTCTCTGGTTTTCTGGACTTAGCTAGTATTTCTGTTTTTGCCTCCTACGGTGACTCATTCATAACACCAGGGTTTGGCCATGGATCCTGCCAAGCTACGGGCAGTGATGGATTGGCAGGAACCCCATTTTCTCAAAGCGGTGCAGCGCTTTATGGGGTTCATAAATTACTATCGCCAATTCATTCCCCATTTCTCAACTTTGGTCGCGCCCTTGGTTGCCCTCACCAAGAAGGGTGCAAATCCCAAACTGTGGTCGGAGACTGTCTCCAAGGTCTTCGCCTCCATTAAGTCCCACTTCGCTAGCGCTCCCATTCTACATCGCCCTGATGTAGATAAGCCCTTCATCCTGGAGGTGGAGCGGTCCTTTTTCAGAAGGACTCGCAAGGTCGGAAGCATGGGTCTTCTTCTCTAAGACCTTCACACCGGCAGAGAGGAATTATTCCATCGGGGACAGGGAGTTGCTAGCAATGAAGCTGGCCTTCTCAGAGTGGAGACACCTCCTGGAGGGGGCTCGCCACCCATTCCAGGTGTTCACTGACCACAAAAATTTGGACTAATTACAGACAGCCCAGCGGCTGAATTCTCGCCAGGCCAGATGGTCTTTGTTCTTCTCCCGATTCCATTTCACGCTGCATTTTCTCTCCGGGAGAGAAGAACATCCGGGCCGATGCTCCTTCCCGCTCCGTGGTGTCATTGGAGGAGGAGGAGCCTCGGTTGATAGTCCCATCGGAGAGCCTGAGGACCATGTCTCCGGATGCTCTCGAGTCTGTACCTCCGGGCAAGACTTTAGTTTCTGCCCATCTGCGACCGGAGGTCCTCTCTTGGGCCCATTCGACCAGGGTGGGTGGCCATTTTGGGATCAAACGGACCTCAACTCCTGGCGAGGATGTACTGATGGCCGCATATGGCCCGTGACGTCAGGGACTATATTCAGGCGTGCGTCTCTTGCGCCCAGAATCGGTCCTCTTGGCAGCAGTTACTCTATCCTCTGCCGGTTGCGGACAGGCCCTGGGAGATGGTCGATATGGACTTTGTGGTGGGTCTGCCCAAGTCCAGCTGCAGCACTGTCATTTGGGTGGTCACCGATCATTTCTCCAAGATGGTGCATCTGGTACCACTCTCTTGGCTACCATTGGCACGGGGTCTGGCAGCGTTGTTTATTAAACATGTTTTCCGCCTGCACGGCATGCCGGATAAAATTGTCAGCGACTGGGTCCTCAGTTTGCATCTCGGTTCTAGAGAGAGCTCTGTTCTCTGCTCAGTATTGAGCTAAATCTCTCCTCGGCCTATCATCCCGAGATGAATGGGTTGGTTGAAAGAGCCAACCAGACCCTGGTGACATATCTGCGACATTTTGTCTCGGCCAGGCAGGATGATTGGGCATCCTTGCTGCCGTGGGCTGAGTTCGCCTTGAACTACGCTGTGGCCGACTCCACCGGTCAGACCCCATTCCTCTTAAATTACGGTCAGCATCCGCGCGTCCCCGTGCCCATGCCCGTGTTGTCCACTGACTCTAGGGTGGCAGACTGGGCGATGGAGGCACGTGACATTTGGGATCACACGCAGGATGCTATCTGGGCCTCCAAGGAGAGAATGAGGTCCTCCGCTGATTCTCGCCGGCGCCCTTCTCTGACCTTCGCTCCTGGCGACTTAGTGTGGCTCTCTGCTCGAAACATCAGGCTGCGGGTGGAATCCGCTAAGTTCGCACCACGCTATATTGGCCATTTTAAGGTCCTCGAGCAGGTTAACCCTGTGGTCTACCGTCTGGCCCTTCCACCACATTTGGCTATCTCGGACATGTTTCATGTGTCTCTCCTTAAGCCGGTTCACATGTCCTGGTTTTCTGAGCCATCTGCCAGGACATCAGACCTGTCATCTGACGAGTTTGAGGTCAATGCCATCGTGGGATGCAAGGTGATGCGGGACAAAAAGTTTTACTTGGTGGATTGGAAGGGTCATGGTTCAGAGGCTCGGACCTGGGAGCCAGTGGAGAACATCCACGCTCCTCTTCTCATTGCGGAGTTTGAGCGGAGTGAGGCTCAGAGAGGAGGGGGCCCTAGGAGGGGGGCAATGTTAGGCGTCAGATTTCTGTCGCTGCACAGCGAGAATCCCGAGCCTTACTTCCGGCAGTCTCCCGTTCCTCTCCAGCCGCAGAGGAGCTTGCTCAGCAGGCTCGTCGGTCCCGGCGCTCTGCCCAGACCAGCTCCGTGGGTTTGCTTGCTGCTGCCACCTCTGGCACAGCTATGGCAATACATGCTGCTCAGCAGCGAGATTCTCTAGGGACTAAGTCCTCATGTCGGGCCACTGAGCATGCCCGTGGTGTGATCTCCCATTGGAGATCGAAGGTCACGTGCTCAGGACCTGTTCGTGTTCGGATCAGCCCATCCGAGAAGCCAGGAAGGTCCCGGACGCTTGCGGCTATAAAAGGTTTGCATGGCCGCTTGGCCATGCGCTAGGATAGGCAGTATTTTCTGACTATAAGGAGTGAGTGATGGATGCACGTATGAATGTCTCTGGTGACTGACTCATTATGAAACCCCTACCCTTGGTACACATGTGTTGTGCAGCCTAGCCTGCTAGCACCCAGGCTTAGGCGTAGGTAGGACAGAGTTGAGTCAGAGCAAGTGCTCCGCACTCCTTAGCCAGCGTCTATAGCGGTGTTCGTGGCAGCGACGCCACGCGCTCAGTGGCCTAGAAGGACTCTAACCCCATGCCTTGGAATGGAGTTCTGTGGCTGTTTGCTGTGCACTCTGTGGCCGGGCTCTGTGAGCTAAGCAGGCTCCGGCATTCACTTTCAAGCGTCTGTGCGGTTCTGTGAAGTAACAGAATCCGCCCCTGTTCACACTGGGTGACGTAACCCACGTGTGACTGTTTTCACGCCGCTCTTCCCTTCCGCCATTACCTAGCAGCAGTGTACCACCTCTGCACGGTGGACCCCGGGCTGCGAACGCACTCTCTACTATTTTATAATCTGGTGCGTTCCGCCAGCCCTAACAACTGCTGACTCGTAAAGCTATGTGTAATATGTTTGTGATATAAAAATAAAGTTTACTATTATTAGTAGATTGAAGATGGTGAAATTCAAACTGTTACCTGTGCAATGTGTAGGAGTGAAGAATCTTTTATGTGAGCACAACTGCAGAAACGCGGGTTTGCTGCTGTGCCGACATAGGGTGGAGTAGGGTGAACACGACAAGCTGCTGGACTGTGGGAGAGGTGCAGGCAGGGATGTTATGGTGGATTGAGAAATATGGGATGTGCTTGATAGGTAAGATCAATCAAAAACAGCAGGCTTGTCCAATTCAGTATCAGCTGACAGGCTATCAATCACCCCAACAGTGGGAGGTAAACAAGTGGATGTTCTTCGGCCAGAGAACTGTGTGACAACACTTGCCATGGTGAGGGAGGAGGAAAATTCAGAAGATGCAGTTGATGGGGTGGACAGTGGTTGTTGAGACTCGCTAGTCTGCATTTTAGCACAATGACATTCCCAGATTAAAGCATGTTGATCACGCATGTGGCAGGTCATGCATGTAGTACTGAAATGATTTAATTTTTTTACTCTACTAGGTTGTTTTTTAAAAAGTTGACAGATAACATGATTTCTAAGATTTTTGCCAATATGAAAAAAGACCCAAGCTAGGTAACTGCAGAGCCACGAATGTTCCTGTCCACTGCCAGAGTTGGGCCTCAGGATGCATTGGTTGCCATGATTGCATAACTCTTTGTGTACGTAACCTCCTCATCTTCGTCCTACTCATCTGCTGAGCTAATCAGCTGCATGCCTGTGGGATTACAACAAGTGTGACCAACTGCCTCATCGTCATCCTCTCTGTTCTCCCATTCCTTGTCCTGAGAGTCACGCTCCTCCTCTTCCTGCCTTGACAGCACAGTCCGTGGGTGCCTCAAATATCTGAGTCTCATCACAAATGTATCACCTTCACCCAAAGGGGTTAACATCTGTTGAAGAGGGTTTGGTTTATGCTCGGACAAAACTTTGTCTGGCCATAGATCGAAGTCAGAACAAATTTGGCCATCGGTGCAGATGATTTCCTCCTCTTGACTCTGTGAATGTTTAGAGCAGACCTCTGATACCCATGGAATAGAATGTGTGAACAGCTCTGCAGAATAGCCCATATGTGGTTCCCCACAGTCAGTTGGGCGCTTGGAGATTTGTGATGTGGGGAGAAAAAAAGGTTAATTGGGGTGCCACCACTGAGGACTGTAATGTGTGATGTTAAGTTGTAGGAAGAGGAGCAGAGGCCACTTGATGCTGCACTTGCTATCTACTGGAGCACATGTTCTTTCAGGCCCTCATCTACAAAGCGTACCATTGTATGGCTGCCAAAGAAAGGGAGCAGAGTTGCCCTTCCATTAACAGAAGTTGTACAAATGCTGCGCAAATTCTGACTGCAGCAAAACAAACCGACTTCTCATCCCTCATATCATACCTGTCTCACAACCCTAAACAGCTATTCAGCACTTTCAATTCTTTCCTGCATCCACCAGTTCCCCCTCCCTCTCCTATCATCTGGATATTTTGCCTCCCCACCTGTGAACGTAACACCATAGCGTCCCACCTCATTACAAACTTTACCAGTCTTCATCACAAGCGTAACCCACCTCTTCAACCTGTCACTAACAACTGATGTCTTCCATCTTGATTGAAACATACCTCAATCACACTCATCCTCAAAAAGCCCACCCTTGTCCCATCCTCTGTGTCTACCCATTGCACCATATCATTTCTCTCCTATGCCACCAAACTACTGGAACAACATGTCCATTTTGAACTATCCTCCCACCTCTCCTCTTGCTCCCTCATTGACTGCGTACAATCTGACTTCAGACTACACCATTCCACTGAAACTGCCCTGACTAAAGTCACCAACGACCTACTAACCGCCAAATGAAAGTGACGCGAGTTTGTCCTCTTTCTCCTGGACATGGCATCTGTCTTTGACAGAGTGGACCATTCCCTCTTATTACAGATGTTCTGATCTGTTAACATTACAGACTTGGCCCTTTGTAGGATCTCCTCGTACCTAACAAACAGGACATTCAGTGTCTCCCAATCACACACCACCTCATCTCACCCCCTATGTGTCGGTGTCCACCAAGGTTCAGTTGGAGGACCAGCAACTATGCTTAGAGGGAGCACTTGTGTGCTCCCTCCCTCTTAAAAGGACCACACACATCAACCTAAGGTATTCCCAACCTACAGCTAGGCGTCACCTTCTATTTAAGGCTTCTCCTCCAATATGGAGGTGCCTGAGCTACGTTGTTAGTTTGCCTTGCATGCTTGCTAATTGTCAGGTTCCCCAGGTCCATCTGTCTACTTGTCTACCCTGTATCCGTCTGATCTTACTTCTCCTCCAATATGGAGGTGCCTGAGCTACGTTGTTAGTTTGCCTTGCATTCTTGCTAATTGTCAGGTTCCCCAGGTCCATCTGTCTACTTGTCTACCCTGTATCCGTCTGATCTTACTTGCCTGTGCCTGTTTGCTCATACCTGTCTGCGTTCTTATGTCCATCACCCAGTCCAGATCGCACCTGCCAGCACCCATCTGTCTAACACCCGGTCCAGCCTGCACCTTCCAGTGCTTTTCTGTTCCTCAGCCGGTCCCATCTGCACCTGTGGTTCCAGAGTCCCTACAGTGCCTGCCTGCATTTTATATCCCTCCTGGGCCTTAGCAGCTTACCAGCTGTAGAGGGTCAGCTGCCACATTTTTTAGGTCAGCCATGGAGTAGCTCCTGGTGCCACCTCTTTGTGCATTCTTGGTTCGAGTAGGGATTTGGTAGGCCACCTAGTTATGCCCGTTCCAGGCTTTCAGAGGGATTCCACCACCTTGTCCATTACAGTCTCCATCTACTGGGTTGGCTGTAGTGGAAGAGGTGTCGGTCCCCGCTATACTAATTCTACTTTATTGCAATTGATGCCACTTTGTTGGTGTCTGCCACTAATTTTTGTAAACGTGTAGACTCCTGGTTGGGTCTCTTTCATGCGTGTTGCCTGTAGCAGTAGGCCTCCGAGACCGTCAGGCCTTCACTTCCTTGTACTCAACTACCCATGTTACTATCCTTAAATTTTTCTGACAATGGTAGTCTAGAAAACTGATATTTATGCCACCTGAGTGTGGCTCAGCATGAAAGCAGGTAGAGGTGTTGCATGTGGTGTCAGGGCTTCCAGCAAAGGGACCCTACACCGATCCCTCACCCACCTCGTCTTACTGTGAAGTTCATTGGAAAGCTTTAAATGCTGTCCCAGACCCCGATACCTTATGCTTGGCTGATTGCTGCAATTCCATGCTGCAATTTGTACTGTGGGTGAATTGAGGCCACTTTCCTGGTGTCTGTCCTTCATTTGATGTGTTTTGGCAGCATTTGGGGCCGTTATAAGGTGTTGTGCATTCGTTTGTTTTTGCCTCCCATTGATGTGAATGGTGTTTGGTAATGTTCGGCGAATATTCAACAAATTAATAGGCGAATATTGCAAATTCGGCGAACGCAATCTGAATAAAACATTGAAATATTCGTTCATCTCTAGTCTTCAAGAAATAAATGTGTGGCTGATGACAAAAAGGGAAAACTTCAATATTTTAGTACGATTAATGAGGTACCGAATTCGTATAGTTTTCCTATATTTGCACCTTAAAAATACTATGTAAAAATGCATATGCAGATTTAGATCTCAGCTCAATGAAGAGTCAAGATCATAGCTGGCACCATTTTCTGGAAGCCCACAGCTGGGAGATCAATGTGTGCAGTGGGGACCCCGCTCCTGCCTCACACCGCTGACATTTTACTGAAGCCTACTGCCAGGATATCAATGGCTCCTGCCTCACACCGCTGGGACACCCCTCCTCCCAGCCCATGGCCTACAGCACCGAACTCGGTCCATGCACCCCCCCACTTTAGCTAAATTCTGACTATGCTACGAACTCCCATTTTCACATAAAAAAAACAAACTTTTTTCCTATTTTACCCCTTTAAATTTGGGGTGTGTCTTAGTGATGTGTTTAGTACTGTATTTTAGGAACTGTAATCCAACATGTACAATCACTATCATGCAAACAATATTGCCACATCTGACCCCTAGACATGAGGGACCCACTCTCAGGTTTATTAGACTTTGGTTTTCCCTCTATGCGGAGAGCTACTCTTAGGAAATTCTGGTGCTTTGCCCCAATCAGGACAATATTAAAGAGGTCTTTTAGATCCAAAACTGCCATGTAGAAATCTGGATAGAATAGCTTTTTTCCAATCTGTATTCCATTTAGAAAGCTTTGACTCTTAAAAACCAGTTCATGTTTTTTATGTTCATAATTGTTCTGTAAGTGGAGACTTTCTTTTTTTTCTAGAAAGAGGGGTAAGTAACCCCCCTCCCCTGCCCACTTTTTCTGTATTGGAACCTACACTAGAACTAACTTTTTATTTTACAAGCTTTAAGGCTGAGCTCACATGTAGCATTTTTTTTGCGTTTTTGCGCTTTTAAACGTGCGATTTTGCCGCGAAAATGCAAAAAAAAAGAAGCCCATACAAACCTATGGCATTCCAAACATGCTGTGCTAATGCTGCGTATTTTTCTGCGGCGGAATTGCATTGTGGAAAAATATGCAGCATGTTCATTATTTGTGCGGAATCGCGGGAAAATCCACACACATAGGACTGCATTGTACAATAACCTTTGATGACATCGCGGTCTCGCAAGACCACGACGTCATCAAAGGTCATTGTCGCAAGGCATCCCTGGAAATGGGACTTGCCGGGAGCATCGCGATGATCGGGAACGCTGCGCAGAATGCCGGCAGGTGAAAAAAACACGAATTTTAATTTTTTTAAATTATTTTTAACATTAGATCTTTTTACTACGAGGCTGCATAGGCAGCCTCATAGTAAAAAGTTGGTCACACTCGTCAAACACTATGTTTGACGAGTGTGACCAACCTGTCAATCAGTTTTCCAAGCGATGCTACAGATTGCTTGGAAAACGCTAGTATTCTGCAAGCTAATTACGCTTGAAAATCGCTAGTTTTTCCATGGGAAATACGCTGTAATTTAAAATGCGGATTTCTCGCATATTTCCCGTGGAATGGAATTCTGGAATTCCCGTGGAAATTTCCGCGGGAATTCCACACGTGTGCACATAGCCTAAGGCTATGTGCCCACGTTGCGTTTTAAAACGCACACTGAAAACCGGACTCCTTCCCTGAAATCGCGCTTTTTTTCCGCGCGATTTTACCGCGATTCTGTTCGCGATTTTGCTGCGATTTTCTCAAGCACTTTCCAAGCGATTTGAAGCATCGCTTGGAAAGTGATTGACAGGATGGTCACACTCGTCAAACATAGTGTTTGACAAGTGTGACCAGCTTTTTACTTTTGAGGCCGCCTATGCGGCATCAATAGTAAAAGATAGAATGTGAAAAATGATAAAAAAATAAAAAATCGGGGTATATTTACCTTCCGACGTCCCGCGCTGCCATCCCGGGCATCAGCTTTCCCAGTAATGCCTTGCGAGACCTGTGATGACGTTGGTCTCGCGTTACTATAGCGATCTCGCAAGACCGCTAGAGTCACGCGAGACTACGTCATCACAGGACCTTGCCGCAAGGCATTACTGGGAACGCTTAGGCCGGGAATGCAGCGCGGGACGTCAGAAGGTACATATACCCCGATTTTTTATATTTTATTCTTTTTTTTACAGGGGTATTTTAGGGCCTGGAGGACAGTCTCCTCTCCTCCACACCGTGGGTACCAACCGCACATGAGACACTTAACTTCCCGCATGGTGGGCATAGCCACATGCAGGAAGAAAGCAATTCTCATGCATTCCTATGGGTGCGGAATCGCGGCAATTCTTTGCGATTCCGCACAAAAGAATGAGCATGCTGCGTTTTTTTCCGCGATGCGCTTCCGCCGCGGAAAAAAGCACAGCATTAGCACAGCATGTGCGGAATGCCATAGGAATGCATGGGGTGCGTTCTGTACACAATTTTTAAACATTTTCGTAGCGTTTTCGCGCCGAAAATCGCGGCAAAAACGCTTAAAAATCGCATCGTGGGCACACAGCCTAAGACTTCTTTTTCCAGTGCCATCTGTTCCCCCAGAGAACTTCAGGCCTTTGTCACCACAAAGTTCTGGGGTAAACAGCAAGGAACTCTAACTTTAATCCTGATTCTATGATATTGCTGATAGCCCAGGCCAGAAAAGTATTTCAGCCCCCCTCCCCTCCTGGAGTATGACGTATGTGCAGACTCTTCGTGCTCCGAGAAGGAACAAACAAACTTGAAGTATCTACTTTTCAGGGCAGAGAGCAAAGCCTAGACTTGGACTGGATATTCCCCGATCAGCACTTTATCCTCAGAGCGTGTTGATTCACATTTGAGAGTTCAGAGGATCTGGCTGCCAACTGCACTATGTCCGCTGAGGTATCTTCTGGAAATGCTACTGCCCTTTACATAATGGGGAGAGCAGCTAGAATACTTTCTATCAATACCTTATTGCTTAACTGGTTTACCAGACAGGCAAGCCATACCATCAGGGACCTGGCCGTACATGTTGCTGATGTGGTTGGTTTATAGGCCCCTGCGGAAGACTCTCAGGTCCTTTTTAAAAGACCATCCACTTTTCTAGTTAGGGGGTCCTTTAATGCCTCAATATCTTCAAAGGACAGTAAGGATTTTTTTTAGAGGTCTTTGAAATGGTTAAATATTTTTGGGGGCTTTACCCCATACGGCCTAAGTATCTTCCTCAAAGGGGTATTTACGCTTTGATGTGGGCAGGAAACTCTTTCATTCAGGTTTCTTCCACTTACGTTTAATAACACTACTTTTACACTTTCCGGCATTTTTTGCAGTCTGTCACAATAACGGACCGCAAAAAAGCTTGTGGATCTCCGTTTTTCATTTTTCCAATACTAGAGTATGTAAATAGCACTGGAAAAAAAAACTGCATTCCACAAAACCGGAACTCACAGTGCACCTGCAAAAAGAAACTTCTGTTTGTTTTTGCAGCCCCACTGATTTTCAATGGGGGCCATGTCCATACACCATGAAAAAGATCGAGCAAGCTCGATCTTTTATCACGGCTGCAAATACGGCCCTCACAGCCGTACGACACATGGAGCAACGTGGAATTTTTGCGGGCCGATTTTGCCGCAAAATCGGCCCACAAAAACATTGTAAGTATAAAAGCAGCCTAAGAGATATGAGATAACACCCTGTGTTTAACTAAAAAGGTCCAACATTTGCATTGTTCTAGACCCCCAAACATTATGTATTGTATATATACTGCTCAAAAAAATAAAGGGAACACATCCTAGTACATTGTGTTGTTTAAGTGTTCCCTTTATTTTTTTGAGCAGTATACTTAGAAGCCTTAGGTTCTTCTACCTACATAGTGGAACTAATAGCTTTAGTTTGCCCATTCCGTCAATTAGAAAACAGAAACATCCTGCATCTCTCTCATTAGATGAGGATGGTGAGGAAGAAGGCACATATTCCCTTCTGGACATGACCAGACATCTGAAGACTCTGTGAACAGCCAGCTTCTTTAGCAATGACCTTTCGTGGTTTACCTTCCTTGTGGAGTGTGTCAATGACGGCCTTCTGGACATCTGTCAAGTCAGCAGTCTTTCCCATGATTGTGGAGCCTACTGAAACAGACTAAGGAACCTTTTTAAATGCTTAGGAAGCCTTTGCACTTGCTTTTTGTTAATTTTTCTAATTTACTGAGATAATGACTTTTAGGTTTTCATTGGCTGTAAGCAATAATCATCAACATTAACAGAAACAAACAATTGAAACAGTCCACGAATTGAGAAAACAAATATCCGGCACCGTTGTGTGAAAAAATTACCCTAAATGTCCGCACATGTATTTTTCTCCATATTAAATAAAAAACACCTTAATCCCACTTGGAACGGGTGCTCAATCCCATAACGATAAAACAATTGAAACAGTTCACTGTTTGTAATGACTCTATATAATATATGAGTTTCACTTTTTGTATTGAAGGACCGAAATAAATTAACTTAACTTTGATGATCTTGTAATTTAGTGAGACACACTTGTATCTCCCCTAAGCTCTTTAAGGTGGATTAGGGTTTTAAGGGAATTTTTAACGTGCCTTAATCTAATGTCCAAAGCAAATGAAGGGGATTCTTCAAAGATTGGCAGCCCTGTATGGGGGAAAAAACAACTATTTGTTCTTCCATGTATTTGGTGCTTCATTCTGCATAACACACATTCTTTGTGCTTAGTTTTTGAGATGTACTTAATAGGTTTATTATCCAAAAATATAACAAAAATCTCTAAGTGCACATTTACAGAGGTCACTTATCCACTTAGCTTTCAAATGCCGGATTAGGACGAGGAATTAATGCTTCCAAACAAACTCATCTCTCATCTGGAGGTCGGGGACTAATCCATTCTGTAGTAAACTCACTGGTAGACCATCACTGCTGCTGCCGAGATGGCTGCTGATACTGGCACTGACCACCAGATCAATCAGCACAGTCTTTTAAAAAAAATAAAGGCTCCCAATATTTTCGGTGTGCTCCTGATGTCACCTGGTGTGTGCATCATCAGGACACGCACTTTGTGTTCAGGCGTGCCCACGCATGCGCAGACCCTGGATCACTCACCAGCTGCCTTCCCCCAAGGAAGCTCTGAGGCATTTCCATAACTCCACATGACTGGCCACAGCAGTACATGTCAGCTCCAAGGGTGACCGGACCAGGGCATGGGTAAGTTGTCCCACAATGATCTTCTCCCTGGTCGGACTCCAGAGTGTAGGTTTCCTGTCCAAAGACAGGAAACTAATGCTTTTGGAGATCTTCCCTTTTATTCTGTAGGTTTCCTCATCTTGAAGGGTGGATCCTCACTCTCTATAGTGTATAGTGTGGTCATGGATGTTAAATGTTTACTACAACATGGTGCCCAAGAACCAGGTACGAGGATAAGGACCTAACTAAGGTGTTAATATCATCCATAAAAGCAGGAGATTCCTTTTAAATAATGATACATGTTATAAATAGTGGTTTAACCGCTTAGCGACCGCCGTTACGCATCAAAATGGTGGCCGCAAAGGGTACTTATCCCCTCAACATCATTTTAAAATGGTGATCAGGAATAAGGCTGTAGCAACCTCAGTGTTAGGGACAGCGGAACGCACTAAATATAAATAATAGGAAGTGCGTATGCCGCCCGGGGTCCACCGTGCAGTAGGTGTAACAACCGCTGCTGAATAATGGCAGACTCGCTATATGGCGGTATACTGCGCTCGGGTTAAACGTCACCCGAGGTGCGCAGAGCGGACTCTGTTAAACTCACAGAGGCGCTTTAGTATAAATAAAGCATAAACGCCGAGCCTGTTAGCTTCACAGGTCTCAGCTGGCGTGCACACACGGTATATGGTCACAGGACACGGCCCAAGGCAGAGGTCAGTGTCCGTCTTGACCTACCATGCGTGCGGCGTCGCTACCATGGACGCCAGTAAGTGCCACTAACTGCAGCGTGGCGGTAACTACTGCCACTGTACGACAGTGTCGTGAGGCATGACACTATCGGACCCTAGTGTAGCGGTGCGGTATGCACTGTGGGGTATGGCTTGCCACTGACTGGCGCTGACTATAACTCTAATTCCCTATCCACATGCGTAATATCAGAGGGAAGGGGTTTCATAATGAGTCAGTCACCAGAATCATACATCCATCACCATTCACACATAGCAAGTATAGTCTATACTAGCGCATGGGCGAGCGGCCATTCGGGCCTTTTATAGCCATGCGCTTCCGGGACCTTCCAGACCTCTGAGATGGGCCAATCAGATCAGGACAAGGACCTGAGCACGTGACCCCCGATGTCCACTGGGAGATCGTCTCGTGGGCATGCCCAGTAGCACGGCGTGAGGACTTAGCCTTTGGAGTGGTTTCCTGCAAAGCAGATTGCGCTACCATTGCTGGTCCAGAGGTGGCAGCAACATCCAGACCCAGAGAGCTGGTCTGAGCAGGGCTCCTGGATTGCCGAGATTGCTGTGCAGGTCCCTGAGCGGTCAGAAAGGAATAGGAGACCGCTGGATGTATGGCTCTGGATTCCCGCTGTGCAGCTGCAGGAATCCGATGCCTAACATTACGCCCCCTCCTAGGGCCCCCCACTCTGAGCCTCGCTACGCTCAAAGGCTGTGATCAGGAGCGGAGCGTGGATGTTCTCCACTGGCTCCCAGGTCTGGGCCTCTGGACCATGACCCTTCCAGTCCACCAAATAAAACTTTTTGCCACGCACAATCCTGCGTCCCACAATGGCGTTAACCTCAAACTCGTCCGAAGACAAGTCTGATGACCCGGCAGATGACTCAGAGAATCGGGCCATGTGACCAGGTTGAGAAGGGATGCATGGAAAACGTCAGAAATGGCTAAATGTGGAGGAAGAGCCAGGCGGTAGACCACCGAGCTGATTCGCTCGAGAACCTTAAAAGGTCCGATGTATCGCGGCGCGAACTTGGTGGACTCGGCCCGCAGCTTGATGTTTCGAGCAGAGAGCCACACCAAGTCGCCGGGGGAAAAGGTTGGAGCGGGTCACTGATGAGTGTCGGCGGATGCCATCATTCTTTTATTAGAGGCACGAATAGCATCCTGAGTGCGATCCCAAATGTCACGAGCCTCCACTGCCCAGTCTGCCACCCTGGAGTCAGCGGAGGACACTGGCATCGGAACAGGGACGCGCGGATGTTAGCCGTAATTTAGAAGGAACGGCGTCTGACCGGTAGCAAGGATGCCTAGTCATCCTGCCTGGCAGAGACGAAATGCTGCAGGTACGTGACCAAGGTTTGGTTGGCTATCTCAACCAAGCCGCTTGTCTCAGGATGGTAAGCGGAGGACAGGTTTAGCTCAATGCTGAGTAGGCTGCAGAGCTCCCTCCAAAACCGGGACGCGAACTGGGGACCTCGATCACTAACAATTTTGTCCGGCATGCCATGCAGACGGGATACATGTTTTATGAACAGTGTGGCAAGACCACGAGCGGAAGGCAACCGTGCGAGTGGCACCAGATGCACCATTTTAGAAAAATGGTCTGTGACCACGCAGATGACCGTACTGCCACCAGACTTGGGCAGGCCAACCACAAAATCCATGCCAACCATCTCCCAGGGTCTATCCGCCACCGGCAGAGGGTACAGTAACCCAGCCGGCCTCTGTCTAGAGGACCTGTTTCGTGCACACGAGACGCATGCTTGTATGTATACCTTAGTGTCTCGAGCCATGTGCGGCCACCAATACGACCTTGCCAGGAATTCTGTGGTCCGCTTATTGCCAAAGTGACCACCCACCCTGGATGCGTGTGCCCAGGCGAGAACCTCTGGCCGTAGCTGAGGAGGCACAAAGGTCTTGCCCGGTGGCACTGACTCGAGAGCAACTGGAGCCACGGTCGTAAAGCTCTCCGAAGGGAGAATTAGCCGTGGCTCAGCCTCCCCTTCCTCTGGTGAGACCACCGAGCGCGAGAGAGCATCCGCACGGACGTTCTTCTCTCCAGAGAGATAATGCAAGGTGAAGCGGAAGCGGAAGAAGAAGAGCGACCACCTAGCTTGACGAGAGTTCAAGCGCTGGGTCGTTTGTAAATAGACCAGATTTTTATGGTCCGTATACACCTGGAAGGGAAACCGGGCTCCCTCCAGGAGATGTCTCCACTCGGAAAAGGCCAACTTCATTGCTAGCAGCTCCCTGTCCCCGATGGAGTAATTCTTCTCCGCCGGTGAGAAGGTCTTAGAGAAGAAGCAGGGATGCTTCCGACCTTGAGCATCCTTCTGGAAAAGGACTGCTCCTGCACAGACGGAAGAGGCATCCACCTCCATGATTAACGGTTTATCCACATTGGGACGGTGTAAGATGGGAGCGCCAGCAAAATGGGATTTTAGAGATGAGAAGGCCTTGGATACCTGTTCAGACCACGCGTTAGGATTAGCTCCTTTCTTTGTGAGAGCAACCAAAGGAGCTACTAGTGTGGAGAAGTGAGGTATGAACTGGCGGTAATAGTTGACGAACCCCAGGAAGTGCTGCAACGCTTTGAGTGAGTGTGGTTCCTGCCAGTCCATTACCGCTTGCAGTTTGGCCGGATCCATAGCCAACCCCTGGGCCGAGATGATGTAGCCCAGGAACGGCAAGGACTCCTGCTCAAACTGGCACTTCTCCAGCTTGGCGAAAAGAGAGTTCACCCGCAGACGGTCGAAGACCCTGCAGACGTCTCTCCGGTGGGAGGTCAAATCTGGCGAGATGAGGATGTCATCCAGATAGACCACCACCGAGGTGGAGAGCATATCGCGAAAGACGTCATTGACGAAATCCTGGAAGACAGCAGGCGCATTGCAAAGGCCGAAGGGCATGACCAGATATTCGTAGTGGCCATCCCTGGTATTAAAGGCTGTCTTCCACTCGTCTCCTTCGCGAATGCGGATCAGGTTGTACGCCCCCCGTAGATCTAATTTCGTAAAGATCCGGGCCCCTCGCAACCTATCAAATAGCTCAGAGATCAATGGGAGAGGGTATTTGTTTTTAACTGTTATGGCGTTGAGACCTCTCTAGTCAATGCAGGGACGTAACTCTCCACTCTTCTTCTGCACGAAGAAGAACCCTGCATCTGCACGAAGAAGAACCCTGCACCAAACGGCGACACCGATTTTCTGATAAAACCTCAAACCAGGTTCTCCCGGATATATTGAGACATAGCTTCTGTCTCAGGGAGTGACAGTGGATACGCACAGCCTCTAGGAGGTTCCGTGCCTGGCAGAAGATGTATCAGGCAATCGTAAGGACGGTGCGGCGGTTGCGTCTCCGCAGATTTTTTAGAGAAGACGTCCGCATACTGGTGGTAAGGTTAAGGAAGCACGGAGAGAAACAATAAACCCCACCTTAGCCCGCTCTGTTGGGAACCGTGCAGCCAGAAACTCAAGCTGGATAGAGCACTGACTCATGAATCCCCTATAGGTGGCGCTGTCACCCGAAAACTTGTCGGAGTGGGAGGCGAGATATTGTCGGCATAGGCGTGAGACAGCCTCTGCGAGCACCTGAGCAGCGGCTACCATAGCATTCGCAGCTGAGGTGGAGCTCTCGATAGCCGCCAACCTGCTCTCCAGTTGCCGAATGTACCGCTGCAGCTGCTGCAGGTCCGCCATTACTAGCCAGACCCTGGCGCTAGTATAATGTTAGGGACGGCGGAATGTACTAAATATAAATAATAGGAAGTGCGTTCGCCGCCCACGGTCCACCGTGCAGTAGGTGTAACAACCACTGCTGAGTAATGTCAGACTCGCTATATGGCGGTATACTGCGCTCAGGTTAAACGTCACCCAAGGTGCGCAGAGCAGACTCTGTTAAACTCACAGAGGCGCTTTAGTATAAATAAAGCATAAACGCCAAGCCTGTTAGCTTCACAGGTCTCAGCTGGCATGCACACGCGGTATATGGTCACAGGACACGGCCCAAGGCAGAGGTCAGTGTCCGTCTTGACCTACCGTGCGTGCGGCGACGCTACCGTGGATGCCAGTAAGTGCTGCTAACTGCAGTGTGGCGGTAACTACTGCCGCTGTACGACAGTGCCATGAGGCATGACACTATCGGACGCTAGTGTAGCGGTGCGGTATGCACTGTGGCGTATGGCTTGCCACTTACTGGTGCTGACTAGTGTTGAGCATTCCGATACCGCAAGTATCGGGTATCGGCCGATATTAGCGGTATCGGAATTCCGATACTGACTTCCGATACTTTTGTCATATCGGATTCCGGAATCAGAATCGGAAGTTCCCATCATGCTATGAGCCTGCTTGCTTTGATTAAGCCAATGGGAATCCTCCGAAGTGTGGGCACATCCTGTTAGGCATGTAGGCATGTTAACTATTGGCATGGCTGTGATTGGCTGCCGAAATGATGTCATGATGCACTATAAAAGCCACCGCAGCCGCCATTTCTGGTTCACTCTGCTGTGAATTCAGTTAGGGACAGGCTGCTGTAGAAGACTGTGAGGGACAGTTAGAAATAGCGATTCCACCAAACATCTAGTGCTTTACCCAGGCTACATAAACCACCACTGTAGCCTTCTTTGCCCTAGCAGCAGTGTTCACAGCTGTCTGCAAGGGCTGTGTGAGTGCAGCTCACGCTGTGGAGTGGGTCCTGCAGCCACGTCAGGCTGTAGGCCACCCAGTGTGATCACTGCTGCCTCATACATCTTTTAATTTTTGAGCTGCATTTTTTACATAATTTCAATCTAGTGTGCTTCCATCCGTATCCATATACGTTGGTTGCAAACACTAGTAGTAGACAGCGGAGCCTTTCTGCAGCCTTTCAGTGCTAGTGTCCACTTTGCTGCACTGTTCACGGCTGTCTGAGAGGTCTCTGACTGTGTGTGAGTGCAGCTCACGCTGAGTAGTGTGTCCTGCAGCTACGTCTGGTTGTAGGACGCTCAGCGTGTCACTGCCTCACACATTTTTCTTTTATTGCAGCTCATTTTTTCTTCTATTAGTGTGCATCCATCCGTCTCCATCTACGGTGGTTGCAAACACTATATAGGAGTACACAGCGGAGCCTTTCTGCAGCCTGTCAGTGCCAGTGCCCACTTAGCTGCACTGTTCACGGCTGTCTGAGAGGTCTCTGACTGTGTGTGAGTGCAGCTCACGCAGAGTAGAGTGTCCTGCAGCTACGTCTGGTTGTAGGACGCTCAACGTGCGTCACTGCCTCACACATATTTGTCTTTGAGTGCAGCTCATTTTTTCTTCTCCTATTAGTGTGCATCCATCCGTATCCATCAACATTGGTTGGTTGCAAACACTATATAGGAGTAGATAGAGGAGCCTTTTTTTCTGGCTTGTGCCCTGCCGGCGCAGCCAGATTAGTATTACCCAATTTTTTTGGAGCCTCATCTTTTGCATTGTAGGTTACCTGCCTGCATTGTAATAGCTCCAAAAAGTTGGTGATACTATCAGTTTCAATTCTTTGTTCACATACTTTGAGTTTGTTTCCAACAAAGAAACCACAAAAAAAGTTCACCAAACACTACATTTGGAACTTGTGTAGGCCACATCAGCTCCTATTAAAGTGTAGTCCACACACACACACTTCATAAAATTAGTGTTTCTTGTACCTGTAACCAGCTGTTCAGGAATAAGCACACTAAGGCCCCCCGTTTGTACTTTTCTGCCTATCTTAAGCAGTCTGGCAAGATGAAGAAGGCAGGGAGTAAGGCGCGTGGGCGTGGAGTTTCAGCAGGGAGAGGACGTGGGGATCCTGCAGGGAGAGGACGTGGGGATTCTGCAGGTAGAGGACGTGGGGATTCTGGGCCTGCTGCGGGCACCAGTGGATCAGCATCCCCCAGTTTTAGCAGGCAACAGTCCTTTATGCGCAGCTTTGTAGGACCTCAACGTACCCCACTGCTGCGGGAGGAACAAATTGAAGCCGTTGTCGGATGGATGGCAGCTAACGCATCGACTTCAATTACTTCAACAGCCTCTCAGGACCAGAGCACCGAAGAGCAACCATCTGTCTCTTCACCACCTGCCA
Organism: Dendrobates tinctorius; assembly: GCF_039654945.1. Lineage (NCBI taxonomy): Eukaryota > Metazoa > Chordata > Amphibia > Anura > Dendrobatidae > Dendrobates > Dendrobates tinctorius. Next base: position 31,699,338 of record NW_027361703.1, on the reverse strand, counting down.
AAGTGCCCAGGCAGTCAGAGAGACATGGACAGGAGCCATCACAGTCTCTACTTCTGTTCTCGGAATCTGTTGGCTTGGAAAGAGGGGGCCAGCCAAGCAGCATTCCTGAATGTGAAGAAGAGGGAGTATGCAGTGATGCGCAACTTCTTTGTCCCTCTGAATCTGAAGAGGTGAGTGGGCAAGTGCCTATGGTCAGCACACCTCAGTACGCATCAGATGATGACGAGACTCAGTTGCCACTTTCTGGTGCGTACGGTGCTGGCGAGACAACCCCGGAGAAGCAGCTGTTTGAAGAGGGGAGGGAAGATGATGAGGTCCTTGACCCATCATGGCGTGAGGAACAGGAAGGTGGTGGGAGCAGCTCGGAGGAAGAGATTCCCCTACCGGCCAAAACAGGAGGCAGAGGGAGGGGGAAGACTTGGTTGCCTGTACCCTCCACTTCGGCACCCGTTAGGAGCATTCCTCATTCCAAAGGCAAAACGGGCTCTCCCAAGAGTTGCAGTGCGTGGTCCTTTTTTGACACAGTTGCAGATGACATTTGCTTTGTCAAATGCAAGCTGTGTCATCAGATAGTCAAAAGAGGGAGAAATGTCAGCAACCTCAATACCACAAATATGTGGAAACATGTGCGCACCAAGCACGAGTTGGAGTTGCAGAGACACCCTGAAGACGTAGGCCAATGTACAGCACCACCTACCACCTCTTCAGTTCGTGTTGGGGCCTCTTCCTCCAGCTCACACACTGCTGGTTCGGCTTCCTCACAGGATCGCCAAGGAAGAACCTCTGCCACTGTTGTCCAGAGACCCTGTCAGATTCCACCCATAGCAGCACGTTCCCATCCATCACAGCCATCGGTAGCACAGGCATGGGATAAAAGGCGCCCTTACTCGGCAAACCATCCCCGAGCACAGTCTCTGAATGCTGGCATTGCCAAACTTCTGGCAGTTGAAATGCTGTCATTCAGGCTGGTGGACACTGACACCTTCCGGGACTTAATGGCATTGGCAGTCCCCCAATACAACGTGCCCAGCCGCTTTTATTTCAGCAGGCGAGCCGTCCCTGCCCTGCAGAAACATGTTGAGGGCAAAATAAAACATGCGCTACTAACGCCGTTAGTAGCAAGGTCCACCTGACCACCGATGCGTGGACCAGTAACCATGGACAGGGACGATACCTTTCCCTCACTGCCCACTGGGTCAATGTTGTGGAGCCGGGTACAGATCTGGAGAGTGGCGCTGTACGTGTTCTTCCAATGCCACGGATTGCAGGACTCCAGTCTGTACACATAGACTCCTCCTCCTACTCAAGTTCCTCAGAAACAGCAGAGCAGGAGCCTGTTATGACCGATATGAGCACAGCCGTGGCCAAACGTCAACAGGCTGTACTCAAATTAATTTCTTCGGGGAATCGAAGCCACACAGCGCAGGAGCTCTGGAATGCTATCAAGCTGGAGAGCGATGTGTGGTTTGGGCCAGTGAATCTCCAGCCGGGCTTGGTAGTGTGTGACAATGGCCGAAATCTGGTGGCAGCTCTTGGCCTAGGCAACCTCACACACATCCCATGTCTGGCACATGTGCTTAACTTGTCGTGCAGAGCTTTCTGAGGGACTATCCGGATCTTGATGCACTGTTGCACAAGGTCCGCATAGAGTGCGCTCACTTGCGGCGTTCCAGCACGGCAAGATCGCGCCTCGCTGCTCTGCAGCGACGATTTGGCCTTCCGGAACATTGCATCATATGTGACCTACCCACCCGGTGGAATTCAACGTTACATATGTTGGAGCGGTTGTGTGAGCAGCAGGCAGCAGTCATGGAGTACCAGCTGCATCAGGCGCAAACAAGTCGCACTGTGCGCCGTTCACACTTCAGCACCATTGAGTGGGCCTCTATGAAGGACATCTGCCTCGTTTTGCGTGCCTTCGATGAATCCACGCGGATGGCGAGTGCAGATGATGCACTAGTCAGCATGACTGTCCCCCTTATCTGCCTGCTTCAACAAACACTGCAAGCACTAAGGGATGAGGTTTCGGAAGAGGTGGAGGATGAGGAGTCCCAAATGCCATCTGCTTCTGGACAGTCTGCGCTACGTGTTTCCTCACAAAGGCCTAGGCAGGGGACACTTTGTGAGGAGGATGAGGAGGAGTCGATGGAGGAGGAAGACATCTCTCCAGAGGAGGGAGGTACACAAACCTCTACTCAGTATGTACAGCGAGGGTGGGGTGATGCAGAGCAGGCCGAGGTCACGCCTCAAACAGGGGACAGTGGTTCTTTGGCAGTTGGGAGTCTGCAGCACATGGTTGATTTCATGCTGCAGTGCCTGAGAAACGACCGCCGCATCGCCCACATTCTCGTCTCGGCTGATTATTGGGTGTACACCCTCCTAGATCCTCGCTACCGGGACAGCGTACAAAGGCTCATACCAACGTTGAACCGGGAGCGTAAACTGCGGGAGTACGAAGAGTCACTGGTGCAGTCCATAATGTTTTCCATTCCACCCGACAGCATTGTTGCTAGTGCTTTACAAAGCAGCTCTGTGCGTCGAGGCAGTGGAGGAAACTCTGCACAAAGAGGGAGCAGAGGCAGCGCCGCAGCACAAGGCAAGACCACTATGGCCCAAATGTGGCAAAGTTTTGTGTGTCCACCACAATTGTCTACACCATCAGCGACGCCTCGAGTCAGCAGGAGGCAACGCTTCCGTCAGATGGTGTCAGACTACATGTCTTGCCCTGTCACTGTACTCCCAGATGGCTCTTCCCCCTTCAAGTTTTGGGTCTCTAAGCTGAATATATGGCCAGAGCGTAGCCAGTATGCATTGGAGGTGCTGGCTTGCCCTGCTGCCAGTGTATTATCGGAACGTGTCTTTAGTGCCGCAGGTGGTGTACTAACAGACCGTCGCACGCGACTATCTTCCGATAATGTTGACCGGCTGACTTTTCTGAAAATGAACAAGGCCTGGATCTCCAAAGACTTTGCCATTCCTCTTACAGACTAAATTAGTGGTTGGCAACTGTATCCAGGTCTGCTGGTGTGTTCATTTTTCTACCACCTGAACTATAATCCCTGTGCTTCAACACAGCCAGATGTCGCTCAGATGTGTCGTCTGCACAGAGAAACACACTAGCTCCTGTGTTAGTGGGGTTCAGTAACGCCAGCTGATCCCCTGCTGTGTGGACGGCAAAGTCACCAGCTCCATCAACATTCAAACCACTACTGATTTTTAACCGTGCCCAACTTAGGTCTCTGGCTCCACTGTCTCTACTATTTCCCCTGACTGATGATTCTGTCACACTAAGGTGCGACCTGTCTTAATTGTCTGTGGCCGAATTGTAGCTTTGGCACAAGGTATACGTATACTCGAGAAAAGAATACACAAGACAAGAGGGTATCGTGTCAGTATGATTCTTCTCTGTCTTTAATCAAACGTGTACAGCTTTTATAACAGAATTTGAGCTAAATCATCAGTTACATCATGGACATGTTTCCAGTTACTATTTGCTTTTCCCAGGTCGCTACACAATCATTATGTACATTTCTGGGTTACCGTTTACTGCTCCCATATTGCTAAACAATACTTATATACACAAGTATTGTTTTCTAGCTTGGCTTACCCTGGTCCACCCAGTTTATTCAATATTTGATGAAGCTTAGGTGAGTGATACCATACAGAAACAACTCTAAGAAAATATAAGAAAATCAGAAGTATCTTAAAGCAACATGATCCCAATATCCAGCAAAGCGTCCATATAGTGATACAGTTTTGATTCTTGTATATATTCATGTGCCATATATTCTTCCCTTAACAGTCCCTCCTTTGGAGATATGCAAAATCAAAATCCTAATCTCGTCGAACCTATCGATCAGTCCTCCCGGCCTACCTATCTCAACAATGCTGGAACCTAACTAACTAATCTTCACCGTATATACGAGACGACCCATCTCTAGTAGATGGACCCCCTCCTAACGGACTTTGCACAGGAGGAAGTCAGATCCTGGACTTTCCCTCATTGGCTTGCTTCAAGCAGGCATATTCCGGAGGTGGTGCTTGCATGTTTTCATTGGGACATCTTTCATACAGGGGATCTTCAAAATCGGCATGCATGGTCATCACTGTGGTTTCCATAGTTTTCATCATCATTTTCTTAAGGCATGGCACTATGCAGCATAGAATTAAAGAAAATATGATCAAAGGACATAAAATAACTTTTGCAAACTTAATGGGTCAATAATTGCCTTTATGGCATCCCCAGTGTATTTTATAAACCGTTGTTGATTATTGTATAAATAGTTTATCCGCTTTGCATTCTTATTTACGGGGATGGTGGGTTTAAACACAACTATTGTCTCGTTCTCGACTTTGAATTTGTCAGGTGCTCCCTGTGTGCCCCCACTGGTATCTATGCTTCTTAGCCAAAATTTACCTTTTGTGTCACCATTTTCCCTCCCAAGTTTAGTACTTGAGCCTAGTACATATAACCCTTGCTCATACTCTGAAGGGTTGTCAATAGTAAGGTACAGAACTATGCATCCCTCCTTGGGGCAGTGAGTGGCAGTGACAGGGAGTATTGAATCTGGAAGGCCACTCTGACCCTTAAAATGGGCTTTGGACAGGGTCATGCGACTTAATAGGCTTATTCCCCATTTGTCCCTTCGCTGTAGGGCCTGGGCTGGTTGATGTCTCCAGTCACTTTCACCAGTGTGCCACCCAACAAGAGACTAATCCTCCCAGTTTGAACCTTCCCCTATTTCAGCAGTAGTGACACAGATGAATTGTGTATTAAACCTGATATGAAACTGTGCCATGGGGCCTGGACATTCTTATTGTGAGACAGTAGTCAAATTGATATGTTACTCTTGGGGTGGAGACATTATACCAGAAAGTCAGTATGCCCTTCTCATGAGTGACTACCCCTTGGTGACTGACTACCCCTTGAGCTAGGAAAAAGGATAAGTGCCAGATGGATGAAGAGTGGCAGCCGCTACTGGACTCTGGATCCGGCATCTCCTTGCAGTGGGAAGCGAGGACCCATGGACTGCTGCGATAGTTGACAGGACTTGGAACAGGCTGTCATCTCTAGGTTCAAGGGTACGTCTGTTGAACCTCTTGGTGATGAGGACTCAGTCACCGGGCAGGATCTGGTGGGCTCCTATGTCCTCAGGATCTGGGATGGATGAAAAGACTCGAAAATGCATTTTAGTCACATGTTTTTAAACTTAGTCTACATATAGGCAATTATACTTGTGCGTGTATGTGACCCAAGGGAAAGACTAAACTCTTATGCTATGACCCCTGTTTCCTGTATAGCATCAAGTATGTAGAGTTTTGTTCGAGGCCTTAAATTTTCCTTGTTCATCCTTAGGCGTATTTCATCCTGTATAACTTCATCTTAGGTCCATTTCTTCTTTTCTTCCTTGGATACTTGTTTCTGGAGTGTTATTCCTTTTCCTCTGTTTCCGTGTCAACCGGTATTACTGCTGCTTCTTTTGCTGTTACTTCAGCTAGTCTGTTGCCCACTGCTTCCCTTGAAGTGTCTCCAGTGTGTGTGCTTTTACTTTTACCACCGCAACTCTTCCTGGCATCAACAAGGACTCCATTAATTCTTGTATGGCTTTGTGGTGTCAGACTGGCGTTCCGTTAGCCGTGATGAAGCCTCTTTCCCTCCAGATTGATCTTGACAGCTTCATGTTGAGTGGACCTCTCGTATGCTTCTGTCAAGGCCCGCAGTCCTGCCTTTGGATGTAGGCAGTGGTTTTGCTGGCAGCAAGTTACTTCTGTGGCTACTGCTATACCAGTGTGCGAACGGCCTTCTTGGTCTGCATACCTTGGTCTAGCCACAAAGAGCATCAGGTCAGGATCTTCCAGGTGTTCTCTTGCCTCATGACAGCAAGACAATCGCGTTCAGCCATTTCAGAGTCGACTACCTCTTCCACTAATGTGTCAGAGATGTGGTTTTCATCCTCCATCTTCCTCCCCCCTTTGGCAGAGGTAGAAGAGTAGCTGGATTATGGACAGCACATCTGGAGATGGTGACGTTGTCCGGGAGCAGAGTAGGGCATTGCAGACAGAAATATCAGAAGCTTTATCCAGCACAGGTGGGTTGCAAACACGGTTCTCATGCAGGTTTGGACTTCACGAGTCACTTGGTCAGGTTTTGGAGAGTAGAAGCCAGGAGGGCATTGTCTTCCTCCGTGAAGCTGTGTTAGGACTCCATTTACATGGTCAGGCTTCTTCATGACAAACAGACAAAACAGTTCAGTATAGCGTGGCAGTCCTAGAGCTGTGAAAATGTGATTGCAATTTAGCATATAAAACACACCTGTTCTGTCCCCACTTAATGGCGATTAAAGGTATGCAGACATGTAAGTGAGAGAAGTTTCCTACCTTTGTGTATCCAATAAGCGAGGCAGACATGACCCTTAGCAGCTTCTCAGATAAGCATACACGCGTTGTGATGAAGAACAATGTTGGTTTATTCCGTAGATAACGATCCAAACATTACATTGAGTCTCTTGCATGGAGCTTGTCTCTGGAGTCGCTACTTGCGGGTCAAAAGACTTTGCTTCCTCAGCTCATGAGGGAGAACAGTTCTCTCAGGTAAGATGTCTGCCGATGACTGAGCAAACAGGAAGAGAAGAGGCTGAAGAGAAGCCCCTCCCCATAGGCTGAACAAGGAAAGACTGAGGAACTAAATGGTCTGGCCAGCAGATGGCAGCAGAGACAAGCGAAAAAACATAAATACATTTCTTTAACTAGAAACATGCATGGAACAGCACACTCCCCCCGTCTGGAATTCACTATGGGGATTCCACTATTGTCCATAATAATAATAAACCTAAAAGAAAGGGCATGTTAAATGCAACAATTAAAGTTCAAAAAATCAGAAAAACGGCCAAACTTCGGGTGCAGAACGCTCATCCCGTAGTGGCGCTCTCGATAGGCAGTAAGAGGACGAGTTCATGGATTGGCCTCGCAAAGATCTTCGTCTCACCCTTCCTAAAGACCCTCAGCTCCACCTTCCGCACGTTGCCGTCCTGGCTAGGCAGTGTCCTGGTAACAAGTCCCAGAGGCCAGTCAGTCCTTTCAGTGGTCTGGTCTTTCATGAGGACCAGATCTCCTTCCTTGATATTCGGCTTGGGATGTCGCCACTTCCTTCTCCCTTGAAGAATGGTAAGGTATTCCTTCCTCCATCGGTTCCAGAAGTAGTCGGCCAAATATTGGACTCGTTTCCAGTGTCTTTGGTAGGTGTTGGCATGAGTGAAGTCTCCGCTGGGAATTACCGCGTTGTCGATCTTCTGGGTAAGAAGGATGTTGGGAGTCAACATGGTTGGTACCTCTGGATCCATTGACACCGGCACAAGGGGTCTCGAGTTGATGATGGCTGAGACTTCGGCTAAAAGAGTCACTAGAGTCTCGTGCGTGAGTCTCGAGGAGTTGACGTCCTTTAGCATGGAGTTCAGGATGTTGCGTGAGATTCCGATCATCCTCTCCCAGGAGCCTCCCATGTGAGAACTGTGAGGAGAATTGAAGATCCAGGTGCAACCCTTGTCTGCCAGCTGGTCTTGGATTGGCTTGGTGTCGATGTTCAGCTCTCTACATGCACCGACGAAGTTGCTGCCGCGGTCGGACCTCAGCTGCTTTACTGGTCCTCTGATGGCGAGGAATCTTCTCAAGGCGTTAATCAGGCAGGAGGTATCCATGGACTCTAACACCTCGATGTGAACGGCTCGGATGCTCAAGCAGGTGAATAGCACAGCCCACCGCTTACTGTCCGCACGGCTGCTACGAGTTCTGCGTGTGGATACCATCCATGGTCCGAAAACGTCTAGGCCCACATAGGTGAAAGGTGGTTCCATGGAAAGTCTATCTGTAGGTAGGTCGGCCATTTGTTGGCACAGTTGCTTTCCTCTCACTTTGCGACAGTGCACACAATCGTGAAGTATTTGTGCTACACGTCTCTTCATCCCGACAATCCAGAGGCCTGCAGACCGTAGAGTGCCCTCTGTAATTTGCCTGCCTTGGTGTTCAGCCCTTTCATGATGATGACGGATCAGTAAGACTGTAACGTGGTGTTTGTTGGGAATGATGAGAGGATTTTGCTCTGCGACACCGAAACGAGCCTGGCTTAAACGACCGCCAACCCTCAGTAAGCCGAAGCTGTCCATTACTGGGTTTAAATTGGCGAGGGGGCTTCTTAATGGAATCTGCTGTTTGTTATTTAAGCACTTCCATTCGGTGGCGAATTCGCTCTGTTGGAGGTGGCGTATAATGAGGGACTCACTACGGGAGATGTCCTCAGCAGAAAGAGGTCTGTGGCATACATGCCAGCGATGACAGTCCTTGTCTTTAAAGTCTGCACGATAACATCTGGCGATGTGCACTAACCTGGCAACAGTCCTGACGAGTCTTAACCAGCTGGAGAAACGTTCAAAACGTTGGCAGCCGAGGTTGGATGTTTTCTCAGCACTGGTGGTCAGGGTATGGACTTCAGTTCGGACATCTGGATCGTTGTCTGGATCTAGGATGCTGAAGTCTTCCTGGACACCTTCTTCTGACTGTCTCAGCAGGAACTCTGGACCTGTAAGCCAAGAAGAGTTAACGAAAGAAGATATAGACATGGGTCTGGTTGCAAGATCTGCTGGATTCAGCTCCGATGGTACGTAATGCCATTGTTCCGGTTTGGAGGATCTCCTGATCCTTTCGATGCGGTTACTGACATACACGTAGAATCGTCTCGATGTATTGTAGATGTAACCCAAAACGACCTTGCTGTCGGTGTAGAATTGGACCTCATCTATTTCGATACACAGTTCTTGTAGTATGAAGTCAGCAATTTCCACTGCCAAGACGGCTCCACAGAGTTCGAGTCTGGGGATGGTGTGGTCGGGCTTCGGGGCTAGCTTCGCCTTGCCGAACACCAATCCGACGTAGCTTTGCCCGCTGGCGTCCATCACCTTCAGGTATGCAACCGCCGCTATGGCTTCTGTGGAGGCGTCTGAAAAGACGTGGAGTTCTTTCCTTCCGCTAGAGGCAAGGGAGATTTTGGTGTAGCATCTCGGGATGTGAATATTGTTCAATCCGCACAACGACTGTTTCCAAGTTTCCCATTTTTTCTCTTTGTCGGAGGGGAGCGGGGTATCCCAATCCTTGACAGTTTCAGATAGTTGTCTCAACAAGGATTTGCCTTGTATGGTGATGGGCGCCACGAACCCCAGCGGGTCAAATAAGCTGTTCACTATGGAGAGGACACCACGTTTTGTGAACGGTTTGTCCGAGCAATTCACTTGAAACCCGAAGGAGTCGGCTGCGAGATCCCATCTGATGCCTAAGCTCCTCTGCACGGGTGGGCTGTCTAGCCCCAAGTCAATGTCCTTGAATCCAGGGGCGTGATCACCCGAATCAAAGGCTCTCATTACGGTCGGGCTGTTTGAAGCGATTTTATGAAGCCTGAGCCTTGCCTGGGCCAGCATACCTTGGGTCCTCTTGAGCAAATCAATGGCTGCTTCTTCGGTGGGCAGTGATTTGAGCCCGTCGTCTACATAGAAGTCTCTTTCAACGAAGTCTCTTGCGTCTGTGCCATACTCAGACTCTCCCTCTGATGCGGTCCTTCGTAGACCGTAGGTTGCTACTGCGGGTGAAGGGCTGTTCCCGAAGACATGGACTCTCATTCGGTATTCCACCATCTCTTTGTTGGTGTCGTTGTCCTTGAACCACAGGAATCTGAGGAAGTTCCGGTGGTCCTCCCTGACTAGGAAACAGTGGAACATCTGTTCGATATCGGCAGTGATGGCGACGAGTTCTTTCCTGAACCTCAGCAACACTCCTACTAAGTTGTTCGTCAGGTTGGGACCTGTGAGGAGGACATCGTTGAGTGATACGCCTCCATGTTTGGCGCTGGAGTCAAAGACAACCCTGATTTGGTTCGGTTTCCGTGGGTGGTAGACACCAAATAAAGGCAGATACCAGCACTCTTCGTTCTTCTTCACGGGAGGAGCGGGTTCCGCGTGGTTGTTGCGAAATATTCTGTCCATAAAGGCGACAATATGCTCCCTCATTTCAGGTTTGTGGTTCGTTGAACGTTGAAGAGAGTTGAATCTGTTCTGAGCTTGGTCTCGGTTGTTTGGCAGTCTTACCCTGGTGGATCGGAAGGGTAATGGAGAGACCCAGTGGTCGGTTTTGTCCTTAGAGAACTCACGGTCCATTATGTCGATGAATTCTCTGTCCTCCACTGACAAGGCTACTTTATCGTCGTCCTTGGTGATGTGAAAGACTGATCTTCCCAAGTTGTCGGTACGCAGAGAAGAAGCGATGTCAGGCAGCTGTATTGAGTCTGGGGGCTTCTCTTTCACTTCATAGTGATGAGGACATGGCCTTAGGCAGGTTGTGCGTCCGTCTCCATGGACGTAGGTCCTGAAGGAGTCGATTTCTGATCGATCAACGCACACGTTTCCTATGACTACCCATCCGAGGTCCAGTCTCTGGGCGTATGGTGCGTAGTCAGGTCCGTTGCACTGTTGTCGCACCTTGTGTACCCTCAGGTTGTCTCTGCCGAGCAGGAGTAGAATCTCCGCGTTGTTGTCCATAGGTGGGATGACGCTTGCGAGGTGCTTCAGGTGCGGCTGATGAAGTACAGCTTCTGGGGTAGGAATTTCACTCCTAAGGCTGGGTATTTGGTCACATTCAACTAGCGTTGGCAGAGGTATTTCAGTCTTCCCGTTGATAGGAGAAGCGATGAATCCCTGGGCTCTTCTGCCGCTAGTCTCTATGCGGCCTGAGCAGGTGTTCAAGGTGTAGGGCTCTGATGGTCCACTAATTCCGAAGGCTTCAAAGAATTTGGCTCCTGCCAGGGACCGGTTGCTTTGGTCGTCTATGATGGCATACACCTTCATTGCCTTTTCTGGATGTCCTTCGGGGTAAACCTTGATGAGGCATATTCGGGCGCAACATTTCTCCATGCGGCCCTCTCCACATACTTCTGAGCATGAGCAGGAGACAGTTGTGGCGGTGTCGGTCTGATTCTGTGGCTCCCCGCCATGACTTGGAGCGGGAGCGGTGGTGACTGCAGCCGGTGTGTCTCTAGCTATTCGGGTTGAGTGCATGGCTGAAACATGCTTTTCGCTGTGGCACTCCCCACACTTGACTGTGGATTTGCAGTCCTTGGCCATGTGCTCAAGTGATGCGCAGCATTTGAAGCAAACCCCGAGCTCTGTGAGGATCTTCTGGCGCTCCTGTAGGGTTTTGGATCTAAACCCTTTGCACTTGGTCAACGAGTGTGGCTTCTTGTGGATGGGACATTCACGATTAAAGGATTTATCTCGTGTTGAGACGATGTTCTGTTCGTCTGTGGGCGTTGCAGGTGACGGTAGCTCGGTCTTCCTAACGCTCACAGCTCTCTTAGTGTCTCTGCGTTTGTATGTGGTGTTTTCATACCTTGGCGCAGGAGTTGGTGCGGCTGTCGAAGCATTGGACTCTAGGAAGTCGAGGCTGGGGTCATTCCTCATCTGGGCCTGTTCATCGATGAACCTGCAGAAGTGGATGAATGGAGGGAAGGTAACGTCGTTCACTCTTTTGTATCTTGATACTGACATTGCCCACCTTTCCTGCAGGCTGTATGGCAGCTTCACCACGATCGGGTTTACTCCATGGGCTGAATCCAGATAGCACAGCCCAGACAGACGAGGGTCTCTTTTGGCGAGCTCCAGCTCCATTAGCAGGTCACTTAGGTCTTGCAGCTTGTGGACGTCTTTAAGGTTGATCTTTTGGAAATCCTGCAATCTCTTGAATAGGGCTTTCTCTATTGCCTCTGCGCTGCCAAAGGTGCGTTCCAGCCTTTGCCATGCGGCAGCGAGACCTGCTTCTGCTTGTCCCACGTGGACCGCTCTGAGGCTCCTGACACGGGTTGAAGAGCTTGGACCTAACCACTTTATCAGGAGGTCAAGTTCCTGTTCTTCAGTTAGGTTGAGATTGGCGATGGCTGCCTTAAAGGTTGCTTTCCAGGCCCTGTAGCTCTCTGCACGATCATCAAACTTCGTAAGACTGGTGTTGATTAGCTCTCTGCTCACCATGAACCTGGCGAACTCGGACATATCCAACTTCTCACCACTCGTTGCCACGACGACTCGTGATGCCCCTGGGGCGTATGGGCCGCCTGGTGTGAATGGATGAGCTGTTCCCGGATAGAACGATGTTGCTGCAGGGTTGAGCTGTGGTTTAGCCCTTGAAGAATCTGACGAATACCGCTTGAGCTGTGAAGGTGGGTCAGGAAACACTTGGTTGCCATCTTGTGGTGGTGACTGTGTTTGAGAAGGTATCTCTGGGTGACTGTCATTAATTAGCTCGGGTGCCTTCGAGGGTACTGGCACCTCTGGAAGTACGTTGGAGGTTTTGGTGTTGTCGACTTGGACGGTACTGTAGACCGGGGTTGCTACAGGTAGCTGGTTTAGTACATAGTCTTTCGTGCGATTGACTGGATCGTCTGATTCCAGTGGTGGCGAGTTAGCTGCATCAGGACCTTGGATCAACGCCTGCTCAAGTAGTCTCACTTTAGCTAGTGCGACCTCCTCTTCCATCTGTGACCGAAGAATCTTCAGCTGAGCCTCCGCTTCTGCTTCTGCTCTCTTGGCTTCCATGTCTGCTTCTGCCCTTTTTGCCTCTGCCTTAGCTTCTCTCTCAGTGAAAGAGCGTCTCACTCTGGATTCCTCTGCCTTTATGCGGGCCTCTAGTATCCTGTCGCTCATGGTTGAACTTCTTGAGGACGATGCCTTGGATGACCGAGAGGAACGTTTAGATGAGGTCGATCGGTGTGACCTGGTTTCTTGCAGGTGAGAGATACGGTGTTCAGCCTTGTTTATGGCCTGTTGGACCTTGGCGTCTCTCTCCTTGTCCGTCTCTAGCGCCTCACTGAGGTCTGGAGGAGCTTCATCAGAATTAAAATCTTTTAGAAGAGCGATGTACTTTGCTGATAGTCTCTTGTACCTTTCACGGGCGGTGTTCAGCCGCTCCATGACGGATTGCAAGCTTGCGGCGTTGCCTGATGAGGATTCGAGTCTTGACATATAAGAGGTGACGCATTCCCACTGTTCTTCCAGGTGATCACATAGCTCATCTTTCATATTGTGATAGTTTTCAAGCACCTTTATAGTTGGTTTGGCAGAACGTTTTGGTCGGGTGACTTGGTCTGCTTGAGATGTGGGGTCTGCCTCCTGGGCTTCATCGTGGACGGTATCAGGTTGTATTTGCACTGTTTCAGCAGTAGGGACCTGTCCGAGGTCTTTTTTGGCCATTTTGAATAAAGGTGTACTGTCTCTTTAAAAAATTCAACTTTTGAATCGGGGTCCGAAAATCGCTGTGCGGCTCTGCGGGAGGTCCCGGATGAGATTCCCAGAGTGGCTTTGGCGAAACTTGGGGGTTCGCGGATCGCTGATGCGCGGTAATGAGGTATGGAGTACTGCAGGCCTTTAGGAGCGATGTGGCCAGAAGGAAACAGCAGGTGCATAGACAGTCCTCATTAACAGTACGAGCAGAGTTATTGCAAGATGTGGCAGGTGGTGGAGCTACTTCTAGGCTTGTCCAGACGTGCACTGCAGCAGGCAGACTGGTGTGCGAGGCTTGTTGCTGGGCAGATTACACATAGGGAGACGGGGCAGATGGAGATCTGTAGCTGGGGTGCTGGGCTATAAGGAGGTTTTCTAGCTGCTTATGAGCTTTAAAAGTAGTCTTCTGACTTGTATGGGCCGGCAAGCTAGTCTTTTGACTGTTCTGTCCCCACTTAATGGCGATTAAAGGTATGCAGACATGTAAGTGAGAGAAGTTTCCTACCTTTGTGTATCCAATAAGCGAGGCAGACATGACCCTTAGCAGCTTCTCAGATAAGCATACACGCGTTGTGATGAAGAACAATGTTGGTTTATTCCGTAGATAACGATCCAAACATTACATTGAGTCTCTTGCATGGAGCTTGTCTCTGGAGTCGCTACTTGCGGGTCAAAAGACTTTGCTTCCTCAGCTCATGAGGGAGAACAGTTCTCTCAGGTAAGATGTCTGCCGATGACTGAGCAAACAGGAAGAGAAGAGGCTGAAGAGAAGCCCCTCCCCATAGGCTGAACAAGGAAAGACTGAGGAACTAAATGGTCTGGCCAGCAGATGGCAGCAGAGACAAGCGAAAAAACATAAATACATTTCTTTAACTAGAAACATGCATGGAACAGCACAACACCGATACCTTCTTTGGTTAACCTTAAAATAGTTATAAAAAAGGTTGCATGTGTAGAAGAGCAGTATTGTCTTGGCTGTCTTCAGTCAGGGTCGGAGGTCATCCATATGTATTGTAAAAAAAAAAGTGGCTGTGGGATGTATCCTCTTCCAGGGCTCCAGGACCGTGGTCATGGCTCGGGTGAACATAGAGAGGCTATACTGTGCCCCTTGAGGCATCATAGTCCAAATATATTGCTGGCCCTCGTGTGAAAACAAGCAGGTACTGGCTTGCAGCATGTAGAAATAAACTGAAGAAAGCATTGGCCAGGTCAATCACCGTGAACCATAGAAAAATAAATAGAATTGATAAAAACAAAACATAGTGTGTGGGTTTGGTACCATAGATGTGTTCAGTACTATAACTTCATTGACAGCACATAAGTCATGTATTATCCATAACTTCATAGAAATAATTGCAAATTATGAAATGGAGGGTAAATATTGCAATCTCCTTGGCAGCTGGGCTACTGGCTTCTGCCCCACCTTTACAAACTGGATTTTCAGCCTGCCAATATTGAATCTGGAATCAGTGCCATTAGTTCAACGCCCACATGATCTACAGATGTGTCCTGCAAAAAAAAAAAAGAAAAGACTACATACTTCTTCAGCAAGTAGATCAATGTCCCTGATCAATCTTCTGATTGCATCGGGACCCACCAGGAATTTGAGAGGAGTATCCTCAACCTCTGTCTGGGTGAGAGATGTTGTTTCTCTATTGTATTTTTGTGGGGGGGGCTGCAAGAGTATTTCAAATCTGAGATCCAGAAACTTTTTGTTACATTGGTGGAAGAAATTATCCACAGGTTCTCCTTTTCCCTGCATATTTCCAGGAGTCCTTGTGTGGAGTAGATTGTGTACAAAAGAATGAGCTTTGAGGCTTAAAAGATGATGATGATGATGATTATGTCCCCTCACCATATAACGATAAATACTGTAGATTATCAGTCTGAGCTATTTATTTCCTGTCTCCTCCTGTTCTGTTTAATTATATACCTCCATGTCATATTCATCTTTTTCTTCATTATTCTTTTCATAAATTACATTAATTAATAAAACTATAATGGATGCTGGACAGGATGTAGCACAAGACGTGCCGTCTATATAAATAGTTGGAAAGAAGGTACGGCTCTTTGGGTTGGTCATCTGACAGTCAGAACAAGTCTCACGATATTCTGCATTCTGCGTTTGACAGCTGGCACACGTCCAGTCATCTGGAATGTATATAGAAGTATAAATGAATGTAATGCAGATATTGCAACTGACATCTTCCTGTGTAAATATTTGTTTTGCACAAAATTCAGCAATCTTGTTATATTCCTCTCCTCATGCCTTTTTTCCTAACTTCCTCTGCCATCTTATAAAATGCTTCAGGGTCCTGTAACACCTCATAATACCTGAGGCTGGGACGCTGCTCTCCACTCATTAACACATTCTTCTATCCCTTCTTATCTAATGCTCCTCCCCTCGTGATCGGAGGGTTTCTTAACGTACATTTTCTTTCTCACTCCACTATGGGTCATATCTGTCTTATAGATATTGACTGACTGCTCCCACCCATTCTATCATCTGAATTCTGAGTATATCTGAAAAACATGTGTATGTGTGCGTCTTAAAACAAATTCTCACGGGGTTATGAACAGTTGGATATGTTACTGTAAAAGCTGTATGTACTCCTTATGTCCGAGTAAAGGGGTCTTCAGTGAACATAGTGATGTCTAGCTATCTTGAACACAGTAATACAGGGAATTAACCAACAACTAACACCAGAGTATTTCACAAATCTTGTGTATCCAGAAACTGCGTAGTATAAAAATACCTTATAAATTGTTAAAATTTCTGTTTCCTCAAAACTTTCGCTCTAAAATATTTCAAAGAAAACCATCTCATAGAGAAATGTAGTGACATTAGTAAAACAATAACTAAAAAGTAACAATAGACCTCGGATCTCACAGAGATAGCTGTACAAATCAAGCAATTACCATTCAAGTAATTCTCTTTCTACCTGAACCAACTAACCTTATAATTATAGTATGCAGAACAAAACCAGTTTATCCAATTCTCTAATTTCACAACATATATATGTATACACACATAGAATGCATTCAAAAATTTTAACCACATGCTAGTACGCCTCCTGCAAATTATACACACTACAAAAGACAAAAGACAATGAATTTAAAACTGGTACTGACATCAAATACTGCGAATCCTTGACACCAAAACAATTCGCAATTTACCTATCCATATGCCAGCCTGATTTGTAGAGGTGAAAAATCTACACCTGGGCAAACCATACTTTTCAGGGAGAGAGCAATCACTCAGTCACATCAACACGGTAATTGAAATTACCCTTCCACCCATATAACTTATGAACCTATGCTGCAGCTAAAACACCATCATCTTAGCCAGATGATGTCCGGTGGGAAACCCGCAAGAAGTCACCAACCACTTAGAGGTTGGAAAATCACTGAGAGTAATCAAGCCCCTACTCCCACTTGCCCACTGGGAGAGACACAGTTCAGACTTCTGCGATCATCGGTCAAGCCGAGAGCAGGACCGGAACCAGAGTGACAGTGAATTTGCTCAGTACGTCTCCCTATCTATATTTTTTTCCTTTTCAGGCTGGCTGAGGTAACAATCACGTATGCAAACAACCAAAACAGCAAAGCAGAGAGGCAAAGCAGATAAGGCAGACAATTAAACTTTTAGATTACCGTAATTATAAATATGCTTGAAGGGTTACTGTGTGTATACTATAAAACAACTTATTACACTCTATATTTTATATCCTCCGGACTGAATACAGATAATGTAGCGTGATTGTTAAACACTTTGCATTCAGGAAATGCAGCTGAAATAGCAGTCTAACCAGTATGGCAGTATATTCAATATGAGAGCTGCGGACAGGCGTGTCACAACAATGCATCAATACTTCAAACATAAAAAAAACTATTATGAATGTATTCCTTATCCCTTTCACTGTTCTTTTGTTACCAAGGCAACTAGGGCTGGGCTTTTTGTCACTTTAGGTATAGTAAATAGTGGTAATCACCTCTAGATAGGTGGTTGATATTTCAGCAGAGGGGGGAAAATTTAGTAATCACCTCTTTCCTTATAAACTACCGTGTCATTCACGTCACCGGGCCCAGTTTATACTGTGGGCGTATGGCCGGACATGAGCACCTATATGTGTATACATATACCTATAACTTCTTCGACCTTCTAAGGTCGGAACCAGGGTGATAACCCAGTGTGAACACCCCCTTTGTACTCTGCTCTGTTTTGTTTCTAGTAGCGCTAGTGCAGTATGAAATAGTTTTTATCAGATACTTGACAGATTCTAGACACACCCTCTGAATTGGTTAGACCGGACAATACACACAGACAATTAAGGAATTATATACCTGACCGGGTCCGTAGGCTCAGGACTTTCAAACGTGGTCAGTTTAAGGGTTCAGAGAAGACAGCCAACTATCTCCTCCCAGCCGGACGTGAATACAGAAGGTTAGGTAAGATGATATATTTTCTCACCAGGTCTCGAGCTGCAGTCTCGTCCCGCTGGAAAGACGTCCGTCCTGGGGGGAGATTTTGTTGCGGCTGTGATCATCTGGTATCGTCCTGAGCCCCACTGTTTGAGCGCCAACTGTTTGAGCGCCAACCCACCAACTGATGATTCTGTCACACTAAGGTGCGACCCGTCTTAATTGTCTGTGGCCGAATTGTAGCTTTGGCACAAGGTATACGTATACTCGAGAAAAGAATACACAAGACAAGAGGGTATCGTGTCAGTATGATTCTTCTCGAGTATACGTATACCTTGTGCCAAAGCTACAATTCGGCCACAGACAATTAAGACGGGTCACACCTTAGTGTGACAGAATCATCAGTTGGCTGCCCCACGTTGGGCGCCAACTGATGATTCTGTCACACTAAGGTGCGACCCGTCTTAATTGTCTGTGGCCGAATTGTAGCTTTGGCACAAGGTATACGTATACTCGAGAAAAGAATACACAAGACAAGAGGGTATCGTGTCAGTATGATTCTTCTCTGTCTTTAATCAAACGTGTACAGCTTTTATAACAGAATTTGAGCTAAATCATCAGTTACATCATGGACATGTTTCCAGTTACTATTTGCTTTTCCCAGGTCGCTACACAATCATTATGTACATTTCTGGGTTACCGTTTACTGCTCCCATATTGCTAAACAATACTTATATACACAAGTATTGTTTTCTAGCTTGGCTTACCCTGGTCCACCCAGTTTATTCAATATTTGATGAAGCTTAGGTGAGTGATACCATACAGAAACAACTCTAAGAAAATATAAGAAAATCAGAAGTATCTTAAAGCAACATGATCCCAATATCCAGCAAAGCGTCCATATAGTGATACAGTTTTGATTCTTGTATATATTCATGTGCCATATATTCTTCCCTTAACATGACCTCCAACCCCGCCATCTACATCTCTGAAGTGGCGTCAGCACAATCTACACTTGTTCCTGTGTTCCTGTGGCTCAGTCCCATCAGTTTATCCCCTGATGTGTGTCCGGCAAGGTCTCCTGCTCTATCCACATTCCCATAACCAGTAGTGGGAATGAGGACAGAGCTGGCGAACTTGCCGGACAAACATCAGGGGATCAACTGACGGGACTGAGCACCAGTAACACAGGAACAAGTGTAGATTGTGCTGACGCCACTTCAGAGATGTAGCTGGCGGGGTTGGAGGCCAGGGTAAATAGTAGAGACAGTGGAGCCAGAGGCCTAAGTGGAGCATGGTTAGAATCAGTAGTAGTCAACAACCTCCATAAAAACCGCTGCCCATTGGCCTCTGCATGCGGCATGCGTAATCCTGGGCTCCAACAGCGTCAGTTGGTGTTCAGAAGTGTCATCTCCACAGAGCCAAACACATTCATTCAAGTGTTAGTGGGGTTCAGCACTGCCAGCTGTTCCCCTGCTGTGGAGATGGCAAGTCTCCTGCTGCCTACACTTGCCAAAATCCAGTAGGCCCCAGCCTGCTCCACGCCTGATCCTGGGCTCCAACAGCGTCAGTTGGTGTTCAGAAGTGTCATCTCCACAGAGCCAAACACATTCGTTCAAGTGTTAGTGGGGTTCAGCACTGCCAGCTGTTCCCCTGCTGTGGAGATGGCAAGTCTCCTGCTGCCTACACCTGCCAAAATCCAGTAGGCCCCAGCCTGCTCCACGCCTGATCCTGGGCTCCAACAGCATCAGTTGGTGTTCAGAAGTGTCATCTCCACAGAGCCAAACACATTCGTTCAAGTGTTAGTGGGGTTCAGCACTGCCAGCTGTTCCCCTGCTGTGGAGATGGCAAGTCTCCTGCTGCCTACACCTGCCAAAATCCAGTAGGCCCCAGCCTGCTCCACGCCTGATCCTGGGCTCCAACAGCGTCAGTTGGTGTTCAGAAGTGTCATCTCCACAGAGTCAAACACATTCGTTCAAGTGTTAGTGGGGTTCAGCACTGCCAGCTGTTCCCCTGCTGTGGAGATGGCAAGTCTCCTGCTGCCTACACCTGCCAAAATCCAGTAGGCCCCAGCCTGCTCCACGCCTGATCCTGGGCTCCAACAGCGTCAGTTGGTGTTCAGAAGTGTCATCTCCACAGAGCCAAACACATTCGTTCGAGTGTTAGTGGGGTTCAGCACTGCCAGCTGTTCCCCTGCTGTGGAGATGGCAAGTCTCCTGCTGCCTACACTTGCCAAAATCCAGTAGGCCCCAGCCTGCTCCATGCCTGATCCTGGGCTCCAACAGCGTCAGTTGGTGTTCAGAAGTGTCGTCTCCACAGAGCCAAACACATTCGTTCGAGTGTTAGTGGGGTTCAGCACTGCCAGCTGTTCCCCTGCTGTGGAGATGGCAAGTCTCCTGCTGCCTTCACCTGCCAAAAGCAACAGGCCCCAGCCTGCTCCTCACCTAATCCTGGGCTCCAACAGCGTCAGTTGGTGTTCAGAAGTGTCGTCTCCACAGAGCCAAACACATTCGTTCGAGTGTTAGTGGGGTTCAGCACTGCCAGCTGTTCCCCTGCTGTGGAGATGGCAAGTCTCCTGCTGCCTTCACCTGCCAAAAGCAACAGGCCCCAGCCTGCTCCTCACCTAATCCTGGGCTCCAACAGTGTCAGTTGGTGTTCAGAAGTGTCGTCTCCACAGAGCCAAACACATTCGTTCGAGTGTTAGTGGGGTTCAGCACTGCCAGCTGTTCCCCTGCTGTGGAGATGGCAAGTCTCCTGCTGCCTTCACCTGCCAAAAAGAACAGGCCCCAGCCTGCTCCTCGCCTAATCCTGGGCTCCAACAGCGTCAGTTGGTGTTCAGAAGTGTCATCTCCACAGAGCCAAACACATTCGTTCGAGTGTTA
This sequence comes from Dendrobates tinctorius, assembly GCF_039654945.1. Taxonomy (NCBI): domain Eukaryota; kingdom Metazoa; phylum Chordata; class Amphibia; order Anura; family Dendrobatidae; genus Dendrobates; species Dendrobates tinctorius. The sequence goes on along the minus strand of NW_027361703.1, from coordinate 31,678,727 downwards.
GTGGGGTTCAGCACTGCCAGCTGTTCCCCTGCTGTGGAGATGGCAAGTCTCCTGCTGCCTTCACCTGCCAAAAGCAACCGGCCCCAGCCTGCTCCTCACTTAATCCTGGGCTCCAACAGCGTCAGTTGGTGTTCAGAAGTGTCATCTCCACAGAGCCAAACACATTCGTTCGAGTGTTAGTGGGGTTCAGCACTGCCAGCTGTTCCCCTGCTGTGGAGATGGCAAGTCTCCTGCTGCCTTCACCTGCCAAAAGCAACAGGCCCCAGCCTGCTCCTCGCCTAATCCTGGGCTCCAACAGCGTCAGTTGGTGTTCAGAAGTGTCATCTCCACAGAGCCAAACACATTCGTTCGAGTGTTAGTGGGGTTCAGCACTGCCAGCTGTTCCCCTGCTGTGGAGATGGCAAGTCTCCTGCTGCCTTCACCTGCCAAAAGCAACAGGCCCCAGCCTGCTCCTCGCCTAATCCTGGGCTCCAACAGCGTCAGTTGGTGTTCAGAAGTGTCGTCTCCACAGAGCCAAACACATTTGTTCGAGTGTTAGTGGGGTTCAGCACTGCCAGCTGTTCCCCTGCTGTGGAGATGGCAGTCTCTCCTGCTGTCTCCGCATTCCAAATACAGTAGGCCTCTGCCTACACCCTCCTATTTCCTGGGCTTCAACACAGCCAGTTGTAGCTCGGAAGTGCCGTCCACACGGAAAGAGACACTTGCTCCCGTGTCTCAGTGGGGTTCAGTAACGTCAGCTGATCCCCTGCTGTGTGGATGGCAGTCTCTCCTGCTGTCTCCACATTCCAAATACAGTAGGCCTCTGCCTACACCCTCCTATTTCCTGGGCTTCAACACAGCCAGTTGTAGCTCGGAAGTGCCGTCCACACGGAAAGAGATACTTGCTCCCGTGTCTCAGTGGGGTTCAGTAACGTCAGCTGATCCCCTGCAGTGTGGATGGCAGTCTCTCCTGCTGTCTCCACATTCCAAATACAGTAGGCCTCTGCCTACACCCTCCTATTTCCTGGGCTTCAACACAGCCAGTTGTAGCTCGGAAGTGCCGTCCACACGGAAAGAGACACTTGCTCCCGTGTCTCAGTGGGGTTCAGTAACGTCAGCTGATCCCCTGCTGTGTGGATGGCAAAGTCTCCTGCTGCCTACACAGTCGTACCACTACTGATTTTTAACCGTGCTCCAATTAGGCCTGTGGCTCCACTGTCTATCGTATTTCCCCTGTCCTCCAACCCTGCCAGTTACAGCTCCGAAGTGGCGTCTGCACAATCCACACTTGTTCCTGTGTTACAGGTGTTCAGTCCGGTCAGTTAATCCCCTGATGTGTGTCCGGCAATGTCGCCTGCTCTGTCCATGTGGACAGAGCAGGCGACATTGCCGGACACACATCAGGGGATTAACTGACCGGACTGAACACCTGTAACACAGGAACAAGTGTGGATTGTGCAGACGCCACTTCGGAGCTGTAACTGGCGGGGTTGGAGGACAGGGGAAATACGAAAATCAGTGAAGCCACAGGCCTAAGTGGAGCTTGGTTAAAATTAGTAGAAGTCTACAACCGATCTTAAAATTTCTTCAATGCAGCCTCAGCCTGCTCCGTGCTTGTCCCTGGGCTTCAACACAGCCAGTTGTTGCTCTGAAGTGCCGTCTTCACAGAGTAAAACACTAGCTCCTGTGTTTGTGGGGTTCAGTAACGTCAGCTGTTCCCCTGCTGTTTGATGGCAATCTGTCCTGCTGCCTCCCAATTGACAGCACATCAGGCCTCAGCCTGCTAAGTGCTTGTCCTGGGCTCCAACATCGCCAGTTGCTGCTCATAACTGACTTTGGCACGGGTACTCCCTCCTGCCCAGCTTGGTTCCAGCCCTGCCTGCTGTTTCCGGGAAGTGTCAATGTCAGTTTGCCACCCCAAGTTGCCATGTCGTGTTGCGGTTGGGTTAGCCGAGGCTAGGGTGCCAGCAGTTTAGGTGCTTCCTATGTGGACTGCGGGTTCTGATAAGAAAGGCTTGTTCCGTAGTGCCAGTAGGACAAGCACCCCCTGTAGGACTGTGTGATTCGGTAACTGCGGCCAGCTTGCGGCATGCCAACTTTGCTTTTCAGGGATAACTTCTGCTACCCCTCCGGGTTCCAGCACCGTCAGCTGGTTCTCGTCAGAGCCTTTGGCCTAGGTGCCTCCATCTCGGTATCCGAGTTCCGGCAACGTCTGCTGGTCCTTGGTAGTGCTTTGTAGCACAGGTACCTCCTGCTTAATAACCGGGTTCCAGCACCGTCAGCTGGTCCTCGGTTGTGCCATTGGCTCTTATTCCTTCTGCTGCCCCTCCGGGTGCCAGCACTGTCAGCTGGTCCTCGCTATTTCCATTTGCTCTTGCAGCTTATGCTACCCCTCCGGGTTCCAGCACCGTCAGCTGGTTCTCGTCAGAGCCTTTGGCCTAGGTGCCTCCATCTCGGTATCCGAGTTCCGGCAACGTCTGCTGGTCCTTGGTAGTGCTTTGTAGCACAGGTACCTCCTGCTTAGTAACCGGGTTCCAGCACCGTCAGCTGGTTCTCGTCAGAGCCTTTGGCCTAGGTGCCTCCATCTCGGTATCCGAGTTCCGGCAACGTCTGCTGGTCCTTGGTAGTGCTTTGTAGCACAGGTACCTCCTGCTTAGTAACCGGGTTCCAGCACCGTCAGCTGGTCCTCGGTTGTGCCATTGGCTCTTATTCCTCCTGCTGCCCCTCCGGGTGCCAGCACTGTCAGCTGGTCCTCGCTATTTCCATTTGCTCTTGCAGCTTATGCTACCCCTCCGGGTTCCAGCACCGTCAGCTGGTTCTCGTCAGAGCCTTTGGCCTAGGTGCCTCCATCTCGGTATCCGAGTTCCAGCAACGTCTGCTGGTCCTTGGTAGTGCTTTGTAGCACAGGTACCTCCTGCTTAGTAACCGGGTTCCAGCACCGTCAGCTGGTCCTCGGTAGTGCCATTGGCTCTTGTTCCTTCTGCTGCCCCTCCGGGTGCCAGTACCGTCAGCTGGTTCAAGAGGACAAAGAACAGGAAGACAACCACCAAGATGCAGAACAACAAGAGAGAGAAGACAAAAAAGCATAAAAAAACAAAGCAGAAGAACATTAAGCATAAGACTAATACTCTGAGCAAATGATATTATCTTATTTATAAGCAGAAGAAGACTAAGCAGTGTATGGGGGTGAGTCCGTTCCTCCTCGTGGTGTCCCTGGAAAAGGCCTGCTGCTGCAGGCCAAACTGAACGCGGACAAATCCTGTTGTAAATCTTTTGTGACAGGCAGAACGGAAGGTGTAAACTTCTAACTTTTCTAGATAACAACTACAGGAATGCCTGACACAAACAAGAATATGATGAAGAAGAATAGGAAGAAGATGAAGAAGTTGAATATGTAGAATAATAATTGTTGAATAAGAAGAATATGAAGAATGTAAGAAAAGGAAGAAGAAGAAGAATGTAAAAAAAGGAAGTAGAAGAATTTAAAAAAAGGAAGAAGAAGAAGAATGTAAAAAAAGGAATAAGAAGAATGTAAAAAAAGGAAGTAGAAGAATGTAAAAAAAGGAAGAAGAAGAAGAAGAAGGTAAAAAAAGGAAGAAGAATAAGAAAGAAGAAGAAAGAAGAAAGAAGAAGAAGACATACATGTCTGGCAAAATATAAATGAGGCTAACATAGTCAATATCTTTGTAACTCCTAACGTCTTTAAAAAAAAAGTTTAATTCCTGCTATTCCATTTGATTGGGCTAAACCTCTATGGCTTTAATGTCTCCTCCACCTCCCACAATACATTCTACATTATTCTTAGTTGTTTTTCTTCATGTAGAATTAACCTACAAGGAAAGAAAGGGGTTTTTTTAATTCCGATATTTTGGCCCCATTGACTTGCATTGGTTCCCGGTATCGGAATCGGCGATACCGATACTTTTTTTTAAGATCGGCCGATCCATTCCGATCCGATATTTTCAAGTATCGGCTGGTATCGCTCAACTCTAGTGCTGACTATAACTCTAATTCCCTATCCACTTGCGTAAAATCAGAGGGAAGGGGTTTCATAATGAGTCAGTCACCAGAATCATACATCCATCACCATTCACACATAGCAAGTATAGTCTATACTAGCACATGGGCGAGTGGCCATTCGGGCCTTTTATAGCCATGCGCTTCCGAGACCTTCCAGACCTCTGAGATGGGCCAATCAGATCAGGACAAGGACCTGAGCACGTGACCCCCGATCTCCACTGGCAGATCGTCTCGTGGGCATGCCCAGTAGCGCGGCGTGAGGACTTAGCCTCTGGAGTGGTTTCCTGCAAAGCAGGTTGCGCTACCATTGCAGGTCCAGAGGTGGCAGCAACATCCAGACCCAGAGAACTGGTCTGAGCAGGGCGCCTGGATCACCGAGATTGCTGTCCAGGTGCCTGAGCGGTTGGAAAGGAATGGGAGACAGCTGCATGTATGGCTCTGAATTCCCGCTGTGCAGCTGCAGGAATCCGATGCCTAACACTTAGAGTCGGAAAATCTCCGGGGGTAGGTGAGACCCAGAACATGATCAGGGCCGAATTTTCCGGTGTCTGATCATGTAATCGCCGTTATTCGGTGAATAACGGCAATCACAAAAAAAAAAAAGTGTGCCCACTGTTTCTATGATTTCTCTCTCTTTTGACATGCTGTACATGTTATAGGAGAGAAAAATGATGCCCCCCTCCCTCCTAAGACCATCCGATACCGCCGCCATCCCCTGTCCCTCCTGATCTGTCCCCCGGGCCGGCCTCATCAACATGGGAAAAAAATGGCCGGCGCATGGGCACTGTGGCTGTCGAGTTCTCCTGGCCAGAACCAGGCAACAATAAGAAATTTTTCCTATTGGTTCCAAATCTCCCTTTGTTACCCCCTTAGTCATATAAAACTTTATATATATATATATATATATATATAATTGAATGTGTGTGTGTGTGTATCACCAACCAATCACAAAGCATCTTTCATTTCATCAGAGCCGTTTAAAAGAAGCTGAGCTGTGTTTGGTTGCTATGAGCAACAGTTTTCTCACTCCACGAAAACACCTCAGCAGACAGTGACTGGGTGGGAGAAATCTAGCATCCCTGGGAACATAAGCTCCCAGCCATTGCCTGCCCCCCAAAAAGGAGCAGAGACCACATGACAGAAATGAATCACCCCCTCCCTTCCCATATACCCATAACACATCCTCCATCCCATAGGCACATCTTCCCTCTTAAAGGGATCTCCGGTATGGAAGTTAGGGCAAATCCCTCAGCGCTCTGATTCTGACCCCAGAGTTCTATTAAAGGGATCATTGGTATGGAAGTCAGGGCAAATCCATCCAGCAATTTGGTTTGACCGCAGGCCTCTCTTAAAGGGATCTACGGTATGGAAGTTAGGACCGTTCCACTCAATGCTGTGGTTCTGACTCCAGGGCCTCTTAAAGGGATCCCCGGTATGGAAGTGAGGGCAAATCCACTCTGCGCTTTGGTACTGACCCCAGGCCTCTCTTAAAGGAATCCCCAGTATGGAAGTTAGGGCCATTTCACTTAGCACTCTGGTTCTGACCCAGGCTGACGGGATGATGTGGGATATTAGGGGTAGTAGTCCGGTGGCTCTGGCTGACGGGATGATGTGGGATATTAGTAGTCCGGTGGCTCTGGCTGACAAGACGATGTGGGATATTAGGGCTAGTAGTCTGGTAGCTCTGGCTGATGGGATGATGTGGGATATTATAGTGAATGTGGTTGAGGAGTGGGCGGGGCTATACATTCAGCTTTATATATATACAGTAGATATAATCATTATAATTTGTTATAACTATCCGTAGTTAGTTACTATGCCCAGGCAGCGCCGGGCTCTTCAGCTTATATATATATATTCCATTCTTTGCAGTTGGGGTTGTGTTAGAGTTAGAATTGTTTTTAGTTTCAAAAGTTAAAAAAAAAAATAACAATATGACGGCTAATGCTGAACTCAAGTACTCGCTACTCTAGTCTGAGTGCTCGGGTATGCACGGAGTATCGCGGATCCCCATGTTTGTTTTTTGGTGTCTAACAGCTGCAAAACATGCGGGGCTGGGATTCAAACATGTCACTTGGGCACCCGCGTTATTCGGTGCATACTCGAGCACCCGATGCAAACTGGAGTAACAAGCACTTGCACTCAACACAGACAACATATTCTATATGACAACCTAATGTTATCAAATTCTGTGTTGTACCTGTGGATTCAAAATGCTCATTATACCCCTAGATAAAATTGTTGATGCGTGTGATTTCCAAAATGGGGTTACTTGTGGGCGGTTTCCATTGTTTAGGCACATCAGGGGCTTTCCAAATGTGACATTGCGTCCGCTAATTATTCCAGCAAATTTTACATTCAAAAAGTCACATGGCGCTCCTTCCCTTCCGAACCCTGCAATGCACCCAAACAGAAGATTTCCCCCACAAATAAGGTATCGGCGTATTCAGGAGAAAACGCACAACAACTTTTGGGGTCCATTTTCTACTGTTACTATTTGTGAAAATAAAGTTTGGGTCTAAAGTAAATTGTTTTGTGAAAAAAATGAAATATTCATTTTTCCTTCCACATTGCTTCAGTTCCTGTGAAGCACCTGAAAGGTTAATAAACTTCTTGAATGTGGTTTTGAGCTCCTTGAGGGGTGCAGTTTTTATAATGGTGTCACTTTTGAGTACTCTGTCCTATAGACCCCTCAAAGTCACTTTAAATGTGAGGAGGTCCCTAAAAAAATAGTTTTATAAATTTTATTGGAAAAATGAGAAATCATTGGTCAAATTTTAACCCTTCTAACTTCCTAATAAAAAAATAAGTCTCAAAAATTGTACTGATGTAGACATGCGAGAAATGTTATTTATTGACTATTTTGTGTGACATCTCTGTTTTAAGAATTAAAAGTTTAAAATTGTGAAATTTTCATCAAATTTATGTTTTTCTTCCACACGTAAACGCAAGTCATATCAAATAATAATGATCTTTATTTTTATACAGCGAAATATATTCTGCAGCGTTTTACAGTTTGCACACATTATCATCACTGTCCCCAATGGGGCCCACAATCTAAATTCCCTATCAGTATGTCTTTGGAATGTAGGAGGAAACCAGGGTACCTGGAGGAAACCCACACAAACACGGGGAGAACATACAAACTCCTTGCAGATGTTGTCCTTGGTGGGATTCAAACCCAGGACTCCAGTGCTGCAATGCTATCCACCGAGCCACCGTGCTGCCCTGCTTCACTATCATGAAGTACAATGTCACGAAAAAAAAACAATCTCAGAATCAATAGGATACATTGAAGCGTTCCAGAGTTACAGCCTCAAAGTGACAGTGGTCAGAATTGTAAAAGTTCGGTCATTAAGGGGTTAATATAAGAAGCACTTTGTTTTCTGGTTATCAGAATTAGATGTGTCTTTGTATTCCAAAAAATAAGAGAAAGAAGGAATAGCAAAGAAAATGACTTTGAAGATATAACCAAGTACCTGCCAGCAGGTTTATACACCATACCTGGGGCTAAAGCTGGGAAAATTTGTTCCACGCTGGGGCGGCTATAGATCATTGCAGAAGAAAAGCAGCTTAAGAAACGTAGAGACTAGAGAGCCTGGAATGAAGACTCTATACATTATTATTATATAGCACTATTGATTCCATGTTACTGTACATAAGAAGGGGTTACATACAAATTACACGTATCACTTCCAGTAAACAAACTAACAATGATAGACTGATACAGAGGGGAGAGGACCCTGCCCTTGCGGGCTTACATGCTACAGGATGGTGGGGAAGGAGACAGTAGGTTGGGGGGTTGCGGCTGCTCCAGTGGTGGTGAGGCAGTAGCTCCAGTAGTGGTGAGGCAGCGGGGTCATTGCAGGCTGTAAGATTTCTTGAAGAGGTAGGTTTTCAGGTTCCGTCTGAAGGATCCCAATGTGGTTGATAGTCGGATGTGTTGGGGCACAGAATTCCAGAGAATAGGGGCTATTCGGGAGAAGTCTTGGAGGCGGTTGGGTGAGGAGCGAATAAGTGTGGAGGAGAGAAGGAGGTCTTGGGAGGACCAGAGATTACGTGAGGGAAGATATCAGGAGATTAGTTCAAAGACATATAGGGGAGACAGGTTATAGATGGCCTTGTAGGTCAGTATTAGTAATTTGAACTGGATACGCTGAGGGAATTGGAGCCAAAGAAGAGATTTGCAGAGGAGAAGCGGAGGAGTAGCGAGGAGAGAGATGAATTAGTCAGGCAGCTGAGTTAAGGATGGACTGAAGAGGTGAGAGAGTGTTAGCAGGGAGGCCACAGAAAATCAGAAAATTCAAACAAGGTAATGCCTACATTCTTTAAAAAAAAAAATCTAGAGCAGCGTCTACTCGTACAGCACCAGTTAATACGCGCTGAGCATGCACCCGAACATAATGACGCCTCAGCACCAGTACATGACTGAAAGCTCTCAAGACAAGCCAAATTCACTTACAAAAATAATAAGATGATGCTACACTCTTCCCATGTAAGCGAAGGATGCCTCCAAAAACCTGGTTCGTGCTTGGAGCCAGAAGAACTTAGGGTATGTGCACACGTTGCGGATTTGGCCCTGCGGATCCGCAGAAGTTTTCCATGCGGTGTACAGTACCATGTAAACCAAAAACCGCTGTGCACATGCTGCGGAAAATTCCACACAGAAACGCAGGGGCTTATTTTCCACAGCATGTTAATTCTATGTGCGGAATCCGCAGCGTTTTTACACCTATTCCAATATAGGAATCCGCAGGTGTAAAAACACAGGCGAAATCTGCACAAAATCCGCAGAAAACCCGCAGGGAATCCGCAGGTAAAATGCAGGTCATTTTACCTGCAGATTCTGCAGAATCCACGTGGAAAAATCCGCAATGGGATCCGCAACGTGTGCACATACCCTTAGACGCAATGTTCATCCAGCTACTCCTGTGATCTACTCCCACATCAAGCCCTCCTGTGCACCCCCAAGGACATGTTCAATGAGGAACCCATTAGTGACCCACTGAATAGAAAGAAAAAGTCCAACAAACATGGACTACACCAAAGGCAAAAAGACCCTCTCCCAACAACTCTGATTTCTAAAGGATGGACAGGAAAAGAAAAAAAAAACATTGGAGGCAGAGTGGAATTGGGTAGGGGGGGAGCACGTCATACCATTTTAACCTGTCCAGTTAGGGGAAGAAAATGTCAGGTATGCTGTAATGGAGACAAATAGGGAAAGTTTAGGAACTGGTCTTCAGTAGAGAAGTCTCCCACTGTGCAGCCTTTCACTGAGCAGAAGTAACTGATATAAGAACATAATATATGTTCACATTAACTTGGCTTTCTTTCTATCAGAGAGTTTTGAAATTATGCTTTAATTATACTGGGTTTTATTCTGTGTGCCAGACGTCTTAAATATCACAATATATAACCATATATTGTGATATTTCAGACGCCTGGCACATGTTTTTTTTCCCCTTTTACAATTTATGCTTTTATGGGCAAGTCAAGTGTGTGAAAATTGTCCTTAAAATCTAAAAGGTAAAAATCACTTCCAAAAGGAAAAAAAATGCTTTGATTTTAATTTTGCACTTAAAGGGGTTCTCACATCTTAAAGAATACATTTAACCAAGCAGAAAAGGTGGAAATAAATGGTTTTGTAATTTAGTTATTAAAAATTATGCTCCATTCAAAAAATAAGCTTTCATCTGCTGAAGCATGGTCCTTGCCTTATTCCCTTTGCAAGCTTTATCCATCCTCCCAGTGGCCGATCAGCTGGCTCACACAGGTATGACCTATGGGCCAGATCGTTCTCATTCACAGAGCTGTGTGAGTGCAGGAAGCGTCTGAAGCAAGCATGCTTTGGTGGGTGTACTCTCACACAGCTTTTAGGGTATGTGCACACGCTGCGGATTCATCCGCGCGGATTTTGCAAAATCCGCAGATAAATCCGCAGGTCAAAAGACCTGCGGTTTATCTGCGGATTAGCCTGCGGTTTCACCATCTCCACAATGGTGGAGATAGGAAACCGCTGCGGATTCCGCAGAAAGAATTGACATGTCAATTCTTTCTGCGGTTTCAAAACCGCAGGAAAACCACGCGGAAAAATCCGCACCGTCTACACAGCGTTTTTTTTTTCCATTCATTTGAATGGTACTGTACACCGCAGCTAAAACTGCTGCGGGTCCGCAGCGGCCAAATCCGCTGCGGAACCGCAGCAGAATCCGCATTGTGTGCACACAGCCTTAGAAGGTAATTCCGTACCTGGCCCTGTTACTGGGTGGTATTGCCGAAATTTGAGCCTTGCTTTGAAATGTATTAGAGACTCATCCACTCATATGCCGCTTTGGGGAACATACACCTCAGCAAACTTGTTGCTGCAGTGATAAATGAACTTTGCAAAGTCAATCAAAGTTGGGGAAGTGTCGTAGATAGAGATGGGCGAACCCGAACAGTAAGGTTTGGCGTCGGTACCGAACAAATACTGTTCGGGCACGGACTTTGAACACAAACTTAACCAGGAAGTTCGTGTTACTGTCAAATGACAGGGTGAGCCTGCAGCTATGCTCTTACGTAAAAAGCATAACTCTGGTCACTGGCATCTGCTGATAGGACTACTGCTCCCATCAGTCTACACCTTCTGCAGTGAACTGTGAGAGCAGGTGGCATCTGATGGGAGTATTCATTAGTTGACTTCTGCACTCTAAATTCATAATTTTTTAAAAAAACTGCATGGGTTTCCCTGTATTTTTGATAACCAGCCAGGCAAACCTGACAGTTGCGGGCTGCAATTCTCAGCTTTAGCAAAGTTGGTTGTAGAGATGTCCCCACGCTGTTGTAATTATTTAAATAACTTAAAAAAAAACAGGGCGGGGTCCCCCCAACAGACAATTATTCTCAGGCTGGCAATGGGCCATGGATATTGTCCCCCCATGCCCAGAAAAGGTACATCTGTTAGATGCAACAATTCTGGCGCTTTGTCCGTTTCTTCCCAATTGATCTGTAGCGGTGGCAAGTGGGGTAATATTTGTGGGGTTGACTTCACCTTTGTATTGTCAGGTGACATCAAGCCCACAACTTAGTGGTGGAGGAGTCTATAAGACACCTATCCATTACTAATCCTATAGTTAGTTTTATTGGAAATAAAGGACTTTATTCTGGCTGTGTTTATTTAATACAACTATAGTATTAGTAAAGGAGAGGCGTCTTATAGACCAGGGTTCCCCAACTCCTGTCCTCAAGGCCCACCAACAGATCATGTTTTCAGGATTTCCTTAGTATTGCTCAGGTGATAATTGCTGTAAAAAAATAAATAAAAAACGAGGCAAATAACAATGCTTTATCATCAAACCGCCGAACAAAAAGTGCAATAAAACGCGATCAAAAAGACGGATGTAAATCGAAATGGTACTGCTGAAAACGTCATCTTGTCCCACAAAAAAAAAGCCATAATACAGCTCCATCAGCAGAAAAATAAAAGTTATAGCTCTCAGAATAAAGCGATGCAAAAATAATTTTTTCTATAAGTTTTTGTAAAAGTGCCAAAACATAAAAAACTATGTAAATGAGGTATCGTTGCAAGAGTACTGACCCGAAGAATAAAGGTGTTTTATCAATTTTACCACACTCAGAATGGTTTAAAAAAAAATCCTGAATTGCAGGTTTTTGTTCATTCTGTCCCACGAAACTCGGAATAGAAAGCAATTAAAAAATGTCATGTGCCCGAAAATGGTACCAATAAAAACGTCACCTCATCCCGCAAAAAACAAGTCATAACATGACTATCAGCTGACATATGAAAAAAATTATATTCTCAAAATATGGTGATGCAAAAACTAGTTTTCGCAATAAAAAGTGTCTGAGTGTGTGACAGCAGCCAAACATAAAAACCTGATATAAATCTGGTATCTCTGTAATCGCCTAATTACTTATACTGCACGAGGAACAGCATAAAAATAAATTAAACCAATTCTTCACATGCTGTTGATTTTTTAATTCTGCATCCCAAAGATGGCAGTAAGGCTCAGTGCACATTTATCCTGTGCTCCGCGCTGAGCGCTTCCACCATGGTGTCTGTGTAAATCTCTGAAATACGTGATTCAGACAGAACCCCCAGTGGAAGATTCTCTATAATGACGCAGATGGAGGCACTGTAGGTACCATATGACCTGTGATCCGGCGGTGTCCGTCCTTTTAGGATTGCATAAAAGTGCCGTCAGCCACAGTTTTGTGCACTTCTGAAAAGGACACCACTGAACAGAGGCCAGACAGAGTCAGGAGCAAATCTGCTGCCTCATTATAATAGTGAATGGATCCCTCGGTGGGGTTTTCATCTGTCACGTCACGCAGAGATTTAGATGGAAACCCCAAAGTGCTCAGTGCAGTGAGACGGAAAATGTGATCCCAAATGTTATGTAAAATGTTCCCAATAAAAGCTTCAACTCAATCCACAAAAAAAGTCCCCACTGAGATCCCTCATCTGTTAACAGAAATATAGGGGGCTTCCACCTGATAGCTCAAAGGCTCTGGAAAAGCTAAATGGCTTCACACGCCCCAAATGAAATTCAGCAAATTCTGCACTCCCAAATGCCCCCCACACTTCTGAGACCCAGTGTGCCTAAACAATATTTAGCACCCACATATTTGGCATTTCTGTAGTGATAAGAGCCCGCCTAATTTACAGGTGCATGTCTCCAGAAGCATGAGCTGGGCATAATGCACTGGTCACTACAATGGCAATTTGCAATTTTCACTCAGCAACATCCACTGCTGCTTGTTTTTGGAAAACACCCATGGAGTCAAAAATCGTCAATACATAAATTCCCAAACGGTTATAATTTCCAAAATGTGGTCAAATGAAGGGGATTTCCACTGTTTGGACACATCAGGGGCTCTCGAAACGTTACATGGCATCCGCTAATTATTCCAGTAAATTTTACATTCAAAAAGTCAAATGGCGCTCCTTCCCTTCTGAGCCCTGCCGTGTGCCCAAACAGTAGTATTCCCCCACACATTGGGTATCAGTGTACTCAGGAGAAATTGCACAACAAATTGTAAGGAGCATTTTAACCTATTACCCTTATGAAAATGCAAAATATGGAACTGAAAGTTTTGAAAAATGAGACTTTTCTATTTCCATGGCTTAAGGTTATAAACTTCTGTGAAGCACCTGTGGGATCAAGGTGCTCAATACACATGTAGATAAGTTCCCTGAGGGGTCTAGTTTCCAAAATGGTGTAAACTGTGGGGGGATTCCACTGTTTAGGCACATCAGGGGCTCTCCAAACGCGACATGGCGACTGCTAATTATGCCAGCAAATTTTACATTCAAAAAGTCAAATGGCGCTTCTTCCCTTCCAAGCCCTGCCGTGTGCCCAAACAGTAGATTTGTGAAAAAAGTAAATGTTTATTTTTTTCTTCCACATTCCAAAAATTCCTGTGAAGCACCTGAAGGGTTAATAAACTTCTTGAATGTGGTTTGGAGTGCCTTGAGGGGTGCAGCTTTTAGAATGTTGTCATTTTTGGGTATTTTCTGTCATATAGGCTCTCAAAGTCACTTCAAATGTGAGGTGGTTCCCCTCAAAAAAATGGTTTTGCAAATTTTGTTGTAAAAATGAGAAATTGCTGGTCAACTTTTAACCCTTATAACTTCATAACAAAACAAAAAGAATGTTTCCAAAATTGTTCTGCGGTAAAGTACACATGTGGGAACTGTTATTAACTATTTTGTGCGATCTGATTTAGGCTACTTTCAGACTTACGTAACCAGGTGCAGCGCTCGTCCGCCGCTAAGCTCCGCCCCCGGCCTCGCCCCCTCCGGTCAGCTCCTCCTATGGTCGCATGACGCTGCATGCGATCAGTGTACCCTATATTTAGCGTTGGGTTACGCTGGCCGTGCACTGGTATGTTTTTGCCCATAGGAGGAGCTGACCAGAGGGGGCACGGCCAGGAGCAGAGCTTAGCGGCGGCCGAACGCTGTGCCTGGTAACGCAAGTCTGAAAGTAGCCTTAAGGGCACAAAAATTAAGCTTTGAAAATTGTAAAATTTTTGCCAAATTTCCATTTTTTTTTAACAAATACACTCAAGTTATATCGAAGAAATGTTACCACTTTCATAAAGTACAATATGTCACGAGAATACAATCTCAAAATCAGCGGGATCCGTTGAAGCGTTATAGTTATGACCTCATAAAGTGAGTGGTCAGAATTATAAAAATTGGCCTGGTCAGGAAGCTGATAAGTCTTTGGGGTGAAGGGGTTAAGGATAGACTGCTATGACGCATTAAACATATGACTTATCCATACATCCGTTGTCGGTAAGTACTTACCAACCTGGACGTATGGATACGTACAAATTCATGAAGGGGTTAAACACATCAAAAGTTTAGGAATAAGGCCGGGGTCACACTGGCGAGGAATACGGCCGAGAGGCGCTAAAAGCACGCATTAGACACGGACCAATGATTCTCTATGGGGTCCCTCGCACCAGCCGTATATTTCTCATCCGTATCCTACGCTCCGTGTCAATCGCAGCATGCTGCAATTGTCAGCGTACTACGCCCGTAGTACGCCAATGCAAGTCTATGGGTGCGCAAAAAATACGGATTACACACAGACCACACGTGACTTGCGAGAAATACGCACCCGGTGTCTTTTAGCAAAGCCGGCAATTCAGTGCGCTATACAGTAAACTCACACTGACAGGTTTAATAAAGAAAAGAAAGAATAGATATAGACACATAGAATACATATATATATATATATATATATATATATGCGCATTCTATGTGTCTATATCTATTCTTTGGTTTCTGTTTAGAAACCCTGTCATAGGGCTCCATTATATGTCCATTTTGCAAGCCTGCGAGAAAATCTCGCCATACGGATGCCAGACATGCGCAAAATACGCGACCACACCTTGATTACGGATGACATACGGAGCACTATTTAGGGGCCATTCATCCGTATTACGCATGTAAAATACTGACCGTATTTTGCGTCGGTTAGTGTGACCCCGGCCTAAGAATCAAGCCTACAAGTCTTAAAGAGTTTGTTCAGGATTACAAACATATGACTTCTTTCAAAACACAGCACCACACGTGGGACTGAACGCCAAAACCACACATGCTGCGAGTATGTGTGGCATATTTGGAAGAAAGCAGTCATGTTTTTCTAATTCTGTACAACCCATTTAAAAAATGATGTGATAAGGAATTTCCACACTTTCATCTAACTAAAGATGCACATATTTAATTAACCAAGTGATTTGGAACTATATCTAAGTGGTTCTATATATACATAGCTGTCCTTACAAGAGAGAATTGTACATGGTGGTAATTTTGGGGTATCTGTCAAGTGAATCTTGGAATCAGAGCTGGCAATTCGGATGGAATGTTACTTAAGACAGAAGCCAAATGGATCTATCTAAATATGTTTGATCAATAAAAGTTAAATGAGAATTCTTCGCTTAATGATTCAATCTAATCCTCTTTTCCAGGATTCAACTACCGGTAATTAATTCTCTTTTAGGTTTCACCATCTTTGTCAAAATGTTTCCTTTGTTAAAGGGAACCTGTCAAAGGATAGTGGACAGTAGCCTACACAGTGTCAGGTTGACACCGTTCTACTGATTAAAATGATACCTTGGATGATGAAATCAGTCTTGTGATTGTTGTTTAATCTTTATTTTCAGTTTTGAGTTAATGATATGCTCGTGGGGGGAGTGTCTTCATGTGGTGCCATCTTGCTATAGAAAAAAAAAAAATTGCTACTTCAAAGTGGCGCCGCGGCTGGTGCAGTAGCAGCTATTACTGATAGATGCTACTGCGCAGGCACCGCCATCTTGGAGGATTTTTTTTCCTATAGCAAGATGGAGCTGCCATAGGTGCCATTGTCAAACTTTTTTATTTTTTTTTACTGAATTTATACATAACAAAGAAATTCATTACCTACACATAGCTGCGATCATGCGTAGCACAGGCGCCATCGCCGGCCAGCCTGCCGAAGGGTTCCCGCCAACTTCTGGACAGTCTGTGGTGCAACGTGATGTTGGTGGATGGAGCGAGACATGATGTCCCATATGTGCTCAATCGGATTCAGGTCTGGGTACCGGGCGGGCCAGTCCATAGCTTCAATGCCTTCATCTTGCAGGAACTGCTGACACACTCCAGCAACATGAGGTCTGGCATTGTCCAGCATTAGGAGCAGCCCAGGGCCAACAGCACCAGCATATGGTCTCACAAGGAGTCTGAGGATCTCATCTCGGTACCTAATGGCAGTCAGGCTACCTCTGGCGAGCACATGGAGGGCTGTGGGCCCTCCAAAGAAATGCCATCCCACACCATTAATGATACACTGCCAAACCGGTCATGCTGAAGGATATTGCAGGCAGCACACGTGCTCAGTGTGAACCTGCTTTCATCTGTGAAAAGCACAGGGCGCAGTGGCGAATTTGCTAATCCTGGTGTTCTGTGGCAAACGCCAAGCATCCTGCACAGTGTTGGGTTGTGAGCACAACCCCCATCTGTGGATGTCGAGCACTCAGACCATCCTCATGGAGCCGGTTTCTAACAGTTTGTGCAGACACATGCACATTTGTGGCCTGCTGGAGGTAATTTTGCAGGGCTCTGGCAGTGCTCCTCCTGTTCCTCCTTGCACAAAGGCTGAGGTAGCGGTCCTGCTACTGGGTTGCCGCCCTCTTACGGCCCCCTCCACGTCTCTTGGTAGCGACTCCAGCCTCTGGACACTACGCTGACAGACACAGCAAACCTTCTTGCCACAGCTCGCATTGATGTGCCACCCTGGATGAGCTGCACT
This sequence comes from Dendrobates tinctorius, assembly GCF_039654945.1. Lineage (NCBI taxonomy): Eukaryota > Metazoa > Chordata > Amphibia > Anura > Dendrobatidae > Dendrobates > Dendrobates tinctorius. Next base: position 31,661,928 of record NW_027361703.1, on the reverse strand, counting down.
ACCTGAGCCACTTGTGTGGGTTGTAGAGTCCGTCTCATGCTACCACGAGTGTGAAAGCACAACCAACATTCAAAACTGACCAAAACTTCAGCTAGAAAGCATTGGTACTGAGATGTGGTCTGTGGTCCCCACCTGCAGAACCACTCCTTTATTGTGTCTTGATAATTGCCAATAATTTCCATCTGTTGTCTATTCCATTTGGTGAAATTGATTGTTAATCAGTGTTGCTTCCTAAGTGGACAGTTTGATTTCACAGAACTTTGATTTACTTCGAGTTACAGTGGGGCAAAAAAGTATTTAGTCAGTCAGCAATAGTGCAAGTTCCACCACTTAAAAAGATGAGAGGCGTCTGTAATTTACATCATAGGTAGACCTCAACTATGGTAGACAAACTGAGAAAAAAAAAATCCAGAAAATCACATTGTCTGTTTTTGTTTCATTTTATTTGCATATTATGGTGGAAAATAAGTATTTGGTCAGAAACAAGCAATCAAGATTTCTGGCTCTCACAGACCTGTAACTTCTTCTTTAAGAGTCTCCTCTTTCCTCCACTCATTACCTGTAGTAATGGCACCTGTTTAAACTTGTTATCAGTATAAAAAGACACCTGTGCACACCCTCAAACAGTCTGACTCCAAACTCCACTATGGTGAAGACCAAAGAGCTGTCAAAGGACACCAGAAACAAAATTGTAGCCCTGCACCAGGCTGGGAAGACTGAATCTGCAATAGCCAACCAGCTTGGAGTGAAGAAATCAACTGTGGGAGCAATAATTAGAAAATGGAAGATATACAAGACCTCTGATAATCTCCCTCAATCTGGTGCTCTACGCAAAATCCCACCCCGTGGGGTCAGAATGATCACAAGAACGGTGAGCAAAAATCCCAGAACCACGCGGGGGGACCTAGTGAATGAACTGCAGAGAGCTGGGACCAATGTAACAAGGCCTACCATAAGTAACACACTACGCCACCATGGACTCAGATCCTGCAGTGCCAGACGTGTCCCACTGCTTAAGCCTATACATGTCCGGGCCCGTCTGAAGTTTGCTAGAGAGCATTTGGATGATCCAGAGGAGTTTTGGGAGAATGTCCTATGGTCTGATGAAACCAAACTGGAACTGTTTGGTAGAAACACAACTTGTCGTGTTTGGAGGAAAAAGAATACTGAGTTGCATCCATCAAACACCATACCTACTGTAAAGCATGGTGGTGGAAACATCATGCTTTGGGGCTGTTTCTCTGCAAAGGGGCCAGGACGACTGATCCGGGTACATGAAAGAATGAATGGGGCCATGTATCGTGAGATTTTGAGTGCAAACCTCCTTCCATCAGCAAGGGCATTGAAGATGAAACGTGGCTGGGTCTTTCAACATGACAATGATCCAAAGCACACCGCCAGGGCAACGAAGGAGTGGCTTCGTAAGAAGCATTTCAAGGTCCTGGAGTGGCCTAGCCAGTCTCCAGATCTCAACCCTATAGAAAACCTTTGGAGGGAGTTGAAAGTCCGTGTTGCCAAGCGAAAAGCCAAAAACATCACTGCTCTAGAGATCTGCAGGGAGGAATGGGCCAACATACCAACAACAGTGTGTGGCAACCTTGTGAAGACTTACAGAAAACGTTTGACCTCTGTCATTGCCAACAAAGGATATATCACAAAGTATTGAGATGAAATTTTGTTTCTGACCAAATACTTATTTTCCACCATAATATGCAAATAAAATGAAACAAAAACAGACAATGTGATTTTCTGGATTTTTTTTTCTCAGTTTGTCTCCCATAGTTGAGGTCTACCTATGATGTAAATTACAGACGCCTCTCATCTTTTTAAGTGGTGGAACTTGCACTATTGCTGACTGACTAAATACTTTTTTGCCCCACTGTATAGTCTGATGTTAGTGTTCCCTTTATTTTTTGAGCAGTGTATATATATACCTATGAATTAGTATGAGTAAGGTATAATTTCTCAAAATTAGACATAATAGCATTTGTAAATAATCTGGTTCTATAAATAGAAGTAATAAAACATGTAAATATATAACCCCAGACTTTACAGATCAATGTGTAATACAAAAAAAATGCATTGCTTTATTTACCAATGTATCTACCATGTAACACAAATTACATCTGATAAAAATGACAATAGTTACACAAGTTAGGGTAGTACATTTTGCTAATATTTTATTCCTCACATGACATAATAATGAAATATGTACACATACAATGGATTCCAGCCCAAAAACTACCATTTCATCAGCCAGCTGAAATTTGTTTCAAAAGGAAACAAACATGTTTACAAAGTGTAAAAATGACGGCATACTCTGACGGGAGGAGAATAGTCATACATAGCCTGGAATTTCATGCAAGAGAAATCTCTGATATATAAATGTAAACAGAAATTGGAAAAAAAAACAACAACATATTGAAATCCTTGAAGGACAGAAATGTGATTCAATACATAGAAATCTCGAGGTGCTGAGCCACTGGAGTAGTGTTCGGTTCAGTACACCAGGTGACAAAGCAGCCCGACTGTTGTAACGTTACGTTGTATCAAAAAGCTTTTGTATTCATGTTAAAAGTCTGTATGACTGCTATTTGTGTCGGCTTCCTCTCCTCTTCATAGCAGCGGTACACTGTGGGCAATACCATTTGCCTTTAGGGGCCTCAGACAATCCAACACATCCATAATGGAACCATTCAATTGGACACTGAAATAGAAAACAGATGTCAAGTGATACTGGAAGCAAGTTGGGGTTTATACAGGGAGCAAGCAAACTACATATATATTAAGAGGGAAAAAGTATAAAAACCAGCATCAATTCTACAAATTGTATTGGAAATGTGGGACTCTAGATTTCCCAGACAAAACACTGTACATGTTTGGCTGAATATACAGAAAGTAGGAACACTTACATCTTGGTTATCACAGCCCACCATTTCACCATAGGAGACCTAGAACAAAAGATTCACAACTTGATAAATAAAAAAGATAACTGAAAAGCTACTATGAATTTTGGACATTAAAAAAAGTGTGGGGAAGATGAAAAGTTCAAATGTAGGTGGATTTTACCCAGACACAAACCAGCTATTAGAACTTAGTCAACTAGTCCTAGAAGAGTAGGTCATCTTCTGACACAATTATCTTTATTCTTCGAGTGCATCTAAAATGAAACAAGCCACCTCCATAGCAGTAGACAAGGCCGCAGTCATACTGACTGCGAACTGTTCTCAATAAAACGGTGAACAGATGGAAGTACGACTGCAGGGTTTGTAGTCTGTTACTATGGAGACACATATCTAAAGTAAACAAAATGGATATTAAAAATTGATTCATTTGTGGAAGTTCTACATTTTTTTTTATTATTTTAGACACACTAGACAATATTTATTATTAAGAGATGAGCAGATCACTTTGTGCAACCCTAGTTCATGGCCCAGGTCAGTTCTCTCTGGCTGTGGACAGTAGCGGGGCTAATTTCCTTACACTCTGGGATCCCAGGCTCTGCTTTGGCTGGCGACATGTCACTCACATGATGCCAGGCCACCGAATCAACACACACACCAAGGAACCCAGAGTTTCAGGAAATTCAAGTAACTCCTGTCCATGACCAGAGAGAGAATGGACCTGGATCATGGTTACACAAAGCCATCTGTTCATTTCTAGTTACTATAACACATACAGGTAAAGCAACAGTGATAACTGCTGATTAATGGGCCGAGGACTTCCAACGATTGCCAGAATGTAAATTTTTATCTTCATTAGAATGGAGCAGAAGTCCAAATGTTTGACTCTCACTCCATTCATTTGCTATGGGACGTCCGGAAAAAAAAAAAACTGAGCACTCTTCAATCCCATAAAGAATTAATGGTGGGTTAGTCGAGCATGCACACTGACACTATTTTAATAAGGATAAAAGTGCTCAGTTCTGGCGATCAGTTGGGATCCAATCTGACCTCCACAGATCTAAAATGTATCACTGATTTTATGCTTGGATGAAAAAGGTGTACTCTGTTGGAACAAGTTATGTCAATTTCATAATGCAATACTACTCTGAAACAAACTTGAATTATCAGAGAACCAATGATAGTCAGAACCACTCTAGTCTGGGAGTTGCAGACATACAGGGGTTGAACAAAATAATGGAAACACCTAACGTTTTGGCATCATAATCTTCGAACATGTTATAAACATGCAAACCGTGACATATGGTAATGTTTTGTAGTTGATTATTTGTGTTACGTGATATGTGTATGTAAATTAACTGTTTGTTTTGCAAAATTGTAAGAACATTGATGAGAACCTGATACCAATGGCAGACCTCTCGGATTTTCAAAGAGGCCAAATTGTTGGTGCTCGTATGGCAGGCGCTAGGGTAACAGAAAGTGCCCAAATGCTTGGCGTGTCAAGAGGTACTGTCTCCAAAGTAATGACTGCGTTTGAAAGAGAAGGAAAAACGTCCGCAGCAAAGCACAGGTCCGGCCGAAAGTCGAAGTTGACTGAGAGAGCCCGTCGGACTCTAAAGCGAATTGTGAGAGAGGATCCCAAGACCACGGCTCCGAAAATCACTGCTGAGCTCAATGAACACCTACAGAACCCAGTTTCCATGAAAACTGTTCGTCGGGAGCTGCACAAATCTGGATTCCACGGAAGAGCTGAAATTCGAAAACCGCTGCTCTCAATGACAAATGTTTCCAAGCGTTTAGAGTGGTGTAGAAACCTCCAGAATTGGTCCCTCGAACAGTGGAAACGTGATATTCTCAGACAAATCATCGTTTACCCTATTTCCGACCTCTGGCCGAGTGTACGTTTGTAGACAGCCGAAAGAAGCATTCCATCCAGACTGCCTTCTCCCAACCGTAAAACATGGTGGAGGTTCTGTGATGATCTGGGGTGCTATTTCGTGGAGATCCGCCGGGCCAATGATATCCCTTCATGGAAGAATTAACAGCGGCGATTATTTAGGCATTTTGGGCAAGTGCATCCTATGGTTCAAGCACTGTTCCCGGAGGGGAACGCCATCTTTCAGGATGATAATGCACCAATTCATACAGCTAGAATCGTTAAAAGTATGGCACGAGGAACATTCTAATGAAGTTGAGCATCTCATCTGGCCCCCACAATCCCCAGACCTCAACATTATTGAGCATTTATGGTCTATTTTAGAGATTCAAGTTAGACGTTGATTTCTGCCGCCATCGTCACTCAAAGAACTGGAGGGTGTTTTAACTGAATGGGTTAAAATTCCTTTGGAAACCATTCACACCTTGTATTAATCCATACCTCGGAAAATTGAGGCTGTAATCCCCGCAAAAGGTGGACCTACACCATATTAAACTAACTTTTGTTGATGTTTCCAGGTGTTTCCATTATTTTGTCCAACCCCTGTATTACAGCTGACTGAAATTAGCATTATACTAACAAATCTGTTCCTAGAATGGCTTTTTACAACCAACCATCTAAAATATAGATGTAACAATTCTTGCCATATTTACCACTGCAGTAATTTACTGACCTGATTACAGATGCAATAACGGGGCTCATTTGGATCATACGTCCAATCAACCTGGCTATTAGAATCTGTTTCTGGAATAGCTGCTGTCTGTTGGTGAGACAGTTCATGGGCCAAAGCGGATGATGACGAGCAAGAAGATAGAGAAGAGGAGGATGAAGAGGATGATGACTGCTGGCTTGATGATTTATTGCTGCTCCTTAATACAGGGGGGAAAAAAAGTAGATGTAAATTAGTCACGTTAATATATCAAAAACCTTATGGGAGCACATTTACTATGACTGGCTATTCATATGCCAGTCTAGGTGAAGGATGGAGGGGGGAAAAGTGAAATGTATTAGCCAAATTTATTACATAGCCAAACATTTCAATCTATTTGGAGCATCTTGGGCTGAACAAAATAAAACCTAAACTTGCAATGAGCAGCATCCATTTATTCCACATTTTTGGCTGGCTCAAGGCTGTTCAGGAATTTCCAGCTATAGTTCATAAATAAATGTACATTACTAGAAAATTGTTTGAGGGCAGTAATAAATATGAATTATTTGCCATTTGCAGATTTTGAGATGTACTTTTCAGGATTCACTATTCACAATTTAGCTTTCATAATCATTTCAGCAGAGCTGCACATGAACAAAGTCAAAATAAAATGAACTCTCACTTGTTTTTTCGTCCACTTCGCGAGTCTGTTGTGGCTGAAGACGTCAACGTCTGTGTCAGTGTGGAAGCCAGTGCTGAAGAGGAGTAGCTTGTCGAGTCCCTAGACAAAAATTCTCTCCCGAGCTGGAAGTCATTATTTTTAAATGCTTCATAACTAGCTTTCATACTGGAAGTTCTTCTACCCTCTTTCATCTGTGTACCGATACAACAGGGTCTTAAAATCAATCTTTATGATGGCAGCATAAAATAATGGTGTGAAAAGAATAAAAGCTGACCTGTGCAGTCACCTGTACCGCCTGAGCAGCTGCCATTGTGATAGCACCAGCTCCTGCCCCAGCTGCGGCTCCGGCAGAGAGTGAGCCAAGGTTGTAGGATGCAAGGGGCTGAGAGGAGTTCACACTGTAAACATTAGTGGTGGCTGAAGCAGCCATATTATTTCTACAACCTGTCATAGGGAGGAAAAAAAAGGAGGAAAAAAAAAAACATAAGAGGGTTCAACAAAGAATTGTTTCACAAACACTGCAATTATAAAACAACCATAACAATGACCATGATATAGAGGAATGTCACAAAGCAGATCATTAACCCCTTAATGGCAGGAGCATTTTTGGGTTTTGCGTTTTTCACTCCCCTTCTTCCCAGAGCCATAACTTTTTTATTTTTCCATCAATATGGCCATGTGAGGGCTTTTTTGCGGGACCAGTTGTACTTTTGAATAACACCATTCGTTTTACCATGTAGTGTACTCGAAAACGGGAAAAAGATTCCAAGTGCGGTGAAATTGCAAAAAAGTGCAATCCCATACTTGTTTTTTGTTTGGCTTTTTTGCTAGGTTCACCAAATGCTAAAACCGACCTGCCATTATGATTCTCCAGGTCATTATGAGTTCATAGACACCAAACTTGTCTAGATTATCTTTTATCTAAGTGGTGAAAAAAAAATTCCAAAATTTGCTTAAAAAAAATAAATAAATATGCGCAATTTTGTGAGACCTGTAGTGTCTCCATTTTTCGTGATCTCGGGTCGGGTGATGGCTTAATTTTTGCATGCCGAGCTGACGTTTTTAATGATACCAATTGTGTGCAGATACGCTTTTTGACTGCCCGTTATTGCATTTTAATGCAATATCGCGGTGCCCAAAAAAAACTTAATTCTTTCTCGCTATGCCGTTTAGCGATCAGGTTAATCCTTTTTTTTATTGATAGATCGGGTGATTCTGAACGCAGCCATACCAAATATGTGTAGGTTTGATATGTTTTTTTTTTATAGTTTTATTTTGATTGGAGCGAAAGGGGGTGATTTAAACTTATGGGGTTTTTTTTTGTTTTGTTTTTTTTTTAATTTTAAACACTTGCTAGAAGCATGCCATACTTGATCGGCTCTGCTACATATAGGCGATGCTCAGATCGCCTATATGTAGCAGAAATATAGCATTCCTATGAGCGCCATCCACACTATTTCTTCGGCAGGAAATTATCGCTAGAGGACTAGTAATCTTGTCAAGTAGTCCTCAATACTCATGAGCCTTGTGAATCCACCACTAATGAGCAGCTTTTTGCCAATGCACAGTGTACACAGAAAGCTGCCAATCTGTGCGGGTGGGGTTATACAGAGCTCAGCATTCAGAGAACTGCTAGATCTGCAGCAGAGAACACAAATTTTCGAAAGAAAACTACAAGTGACATATCGCTGGAATCAGGGTCTCTACCCCTATATGATACTGGTCTCAAATAGGGTAGCAAAAACTTGATGACAGATTTCCTTTAGCCCCTTTATAACATAATATGCTATATGTTGTGTCCATGACTTGTTAAATGTCACTTTCAATCTCTGATCGGCATTTGGTACCCATCAGTGGGTTGGTGGGATGCATGTCATTCAACATGCCCATTGGCACGCCCCTGCCGATGGGTTGTCATGACAGTTGGGTGTGTGCTGACGACCTATGTGCTTGTCATGACGATTCGCCTTTGAAAGCCAGAGTTTATTATAGATCATGATTTCCGCTATACATACTGTAGCAGTGCAGAAGCACTGCTCTGTATAGTCCAAACGACCAACTAATGGAACTAATAAATCTCGACATGCCAGAATTACGTTTCTACCCCAAAATGTTATCAGCAAAAAGGTTGGGAAGGGTGCAAAGAATAAGTCATTACACAGCAACATATCCTGAAAATGGAAACGTTACAGGTTTTTGAAATCAGCAATATAATATATTTATAAATAAATCTCTCATATATAACGGTAACAACTTTTCCATTTCTTTTTTTCACGTCTTAAAAAAACCCACACTATACATGTTTGGTATCTGTGTAATTGTAATTACCCAGAGAATCATAACCAGGTCAGTTCTACCATATAATCAAAGTTGGTAACTAAAAAACAATTGTTGAATTTCACAAGGTTATGGCTCTTGGAAATGAAGGAAAAACAAAAAATAACCCGGTCATGAAAATGTTAAGGTTATGCCTCTTGTAGCATAACCGTGGTTTCCTACCAAATTAATGGATTGTGTAAGGAGCCATAAAAAGACTGCAACAGCTCAGGGTGGCTGGACTTTTCAGCCGCAGCTTGTGAAACCAGTAATATTAGTAAATGCCTCCAGTTAGAAATGTAGTTTAGTTCTTCTGATTCGCTATGTCGCTTACCCCATGTACACTGCAGTAGCTTAGGTAGCCATGGTTACGACAACTCACAGTGACAGTCAGTTAGTTGTTAGTGGTCGTAACCATTGATATCTAAGCTACTGCAATGTCCTGCATGGGGAAAGCAACATCGTGAATCAGAAGAATTTGGAGGCATTTGGTAATATTATTACACCTATGTGTGTAGCGGTATTCACACAGTGCGGTAATGAGGCAGTCACCCAGGTTAGTCCAACTTAAAAGTCTTTATTTTGGCAACTTACAACAAAAAAAACCAAACATGGTCCACCAGATCACAGCTGGATTGTCCCTCACAGTCCGTAAAACGTTGTTGCCTTGGGCGACGGCACCACCGTATCGCTCGTGTGTGCATCAGTGGCTTAGAGTCTCTGGCCTGTGTTCAGTCTCATACAGACTTGTCTTGCACAGAGCTTCCTATTCTGCTGCTTGCAAAACCAAAACGGACACACCCAGACCTAAACTGAAAGCTTAAATGGTAATCTTGGACATGTGCCACTACCAAAGCCCGAAGTGGAGGGAGAGACCCATCCTTCTACCAATCCTATAGATCTCTCCAAAACTAAAAGCCCATGTGAGGTTTTCCTATACCTGACCTGGTCATATAGCTTGACCAAGTCCACACTTATTTTGCTTTGTAACTACAGCTGCGGCTGTCATTACAATGAACTCGAGTGGGTTCAATATGCCTCTATGCGCATCTCAGGGGATACAGAACCCTCGTATATGATTTCCCTCACTGTCTCACACCTACTACATATTGGAATATGACCTTGGAGATGGGAATGCCACTTTAAGTCTGCAGATTTTATATTACCTCAAATTATGACAGTTTGTGCATCAGTTTTGATATTGGTGGTTTTAAGGGTAAAAATGCTTCAGGAACCAAGTGAGAAAATAATAACTAACATCAAGTGTTCTAAACCTTTCATAAAATAGAAGTCAGAATACCACAAAGGCTAAATTACATAACTACTTTGTTAGGCGTAATCTCCCGAGTTACATAAGGCTATGTGCACACGTTGCGGATTCCGCTGCGTTTTTTTCCGCGCGGAAACGCAGGTAAAACCGCAGGTAAAGTGACCTGCGGTTTTGCTGCGTTTTGGCCTGCGGTTTTGCCCTGCGGTTTCACACCTCTACTATGTTAAAGGTGGGAAACCGCACAAACAATTGACATGCTGCGGAAAAAAAAAACCGCAGCAAAACCGCGCGGAAAAAAAAACGCAGCGCGAGCACTGCGGGTTTGAAAACCCATAGGCTAACATGGTAAAGTACCATGTCTGCGGAACTGCTGCGGTTCCGCAGGGCCAAAACCGCAGCGGAACAGCAGCAAAAACCGCAGCGTGTGCACACAGCCTAAGTGTACCGTCTTAAACTAGTAAATATTAATACTGGCCTGGAGTGTTTTCTTTGGAAGCATCAGATGTAAGCGTTGACAGCAATGCCTCAGACTTGAATTTCTTCTCTGGAACATGGTCTGTAGTAGAATGATGGGATGATGGATTGTGCTTCCTCTCTAGAAACAGACAGTCTATGTAACAGCCATCATAGATTATTTCTTTTTTTTAATCGTGTACTTGCTTGATACTTACTTTCACTTGTAGAATGGGAATGCGCATGGTGATTGTTGACAGGTTGCGATGGCGTGTCCAATTCCAAAGACCCTATGGAAAATCATTAAAATCAAATATAAAAATAGTAATTTAATAATACAGTAACAACTTAAAAATGATAAAGACAATCAAAATGTAAACTTCATTTTTCTTCCACAATATTGCAGATGCCCGCAGTATTCTAAGAACATGTTCCAACTATGACCACTAAGCAGTCCAGCAAACTGCAAAGATTGAGAAAACAGCAGGTACTCTCTTTTCCTGGCTTCTTGACTAAGCCAGTGTCAACTGCTGCCACAATACCCACATCAATAACATAATAATATGGATTTACACACCATCTTACTCTTCTGTCTGATTTGTCATTGGGATTGGAGAAAACACTACACACTGAACATGACAACCATCAGACACCCAGTGGACTAAGTTTGCACAATCCTTTTCAAATATACATGAAAGAAAAAAAAAAAAATAGAATGAAAATTGGCAAACCTAAGAACATATATAAAAGGTTTGTTTCCAATTATCTGCCCGTGAAAAAATGCCATCAATCAGCAAATGAGCCAACAGTTCATTAGCTGATCAAGATGATTATTATTATTACTATGCTGGCATAAGAAAAAAAATCGTTGTTGGCAGCATATCACCCAGTGTAAACATGATACTATATTTTATCCTGTCTCATCAATGCTTGTCAGAATATTTAAAAAAGACAGTACGTTACTTCTATATAGTTGATTGCCATTAAACGAGCGCCACAATATCAGCCCCTGTGAACCAAACATTAAGAATAGTCCTTCCGCCAAGTATCCTGTCTTGGTAAATTGACCAAAACGTTTTGTAAATTGTAACAGAACCTGCAGTTATTTCTACCTGAAACTGGTTCCATTATTCTGAGAACATTGGGGAATTTTTCAAACAATATCTGCATAAAACCAATATAATTCTGATCCGGTACATACGTCTTTCCAGTATTTCTGTTATTCCTGCATTATCAGCTTCCAGCTCCATTTTGAATTTAGCCAGTTCTTGGTCTAGTTTTCTCAGATGTCGATCTACCTGTAATAGAAATCATGAAAAAGAAATTAGTTACAACAAGATGGACCTTCAATACCCAAAATAGCGTCAAGACATCAAAAACCTAACTGCTCCTCAGGATTATTATTAGACTCCTGCAACAGTATATGTTTTTAAAATCAAACATTTTTTATTTAGATTACGATTTTTGTAAATAACATTACAGATCTACAAAAACAATCCCCAGCCCCTCCCCCCAGCATACATCACTTTTACAATGACAAAAATATGTAATGATTCAGTAATGATCCACAGTTCTGCATCAAATTGAGAGTTTTCACATGAATAAGCAGTTAGATGCTGAATTAAAAATATATATATTTTGCATTTTAAAACGTTTGAGAATATTGATTATGCATTACAAGAATGTGTGGTGACAGATTAAAATAGGCCCATATGAAATCTCTGCAATTCTCTAGACGACAAGCCAGAACCATCAATCCATGGCGCTCACAAGTTATCAGACTTAGGCTATGGGCCCACGTAGCGTTTTAAAACGCACAATGAAAACCGGACTCCTTCCCAGAAATCGCGTGGCTTTTTCTGCGTGATTTTGCCGCGATTTTCTCAAGCACTTTCCAAGCGATTTGAAGCATCGCTTGGAAAGTGATTGACAGGTTGGTCACACTCGTCAAACATAGTGTTTGACAAGTGTGAGCAGCTTTTTACTATTGAGGCCGCCTATGCGGCATCAATAGTAAAAGATAAAATGTTAAAAATGGGAAAAAAAAAAAAAATAGGGGTATATTTACCTTCCGACGTCCCGTGCTGCCATCCCGGGCCTCAGCGTTCCCAGCAATGCCTTGTAAGACCTGTGATGACGTTGGTCTCGCGTTACTATAGTGATCTCGCGAGACCACGTCGTCACAGGACCTTGCCGCAAGGCATTACTGGGAACGCTGAGGCCCGGGATGGCAGCGCGGGACGTCGGAAGGTAAATATACCCCTATTTTTTTTTTATTTTTTTTATTTACAGGGGTATGGTACCCAGGGCCTGGAGGACAGTCTCCTCTCCTCCACACCGTGGGTACCAACCGCACATGAGACGCTTAACTTCCCGCATGGTGGGCATAGCCACATGCGGGAAGTAAGCGATTCTCATGCATTCCCATGGGTGCGGAATCGCGGCAATTCTTTGCGATTTCGCACAAAAGAATGAGCATGGTGCGATTTTTTCCGCGATGCGATTCCGCCGCGGAAAAAAGCGCAGCATTAGCACAGCATGTGCGGAATGCCATAGGCATGCATGGGGTGCGTCATGTACAAGATTTTTAAACGTTTTCGCGCCGAAAATCGCAGCAAAAATGCTTAAAAATCGCATCGTGGGCACACAGCCTTAGTGATTGTACCGCTCCTCTTTATAGGTACAGAGGATACGGAAAGTGTTCAGACCTCTTTAAAATTTTTCACTGTTTCATTGCAGCCATTTGGTAAATACAAAAAAGTTCATTACTTTCTAATTAATGCACACTCTACACCCCATCTTGACTGAAAAAAAAAAAAAAAAAAAAAAAAAATGTAGGAATCTTTGCAAATATACTAAAAAAAAAGAAAAACTGGAAAATCACATGGTCATAAGTATTCAGACCCTTTGCTCAGACACTCATTTAAGTCACATGCTGTCCATTTCCTTGTGCTCCTCCTTGAGATGGTTGTACTCCTTCATTGGAGTCCAGCTGTGTTTAATTAAACTGATAGGACTAGATTTGTAACGCCACACACCTCTTTACATAAATCCTGACAGCTCACAGTGCATGTCAGACCAAATGAAAACCATGAGGTCAAAGGAACTGGCCAAGGAGCTCAGAGACAGAATTGTGGCAAGGCACACATCTGGCCAAGGTTACAAAAAAATTTCTGCAGTACTCAAGGTTCCTAAGAGCACAGTATCCTCCATAATCCTTAAATGGAAGAAGTTTGGGACCACCAGAAGTCTTCCTAGACCTGTCCATCCAACCAAACTGAGCAATTGTGGGAGTTAAGCATTGGTGAGAGAGGTAAAGAACCCCAAGATCACTGTGGCTGAGCTCCACAGATGCAGTAGGGAGATGGGAGAAAGCTCCACAAAGTCAACTATCACTGCAGCCCCAGTCGGGCCTTTATGGAAGCCTCTCCTCAGTGCAAGATATGAAAGCCCGCATAGAGTTTGCGAAAAAAAAAAAAACATGAAGGACTCCCATAAGATTCTCTGGTCTGATGAGACGTAGATAGAACTTTTTGGTGATAATTCTAAGTGGTATGTGTGTAGAAAACCAGGCACTGCTCATCAACTGCCCAATACAGTCCCAACAGTGAAACATGGTGGTGGCAGCATCATGCTATGGGGGTGTTTTTCAGCTGCGGGGACAGGACGACTGGTTGCAATTGAAGGGAACATGAATGCGGCCAAATACAGAGATATCCTGGATGAAAACCTCTTCCAGAGTGCTCTGGAACCTCAACTTGGCAGAAGGTTCACCTTCCAACAACACAATGTCCCTAATCATGCAGATAAACTAAAGGAGTGGCTTCAGAACAACTCTGTGACCATTCTTGACTGGTCCAGCCAGAGCCCTGACCTAAACCCAAGCATCTCTGGAGAGACCTGAAAATGGCTGTCCACCAACGTTCACCATCCAACCTGACAGAACTGGAGAGGATCTGCAAGGAAGAATGGCAGAGGATTCCCAAATCCAGGTGTGAAAAACTTGTTGTATCATTCCCAAGACGACTCAAGACTATACTAGCTGAAAAGGGTGCTTCTACTCAATACTGAGCAAAGGGTCTGAATACGTATGACCATGTGATATATCAGTTTTTCGTTTTTAAATACATTCGCAAAAGATTCAATATTTCTGTTTTTTCTCATTCAAGATGGGGTGGAGAGTGTACATTAATGAGAAAAAAAAAAAAAATGAACTTTTTTGAATTTAACAAATGGCTGCAATGAAACAGTGAAAAATTTAAAGGGGTCTGAATACTTTCTGTACCCACTGTAAATGCCTCTTTCCAGGTTTAGCAGACAATATTTTTTATAAATTCTGGGATTGTGGCCGACTGATCTGATACTCAACTGAGCTATTAAATTCCTAGCCATATAAAGCATACGTGACACCGCTATCTTGATGTTCATCAGTGATCAAATCTTCAACAAGTCTCAATATACATACAAAGGTGAGGGATCCACATTGGCTGAATAAACTATTAATAATTGGTAGTACTCCTTTCCAGAAGGACTCCAAATTGGGGCACGTCCACATCATATCTGCTGAATATACTTTACACCTAGAACAAATAGGACTGGGCCGAAACCCAATATTGTGTAGAAATTGAGGAGTCCTATACAGATGATGTAATACTTATAAATGATAAAATCTATAGGATTCACTTAGGGACAACTGTGGACTCTTTCTAAAATTTCTAGTCAATGTTTTTCTCCAATAGGGCATATTTTTTTTTTTTTTTCTTTTTTTGAGTGCACAGGGTATTGTGTTTGGACAAGATCCAGGAGCATGTTGTATAGTAAAGAAATCAAACCCCTAGAGCTATGTGAAATAACCTCTGTTAAAATATTTTGACGCACACAATTATCTAGAGTGAAACCCTTGCCAGATACACATGCCTAGCCCAAATTCACATTGTAGTTGTGAAAATCCCTTAATCGAGTTACCTATTAATGCATGGGTGAATCTTTTCAACCACTTTAAGCTCCAATTTCTAAAACCTTGTAATTGGTACATACTGGAGAGCCATATGGTATCCTATAACTATGTAAACTGCAAAATCCCATATATGCCTTGTAGTTTTCTCACAGTCCAAAGTTTGTGTATTAACAGCTTAGTTGGACTTTTACTTGCAGAGGTTTTAAATTTATGTGCCTCTAGCGCCTCATACAACTTATTTGACTTAAAATGATGCTGAAGTAAAAGACATCGATCTCCCCCAAAACCCCCAGGGTCATCCCACCCACAGATATGCTGGAGTTGAGCTGCAATACAATAAACCTAATGTAATGCCCCCATTGTTTTATTTGTTTGCAATGTTTCTAGCTTCAGTTGCAGAGTTTGTCTTTCCAAAATTCTATCCCTGAATGCACGTTCAACCTTAAAAAAAAAAAAAAAAAATAATGTCTCTGGGTTACCCATACTGGGGAATTACCTAACACATAGAATAGCTGTGGCAACCAAGTCAGCACACCCCACCACTGATAATCGCCGTTTGGAGCAGGCTTCCAACTTACTGTACATTTAAAACTTCATTAATAATGGATTAAGGTTTAATTTATTGGAATCATTTACTCTGTTATATTGATGCCTAAATACTTACATTCAGAGACCACATGTAGACCTGAGCTAGTATAGTGAGGTACACTATTATCTGTGTTGACCAGTGGAAGTAAAACAGATTTGTTCCAGTTGATCACTAAGCCCGAGTATCTTCCAAAATTTTCAATTGTCTCCATTGCTGATAGGGAACTGGAAGCTTTGGCCAGAAATAGTAAAGTGTCATCAGTATAGAGTGCAACTTTCTCCCCTATGGAATTTCACTATATCCGGATGTTTTCTAACAATTGCAGCTAATGGTTCAATAACTAGCACGAAGAACAAGGGAGACAAAAGGCATCCCTGCTGCGTTCCCCTAACCAATACAAAGGACGGAGAAAGACGCCCACCTACCCTTCTTCTAGCCATCGGCTCCCCATAAAGCATTTTAATCCATGAAATAAAACTACAGTCATGGCCAAAAGTTTAGAGAATGACACAAATATTAATTTTTACAAAGTCTACTGCTTCATTTTTTTTCTAATGGCAATTTGCATATACTCCAGAATGTTATAAAGAGTGATCAGCTTAACAGCAATTACTTGCAAAGTCAATATTTGCCTAGAAAATGAACTTTATCCCCCAAAACACATTTCAACATCATTGCAGCCCTGCCTTAAAAGGACAAGCTAACATCGTTTCAGTGATTGCTCCATTAACACAGGTGTGGGTGTTGATGAGGACAGGGCTGGAGATCAATCTGTCATGATTAAGTAAGAATGACACCACTGGACACTTTAAAAGGAGGCTGGTGCTTGGCATCATTGTTTCTCTTCTGTTAACCATGGTTATCTCTAAAGAAACACGTGCAGTCATCATTGCACTGCACAAAAATGGCCTAACAGGGAAGAGTATCGCAGCTAGAAAGATTGCACCTCGGTCAACAATCTATCGCATCATCAAGAACTTCAAGGAGAGAGGTTCCCTTGTTGCCAAAAAGGCTCCAGGGCGCCCAAGAAAGACCAGCAAGCGCCAGGACCGTCTCTTAAAAGTGTTTCA
The DNA here is from genome assembly GCF_039654945.1 of Dendrobates tinctorius. Taxonomy (NCBI): domain Eukaryota; kingdom Metazoa; phylum Chordata; class Amphibia; order Anura; family Dendrobatidae; genus Dendrobates; species Dendrobates tinctorius. Next base: position 31,645,103 of record NW_027361703.1, on the reverse strand, counting down.
GCTACGGGATTAGGCTACCAGCAGTGCAGAGCTTGCTCAGGAATGGCAGCAGGCAGGTGTGAGTGCATCTGCACGCACTGTGAGGCGGAGACTCTTGGAGCAAGGCCTGGTCTCAAGGAGGGCAGCAAAGAAGCCACTTCTCTCCAGAAAAAACATCATGGACAGACTGATATTCTGCAAGAGGTACAGGGAGTGGACTGCTGAGGACTGGGGTAAAGTCATTTTCTCTGATGAATCCCCTTTTCGATTGTTTTGGACATCTGGAAAACGGCTTATTCGGAGAAGACCAGGTGAGCGCTACCACCAGTCTTGTCTCATGCCAACTGTCAAGCATCCTGAAACCATTCATGTGTGGGGTTGCTTCTCAGCCAAGGGAATGGGCTCTCTCTCAGTCTTGCCTAAAAACACAGCCATGAATAAAGAATGGTACCAGAATGTCCTCCAAGAGCAACTTCTCCCAACCGTCCAAGAGCAGTTTGGCGATCAACAATGCCTTTTTCAACATGATGGAGCACCTTGCCATAAAGCAAAGGTGATAACTAAATGGCTCTGGGAACAAAACAGAGATTTTGGTACCATGGCCTGGAAACTCCCCAGATCTTAATCCCATTGAGAACTTGTGGTCAATCATCAAGAGACGGGTGGACAAACAAAAACCTTCAAATTCAGACAAAATAAAAGCATTAATTTTGCAAGAATGGACTGTTATCAGTCAGGATTTGATCCAGAAGTTGTTTGAGAGCATGCCAGGGAGAATTGCTGTGGTCCTGAAGAAGGGTCAACACTGCAAATATTGACTTGCTGCATTAACTCATTCTAACTGTCAATATAACCTTTTGTTACTCATAATATGATTGCAATTATATTTCTGTATGTGATAAAAACATCTGACAAACACAGAAAAACCAGAGGGCAGCAGATCATGTGAAAATATAATATTTGTGTCATTCTCTAAACTTTTGGCCATGACTGTAGAGCCCACACCAAATTTTTCCAGAACTGCCCATAGAAACTTCCATTCAATAGAGTCAAACACCTTAGCGGCATCAAGCGAGCATATAACCCATCATTGTCCATCTGCAGCTGGAGGTTACAAAATAGTCTACAGATATTGACAGCTGTGGATCTAGCAGGCGTAAAACCCTGTAGGTCAGTATGTCTTACATTATTTAATGTGTAGGGCGGAAATGTCGACATATTTTTGATATCCATGGGTAACAAGGATATGGGTCTGTAGGAATCTAGGAGTAGCAGACTAGATCTTGGAATAAAAATAACTTTCACAACTGGATGTTATAAAAACAAATGTTCCTGTGCTGAGATAATCTTATAAATGTGTCCCTGCTGTGTACTGTGTAATGGCTGTGTCTGACTGTACAGGGACATGATCTGATCATACCACAGCTCCTGGGCAGGGGAGGAAGGAAAAAAAAAAAAAACACAGACTACAGACATCACAGCATGGGATCACAGCTGATTGGCACACGTTTTACCCGACAAAAAGAATTTATGACACCCTGTCATGTCTGTATATTCGTTTCTTTCCTTCCCAAGTCAGGAGCTGTGGTATGATCAGACCATGTTCCTGCAGTCAGACACAGACATTACACTGTACACAGCAGGGACACATTTATAAGATTATCTCAGCACAGGAACATTTTATAATCAATTCCTGATGTGTAACTTATTTTAATGCCAAGATCTAGTGAATAAAATGAGCTTTTGTTCACAGGAAAACCCCTTTAAGTATAACTACAATCACTGCCTCTTGTATTGAACGAGGTTAGCGTTACCCCTACCCCTTCGGGTGCATCCTGAAAAGTAGTCAATAATTGAGGTAATATAGTTTGGTTTTTTTTGTTTTTTTTTATTATAAATCTCCGTGGGGAGCCTGTCCAACCCTGGCAATGTTATTTGCCATAGATGCCACATCCATTTGTAATTACTCCAACTGCAGATGACTATTTAAAGGGAATCTGTCACCCCTTTTTTTTGAGATATCATAATGATATCATTCAATTGTGTGTCACATAAGGATTCTCTTAGTACTTTTGCTTCCCCCTGACCCCGCACCTTTCATGCATAAATACCTTTTTTATATTGGTTCAGATGTATGTAAACTGCCGCTGTCCAGTCCGATGGGCGGGGCTTATTCACCTGCTCCCCCCCTCCCTGTCTTGCTCATCATCATTTTGCAGCCCCAAATATTCCCATCATCCCATTGCAGCCCTCATCATCCCTTTACAGTCCTCAATACAGCACCCCTATCATTCTACAGTACAGTATTGCAGTCTCCCATCATCCCACTGCAGCCTTCCATGTGTGTACCGTACACACACACCCATACACAGACACACACACTTTCTTACTGGTTTCCTCCGCGGTGCTGCTTTCAGTGCTTTGGTGGCGCAGGAGCCCTGGGCCAATCAGAGCGCAGGAGCCATCAGAGGCTATGGATGACATCAGCTGGCCCATGGTTCCTGCGCTGAGATTGGCGAAAGGCTCATGGGCGGAGATCGGCACACAGCTCCAAGGCTGTGATTAACTCCTGCGAACAGCGCGGCTGCAGTGGCGGGCACCGGACAGCGGGAGTGAGACAACTGCATGCCCCATGCACGGAACAAGGTATGCCTTATTTTCGGGGGAGGGGAGGGGGCCCTTATATTAGCAGGCACAGTGCTGCCCCTATTTTCAGGGAAACAGGGTAGTCAGGCTGGTTGACTATTGTACCCGTTCTATTCCTCAAACCCCTTGTAAAGGAACTTCCCATCTGAGTTCAAAGAGGATAGATCTGTGCACTAGTATGCGGACCCCTCTAGAATAGCCTGAGAACGTGGAGTGGAAGCTATGACTGATCCACGAATACGTAATACACGCACTGCTGTTTATCTCAAAATGTACCTCCTGTAGACACACTACTGCTGGCAGGAGGTCCCGAATGCATTCCATAATATCTGCATTCTATGAGGAGTCCCCCAGACCTCTTACATTCCAGGAAAGGAATTTTACTTTACTAGCCGATATATACTGCCTTACAGGTGATGAAAGGTATGGGCAAGATATACAGTTGTGCTCAAAAGTTTTCATACCCCAACAGAATTTTTGCTTTCCTGGCCTTTTTACAGATAATATGAATGATAGCACCAAAACTTTTTCTCCACTCATGGTTAGTGGTTGGGAGAAGCCATTTATTGTCAAACTATTGACAAAACACACTGTTTTATTCATGTTCTAGTTCTAGACAAGCTCGACCAAGGAGTGAGGCATATCACAAAGTGGGCAGAAAAAGTGTGCAGTCTAAAAGCGCAACATATTTTAGTGGAACTTAGTTGACCAAAGTCAACTAATAGATGGTGTACACTTAAAGAATTGTTCCACTGCAATAATGCTGTTCAATAACACTCAGCACCACCACACATCAGCTCTTAGCAGCACCCGCTGTTCCTTTGTATATACAGTATAAGCAGTAACAAACAAAAAAAAAAAAAAAAAAATGCTCCCATCCAACATCTGATCAATGTCAGATCTACCAGTTCTATGAATGCGGAGCTCTGTATGACACCACCCTCACCACTGATCAATAGCTTTCTGACTTTGCTCAGTGTACACAGAAAGCTGTCAGTTATGAATATCGAGAACTACATAACAGCAGATTTAATAATCCTCTCCTAATAATCTCCTGCTGAAGAGATTTTATCAAAACTACAGAAAGCAGCAAAACAAGTGACATATTGCTAGAATCAGGGTCTCTGTTGCTACTTTATGCTGCTCTCAGATTACAAATGCAGTCAGTGCTGGGAGCTGTGCTCCAGAAAGACCAGGAAAGGCAAGACACATAAAAGAGACACCGGAAATACAGAGGGAGGGCAGGAGAGCTACAAGTCCATTGTCCTGGACTTATCTTAACAAGCCCTTGGAGACCTTTAGCAAAATAGCCCCATTAAGCGGCGGGTGGAGGAAGAAACACACATGCACCTAAAGCCACAATGTCTGAACTTTTGAATAACACTCTGTAGATATTACAGTAATAACTAATATTTTTTAGCTGCAAAACAAACTTATTAACATAGCTAACAAACTTCGGCACTACATGTAAATTCTGCCCAAAAATACTCCATGTGTATCCTGAATGTTTTTTTTCCCTTAAAGGGAACCTGTCAGGTCTCCCGTGCCCCCAGAACCTCAGGTAGTTGTGTCTGCATATCTAAAACACCCTGCCTAAAGGCCCTTTTACATTTAGCGATGCACCAGCGATCCAACCAGCGATCCGACCCGGTCAGGATCGCTGGTGCATCGCTAAATGATCGCTAGTGAGCTTTCATACAGAAAGATCTCACAGCGATGCAGCAGCGACGCAGCGCACGATACTCACCTTTCACACACAGCGATCCACATGTCCTCCCGCCCGCGTCCACGCGTCGCTCGTCGTCACAGCAGGAAGTCTCAGCAGGAAGTGCCCGACGAGAAATGGAGCCGGACATTCTCGCGCGATCAGCGATGGACAGCGGGGGAGCCGGTCGCTGGTAAGTATCACACATAGCGATATCGCTAGAAATATCGCTATAACGTCACAAAACCAGTGACGTTTTAGCGATATTGCTAGCGATATCGCTTAGTGTAAAACCCCCTTAACAGTCCCTGTATTACATTACACACAAACTGATCTTTAGAAAAAGTATTTCTAAAGTCCATTTATGACTTTAAAAGATTTCCGATCACGTCCAGTGCTCCTCTCTGAACCCGGGAGGTGTACACCTGGATTCAGAAGATCAATGATGAGAGGGGGGGGGGGGAAGAAGCCGCACGCATGCACGAGGCAAGTATTGCGCTTCTGATGATGCCAGCGCTTGTAAACTATGTTATCACGCCAACAGGGTGTAATAACATCTAAGTTGACCAATTAGTCTGGGGACACTAATGCCCCCTCGACTAGTCAAAGCCCTCATTTACATAAAAATGGGCTTTAGAAATACTTTTTCTACAGAGCTGTTTTTGTGAGTAATACAATACAATGACTGTTAGGCAGGGGATTTACATGGGCAGACAACTGCTGGTGGTTCTGGGAGCATGGAGGACCTGACGGCTGATACATGCTGCCCAATTCACAAGCACCATGTATTTAGGCACTCTGTATGATCTCAGCCACGCATATTTGACACTAAAATGCTGCGGCATTTCAGAGAAAAGCGTATTTTAAATGCCGTCAGGGACTGATTCACGCTGGAAACTAGTCGGACAGGCGGGACTCTGGTGGATTCTACCAGCTCACTTCCAATGACTTGACAGGTCTCACCCTAAATCCACATACAGTAAGAAACCAGTTACTTCAGGGGAAAGGGTGGGGAGAAGTAGCCACAAACCTGTTAGCTCACTAGTCTTGCAGCATGGCTTGGGCCCCGGTGTCAAGCAGGGAGAGATCCATCACTCAAGAGGAGCAAGGTGTGGACAAGCCACCAGGAACTGGCCTTCTCGACAAGTCACATGTACAGCTTTGTTCCTGGACGGCTTTTAACGCCGCAGCGTTTCAGAGTCAGCACAACTGGCTGAGCGATGAGGCCAGTGTCTGATACACAGTACCCGTGGATCGGGCAGCATGTGTAATCTGTCAGCTTCTCTTTAAACGAAGCATGTTCTAGGTATGGCATCTTTCCCAGGTTTCTTTAGAATTAGTTAAAAACTTAAATTCACAAACAAAAAAATGGTGCAGGACATGTCAATATTGTTAAAGGCTAATCCCTTCTATCACCTATTTTTGCCCAATGAGCTGCGGCCACCGCCATCAGGGGCTTATCTACAGCATTCTGTAATGTTGTAGATAAGCCCCCAATGTAACCTGAAAGATAAGAAAAACGATTTATATTATACTCACGTGGGGGTGGTTCAGGGCCTCCCATCTTTAGCGATGACGTCCTCCTCCTTGCTTCATGCCGCGCTCCTGCGCCGGCGTACTGATCTGGCCTGTTGAGGGCAGAGCAGAGTACTGCAGTAAGCAGGCGTCGGACCTCTCTGACCTTTCCTGGCACCTGCGCACTGCAGTACTCTGCTCTGCCCTCAACAGGCCAGATCAGTACGCCTGCGCAGGAGCGCGGCATGAAGCAAGGAGGAGGACGTCATCGCTAGAAGATAGGAGGCGCCGGACCTGGACACCCATCGGACCTGGACCGCACCCCAGGTGAGTATAATATAACTTGTTTTTCTTATCTTTCAGGTTACAAAGGGGACTTATCTACAGCATTACAGAATGCTGTAGATAAGCCCTTGATGGCGGTGGCCGCATCTCATAGGGCAAAAATGGGGTGACAGATTCCCTTTAACACGCATGCACATATAATTTTTTTTTTTTTTTTTTCCCAGTTTGTACTTACCAAATCATAAATCTGATTTGCTAATTGTACTTTCTCATCAGCATCTTCCAGAGCTTTGAAATAATCCTGAAGAAAAAAGAATCAGTTACAGATCAGCATCTTACAGATAGCTGATATAATAAGTCCTATGTAATAACTCTTCATTGATGTATAATACGCTGGCAACACATTAGATTCACGCCATGCCAAAGTCATATTGCTGCGCCAATCTGTAGGCTCAGCGACTCTGCCTTTGTAGACTACACAAACCACAGGCATGACAGATTGGATGTGGTGTTGTCAATGTGACATCTCCTCTCAGACAGTAACAGACACTGGGAGCAGTTATGGAGACCCAGTGCTGGACCCAAGGAGGGTCTAAAACAACCTGCTACATGGGGACAGAGCTTTTCTGAAACTAGAAAATCCAATTAATCCAGGTGATCACAGCTGCTTTACAATCAGTAGAAAGTAATCAGGTTAGCAGATAGTCACCTGTTTTGCTGTGATGCCCTGTGTGCATCCATGTCTTTATTACGTTTTTTCAAGAAAACACAAAAATTATCCAAGGGCAATTGTGCATCATGTGAGCGGCACCGTCAAAGCCGCGTCTACACATATAGGCCAGGACTCATGCACAATTCGCAGCTACATGTCCATTTCTAATAACTGCAGGCAAAAAAATCCACTATGTGAGAACGCAGCCTTACTAAAAGGAATGGATCTAGCCTGCAAGTGCATGAAGCCAATAAGCAGCTCCATTTACACTACCTTACAACCTAAGGGAAAAACCTGACGGTTAAGAAAGACATGGAGAGAACTTACTTTTTTGATCGATGTCATCTGCTCTTCTCTCCATTCTGGTTTATTCTTCTTAGCATTGGCAAAAAACTCACCAACGCGTTGCTCCAACTGGTCCATGGCATCTGCAGCAAGGAAAAATATTTCACAACTTGAAGCAAAATCTCCGGTTCTAAAATAGCATCAACAGTGAAAGATGCAGTTAGAACTATGGAATGTGAGGATCACACAAGTGTTCAGAAAGAGAGCAAAAAGGAGCCATCACATCTAAAAACAAGTGTGCATGTGTCCTCGGTGAGGGACAATGAATGGTCAGACCTGTTTGGCGTTAGTATGCCTGCTCCTTTTCTTCCCCACCATCTAGTGCACATTAGGCTTGGCTGAACTTAGTGTAATAACACAGATAATAATCAGTATTATTGCTTACCAATGCATTTAATCCCAACATGAAAGGATTGCAAATGTAGGGGCTTGAACTTCGTGTAAGCATATTATGCTGTTTCATTATATTTAATATTGGGTATTTCTAAATGCAAAATTATCAGCTCAAAGTGAACACTCATATAATTCTAAGCTCTGGTACGATGGGTCCTGTCTGTACATATACACATTGTCCCCCTACTGCTGAGCTCTGGTACGATGGGTCCTGTCTGTACATATACATTGTCCCCCTGCTGCTGAGCTCTGGTACGATGGGTCCTGTCTGTACATATACACATTGTCCCCCTGCTGCTGCTGAGCTCTGGTACGATGGGTCCTGTCTGTACATATACACATTGTCCCCTGCTACTGCTGAGCTCTGGTACGATGGGTCCTGTCTGTACATATACACATTGTCCCCTGCTACTGCTGAGCTCTGGTACGATGGGTCCTGTCTGTACATATACACATTGTCCCCTGCTACTGCTGAGCTCTGGTACGATGGGTCCTGTCTGTACATATACACATTGTCCCCATGCTGCTGAGCTCTGGTACGATGGGTCCTGTCTGTACATATACACATTGTCCCCCTGCTGCTGCTGCTGAGCTCTGGTACGATGGGTCCTGTCTGTACATATACACATTGTCCCCCTGCTGCTGAGCTCTGGTACGATGGGTCCTGTCTGTACATATACACATTGACCCCCTGCTGCTGCTGAGCTCTGGTACGATGGGTCTTGTCTGTACATATACACATTGTCCCCCTGCTGCTGCTGAGCTCTGGTACGATGGGTCCTGTCTGTACATATACACATTGTCCCCTGCTACTGCTGTGCTCTGGTACGATGGGTCCTGTCTGTACATATACACATTGTCCCCTGCTACTGCTGTGCTCTGGTACAATGGGTCCTGTCTGTACATATACACATTGTCCCCCTGCTGCTGAGCTCTGGTACGATGGGTCCTGTCTGTACATATACACATTATCCCCTGCTACTGCTGTGCTCTGGTACGATGGGTCCTGTCTGTACATATACACATTGTCCCCCTGCTGCTGCTGAGCTCTGGTACGATGGGTCCTGTCTGTACATATACACATTGTCCCCCTGCTGCTGAGCTCTGGTACGATGGGTCCTGTCTGTACATATACACATTGTCCCCTGCTACTGCTGTGCTCTGGTACGATGGGTCCTGTCTGTACATATACACATTGTCCCCCTGCTGCTGCTGAGCTCTGGTACGATGGGTCCTGTCTGTACATATACACATTGTCCCCCTGCTGCTGCTGAGCTCTGGTACGATGGGTCCTGTCTGTAAATATACACATTGTCCCCCTGCTGCTGCTGAGCTCTGGTACGATGGGTCCTGTCTGTACATATACATATTGTCCCCCTGCTGCTGCTGAGCTCTGGTACGATGGGTCCTGTCTGTACATATACACATTGTCCCCCTGCTGCTGCTGAGCTCTGGTACGATGGGTCCTGTCTGTACATATACACATTGTCCCCCTGCTGCTGCTGCTGTGCTCTGGTACGATGGGTCCTGTCTGTACATATACACATTGTCCCCTGCTGCTGCTGAGCTCTGGTACGATGGGTCCTGTCTGTACATATACACATTGTCCCCTGCTGCTGCTGAGCTCTGGTACGATGGGTCCTGTCTGTACATATACACATTGTCCCCCTGCTGCTGAGCTCTGGTACGATGGGTCCTGTCTGTACATATACACATTGTCCCCTGCTACTGCTGTGCTCTGGTACGATGGGTCCTGTCTGTACATATACACATTGTCCCCCTGCTGCTGCTGAGCTCTGGTACGATGGGTCCTGTCTGTACATATACACATTGTCCCCCTGCTGCTGCTGAGCTCTGGTACGATGGGTCCTGTCTGTAAATATACACATTGTCCCCCTGCTGCTGCTGAGCTCTGGTACGATGGGTCCTATCTGTACATATACATATTGTCCCCCTGCTGCTGCTGAGCTCTGGTACGATGGGTCCTGTCTGTACATATACACATTGTCCCCTGCTACTGCTGAGCTTTGGTACGATGGGTCCTGTCTGTACATATACACATTGTCCCCCTGCTGCTGCTGAGCTCTGGTACGATGGGTCCTGTCTGTACATATACACATTGTCCCCCTGCTGCTGCTGCTGTGCTCTGGTACGATGGGTCCTGTCTGTACATATACACATTGTCCCCTGCTGCTGCTGAGCTCTGGTACGATGGGTCCTGTCTGTACATATACACATTGTCCCCCTGCTGCTGCTGAGCTCTGGTACGATGGGTCCTGTCTGTACATATACACATTGTCCCCCTGCTGCTGAGCTCTGGTACGATGGGTCCTGTCTGTACATATACACATTGTCCCCTGCTACTGCTGTGCTCTGGTACGATGGGTCCTGTCTGTACATATACATTGTCCCCCTGCTGCTGCTGAGCTCTGGTACGATGGGTCCTGTCTGTACATATACACATTGTCCCCCTGCTGCTGCTGAGCTCTGGTACGATGGGTCCTGTCTGTAAATATACACATTGTCCCCCTGCTGCTGCTGAGCTCTGGTACGATGGGTCCTGTCTGTACATATACATATTGTCCCCCTGCTGCTGCTGAGCTCTGGTACGATGGGTCCTGTCTGTACATATACACATTGTCCCCTGCTACTGCTGAGCTTTGGTACGATGGGTCCTGTCTGTACATATACACATTGTCCCCCTGCTGCTGCTGAGCTCTGGTACGATGGGTCCTGTCTGTACATATACACATTGTCCCCCTGCTGCTGAGCTCTGGTACGATGGGTCCTGTCTGTACATATACACATTGTCCCCTGCTGCTGAGCTCTGGTATGACAGACCCAGGCTTAGGCTGGTTACACATTAGATTTTTTTGCGCAGCGCATCGTGCGCATGCGTACCTATGTTTAACATGGCGTACACATGGTCTTGCGCTTGCACGCGTTCGTCTGTGTTTTTGTGTGCATGCGTTTTTTCAAGGTGTGCGTCTAGACATGCCAGACGCAACCTGGTGCATTTTTGGGCGTGTCCAAAGGTGTAAAAAAAAAAAAAGAAACATGCGTTCCCTTGCGCACAGGAATACGTCATAACAACACATTACACTCTATGGGAACGCAGGCGTGCGCATGGACATGTATATGCCTGCATTTGCGTACGCATGCGTTTTACGAGTAAACGTGTAGACACTGGTTTGACACCTAGAGAACGAACGCGCATAAAAAACGCAAACGCATGCAAAAATGCATGATGCGTTTTTGCATGGGTCTCAACTTGCGCAAGATGCGCTGTGCACAAAGACGCAAACGTGAAAGTAGCCTAACATGCACACTGCCCCCTGCCGCCGAGCCTTGATATGACGGGTCCCGGCAGTACATACACACTGCCCCCTGCTGCCGAGCTCTAGTATGACGGGTCCCGGCAGTACATACACACTGCCCCCTGCTGCCGAGCTCTAGTATGACGGGTCCCGGCAGTACATACACACTGCCCCCTGCTGCCGAGCTCTAGTATGACGGGTCCCGGCAGTACATACACACTGCCCCCTGCTGCCGAGCTCTAGTATGACGGGTCCCGGCAGTACATACACACTGCCCCCTGCTGCCGAGCTCTAGTATGACGGGTCCCGGCAGTACATACACACTGCCCCCTGCTGCCGAGCTCTAGTATGACGGGTCCCGGCAGTACATACACACTGCCCCCTGCTGCCTAGCCCTGATATGACGGGACCCGGCAGTACATACACACTGCCCCCTGCTGCCTAGCCCTGATATGATGGGTCCCGGCAGTACATACACACTGTCCCCTGCTGCCAAGCCCTGATATGACGGGACCCGGCAGTGCATATTACACACTGCCCCCTGCTGCCAAGCCCTGATATGACGGGACCCGGCAGTGCATATTACACACTGCCCCCTGCTGCCAAGCCCTGATATGACGGGACCCGGCAGTGCATAGTACACACTGCCCCCTGCTGCCAAGCCCTGATATGACGGGACCCGGCAGTGCATATTACACACTGCCCCCTGCTGCCAAGCCCTGATATGACGGGACCCGGCAGTGCATATTACACACTGCCCCCTGCTGCCAAGCCCTGATATGACGGGACCCGGCAGTGCATATTACACACTGCCCCCTGCTGCCAAGCCCTGATATGACGGGACCCGGCAGTGCATATTACACACTGCCCCCTGCTGCCAAGCCCTGATATGACGGGACCCGGCAGTGCATATTACACACTGCCCCCTGCTGCCAAGCCCTGATATGACGGGACCCGGCAGTGCATATTACACACTGCCCCCTGCTGCCAAGCCCTGATATGACGGGACCCGGCAGTGCATATTACACACTGCCCCCTGCTGCCAAGCCCTGATATGACGGGACCCGGCAGTGCATATTACACACTTGCAGCACTGGTGGACATTACACGGCGCTGCAGCGTGGAGACAAAGGCTGGGGGTTCTCACGTACTCTGCACCTGCAAGTCCATCTCCCTCATTTCCGTAAACCTGTCGCGCAGATCCATGGGAAGCTGCTCGATCACTGTGGAGAGAGGGAGGGGGGAGAGGGCGGTTATTAGGCAGCGTCGTCAACGGTCACAACCCGCTCCAGACCGTCCAGCGGAGCGGTCCGGGCGCACGGGCAGCATACTCACTCTCCAGGTAATCCTCCAGGTACAGCATCTTTCTCTCTCAAGGCACCACAGAAACTACAGCTTCCGTGTATTACTGCGAGTCAATATGGCGCCTACTCAGCAGCAACAAAACAAAGGGCGAGAAGAGAAGGCGGCCAGCGGACGATCTGATAGGCTCCGAGGAGTGATGACGTCGGCTGGCGCGGAGAGTTCTGGGTAGTGTATTTCCTCTGCGCGCGCTGCTCTCCCAATAATAAACCGCGTAGCAGCAGGAGCAGCTGAGGCATCCCTGGCTGTTACCGCACACGGGGTCTGCCGCTCCACAGGCTCCATGCATGGCAGCCATTCACCCGAGCAGTAACTTTTCCTACTGTATATCTGTGTATTTATCGAGTTGTTTGAAAGAAAATAATGCATTTAGCCCAAAATAATTTCGTAAAGGAGTTTTCCAGTCTCTTGGGTAAAAATAATAAACTTAAGGGACACCCTCCCTCCGCTGCTTTGAAACTTGGTGACAGGCAGGCATGGCGTCGGCCGTGATCCGACGCCTATTCTGTGATCGCCGTCGTGTGAAGTATCCGACTTCATCCACACAGTGTCCTCCATGGTGCTCCTGCGCAGGCGTACTCTGCCTGGCATCACGCTCCTGCGCAGGCGTACTTCTCTCTGGCATCACGCTCCTGCGCAGGCGTACTTCTCTCTGCCCGGCATGGTGCTCCTGTGCAGGCGTACTTCTCTGCCTGGCATCACGCTCCTGCGCAGGCGTACTTCTCTCTGCCCGGCATGGTGCTCCTGTGCAGGCGTACTTCTCTGCCTGGCATCACGCTCCTGCGCAGGCGTACTTCTCTCTGCCCGGCATGGTGCTCCTGTGCAGGCGTACTTCTCTGCCTGGCATCACGCTCCTGCGCAGGCGTACTTCTCTCTGCCCGGCATGGTGCTCCTGTGCAGGCGTACTTCTCTGCCTGGCATCACGCTCCTGCACAGGCGTACTTCTCTCTGCCCGGCATGGTGCTCCTGTGCAGGCGTACTTCTCTGCCTGGCATCACGCTCCTGCGCAGGCGTACTTCTCTCTGCCCGGCATGGTGCTCCTGTGCAGGCGTACTTCTCTCTGCCTGGCATCACGCTCCTGCGCATGCATATTTCTCTGCCTGGCATCACGCTCCTGCGCAGGCGTACTTCTCTCTGCCTGGCATCACGCTCCTGCGCAGGCGTACTTCTCTCTGCCTGGCATCACGCTCCTGCGCAGGTATATTTCTCTCTGCCCGGCATCACGCTCCTGCGCAGGCGTACTTCTCTGCCTGGCATCACGCTCCTGCGCAGGCGTACTTCTCTCTGCCCGGCATCACGCTCCTGCACAGGCGTACTTCTCTGCCCGGCATCACGCTCCTGCACAGGCGTACTTCTCTGCCTGGCATCACGCTCCTGCGCAGGCGTACTTCTCTCTGCCCGGCATCACGCTCCTGCTCAGGAGTACTCTTTGCCCGGCATCACGCTCCTGCGCAGGCGTACTCTCTGCCCGGCCTCGTGCTCCTGCACAGGCGTACCTCTGCCTGGCATCGTGCTCCTGCACAGGCGTACCTCTCTGCCTGGAATCGTGCTCCTGCACAGGCGTACTTCTTTCTGCCCGGCATCACGCTCCTGCGCAGGCGTACTCTCTGCCCGACATCGTGCTCCTGCTCAGGCATACTTCTCTCCGTCCGGCATCGTGGTCCTGCTCAGGTGTACTTCTCTGCCCGACATCGTGCTCCTGCTCAGGCATACTTCTCTCCGCCCGGCATCGTGGTCCTGCTCAGGTGTACTTCTCTCTCCCTGGCATCGTGCTCCTGCTCAAGCGTACTTCTTTCTCCCCGGAATCGTGCTCCTGCGCAGTTGTACTTCTCTCTGCCTGGCATCGTGCTCCCGCACAGGCGTACTTCTCTCTGCCCGGCATCGTGCTCCCACACAGGCGTACTTCTTTCTGCCTGGCATTACGCTCCTGCAGAGGCGTACTTCTCTCTGACCGACATCACACTCCTGCGCAGGCGTACTTCTCTCTGCCAGGCATCGTGCTTCTGCACAGGCGTACTTCTCTTTTCCTGGCATCTCGCTTCTGCACAGGCGTACTTCTCTCTCCCTAGCATTGTGCTCCCGTGCAGTCGTACTGCTCTCTGCCCAGCATCGTGCTCCTGCACAGGCGAACTTCTCTCTGCCCGGCCTCGTGCTCCCGCGCAGGCGTACTTCTCTCTGCCCGGCATCGAGCTCCTGCACTGGCGTACTTCTCTCTGCTCGGCATCATGCTCCTGCTGAGGCATACATCTCTCTGCTTAGCATGGTGCTTCTGTGTAGGCGTACTTCTCTCTGCCTGGCATCATGCTCCTGCACAGGCGTACTTCTCTCTGCCCGGCATCACGCTCCTGCTCAGGTGTTGTCATGATCCATGCTGGATCATGACAGATAAATGCACAAAGTAATCTTTTTTTTTTTTTCCCTAAGCTGTGCTTAAGGTGTTTTTGCCCCCGGTGGCCATTAGGATTATTGCACTGTGTGTCGTTTGTTCTAAGTTTCCCCCCCCCGGTGGTGGTGAGCGTCATTGCACTCTAGTTTCTTTTGTTAGGTGCACATGAATATTATGCAGGTGTGATTGCTGGCTCTGCTATAAAAGAGTCACAGGTGTTGCAATCAGCGTTGGTGATAGTGTTCATTTCAACCATCCTTGGTGGAGGAAGGAGCTGGAGAGCAACTCTGACAGAGCCTGGTGTGAAAGGAGTCATAGGGGATTTCCTTAGCTCTGACAGAGCTTGGTGGCAGCGATTCAGGAGGAGAGCTGCATGCTGATGATGGACTCTGTTGCCAGGAGCAAGTGCAACAGAGTAAAGCTAAGTTGTGGTTCCCCGTTTATGTTTTCTCTTTAGTGTGTATTAGTACAGCGGTGGGACCAGCGCCTGCGCCACCCAGCTCCCTAGCAAGGGATAGGTGTAGGGTGTGCTAGGGCGACAGGGTTCGGTTTCGGAGCCCGGTGCGGAACCGGCATAGGGAACGTTAGGAGCGTTAGAGACACTGACTCAGGGGAGTGCAGGAGGTCTCCACATCCCCTCTCCCTATTGCAGGTCCCACCGTTGTAACTGTTTCCCTACCCCTTGTCTTGTTTCAGTTACCGGCCTGTGAGCCGTGTCACACAGGACGGGTCCACGTGACATATAACACCAACCTAACTTTTTTTTCTGCTGAGCCATGGACCCAGTTCAGCCCTTTGCCCAATTGCTGCAGACCCTTATTAATGAGATTAGGGGGCTGCGCGGAGGGTTGGTGCGGCAGCTGCGGCTGTTGGTGGGCTCTGGGGGCTTGGTCCAGGAACAGGCTCAGCCAGAACCCAAGATATCCCTCCCTGACAGATTTTCTGGAGGGAGAGATCAATTCTTGGTGTTTCAGCAAGCCTGCAAATTATGTTATGAATGAGTCACCGGAGGAGGAAAAAATAAAAATACAAGCTAAGTCCAGAAAACCGGAGAGGTTGGTAGCTATTGGATTGCAGACCCCTGATCCTATACACCACAACTAACAGTAGCCGTGGGGGGTTCCTACGGTGCCCTAGACCCCTCGTCACAGCCGGAGAACTACATAAGCCTAAAGAAGGAAAGGGGAAATCTAAACTGCCCCAGAGCAGATCCCAAAGCATTAGACAGCCCCCAACATGTATTGTCGGTGAAAAACAGATGAAAACACAAACACAGACAGAAAGACAGGCAGAGCAAACAATGGGGCCCAACTAACTAGATAGGACAGAAAAGATGCTCACTGCAAGCCGCAAAAAACCCTACCAAAAATGTCCCAACCGTCTGATGGGGAAAAAGGCCCTGAAGTCGCTAGACTTCAAAATCACTATATCAGCACTCAGGTATATTCTGAAAACAGAGCAAAGAGATAAACTGATCAGAGACAAAAATGGAATTCAGCCAGTCCCAACCAGGACTGGCTGAATATAAACACTAAGGAAACCAGACAAAATCTCATGCAATAATAGCAGGACAAAAACTTAGCTTTTAGTAGACAGGAACTAAACTGGATGCAAGAGCTCAGAGCAGAAAGGATCACCAGCAGCCCTGCAGGGTGTCGGCTGCCTTATATCCACTCAGAAATTCCAGATGTCCAATCACACTCCGCCTGTTCAGATGACAGGTTCTTCCCATCCCAATCAATTTCACTACCTCTCTTCACCAGCAGAGGGAGTTCATCAGACATCAAAGGTGAAGGGGAGAATGAACTCACAACACAATTATATTTCAGGCTGCGCCCTCGTTCATCAGGGAGTGAAGAGCAACGGGTGGGAATCATTATGTCCCTTCTTAAAGGGGATCCCCAATCCTGGGCCTTCTCCCTACCGGACGATGGAGATCTTTAGAATCCGTGGACGAGTTCTTTGTGGCTTTGGCGCTTGTGTGTGGGGATCCTGATGGCGTCGCCCTGGCGGAATCTCGAATCCGTAGGTGTAAACAGGGAGCCCGGGTCGCTGAGGAGTACTGCTCAGAGTTTAGGAGATGGGCCACTAATACTCAGTGGAATGACCCTGCACTTAGCAGTCTGTTTGTGCAGGGTTTGTCCCCAAAGTTGCAGGATACTCTGGTGCAGTACGCCGCTCCCAGGTCGCTGGAGACCGCCATGTCCCTTGCCATATGGGTGGATAGACGCCTTAGGGAAAGACATATACAGAAAGTGCCCCCTGATGTCCTCGCTAGGAAGGAGGACCCACCAGTGCGGACGGAGGAACCCAGACAGCCCGCTGTTGTTGATACAAAAAAGGGGGTGTCTGCAGCTCGTCGTGGTGGGGGGGTATGCTTTTCCTGTGAGAAGCCTGGCCATTTTATGAGAGCCTGCCCTGTTCATGCCAAGTCTCCTGACGAACCTATGCAAGTAGGAGGAGCTAGTTTGTGTACGGAGCTGCCTACGGTTCGGGGAGTGGTGTCGGCATGTTTGTACTGTGGGCAGACTGGTCATGTCTTGAAGGCTTGCCCATTGCGCGCCAAATTATCTGTGCCATCTGATAAGCCGCATTCCCCTGGTCGCTTAGAGGGAGGCGACCAGGGAGTATACATTTCCTCCATTTTGCCCTCCCAAAGTACCATGTCAGCAGAGGTCTTGGCTGGCGGCGTACCGGAGGTAAAAGATTGGCGGGCGAGGGAAGTAGCCAGCTGGGGGCAGTCGTGTGAGGGCTGCCGCCTAGGAACTACTGTCTCTGCCGTCTCTCTTCAACGGACCCCTTCCTCGCCGGTGAGGGCAGCGGATGTGCTGCAGGAGAGTAGGGGCAAGTCTCAACCCTCGCCATTGGCCAACCCTGGGAGGCGCAGACCTCGTTGTGGAAGGGGTTGGCGGGTGGTGTACCCCTTGGTGAGGTGCGGGGGTGTGAGTGTGATGACACAGGGGGACGCCTCTGTTGTCAATCCCAGAAAGAGTTCTCCAAGTGGTGACAAACAAACGAGTGGCAATAAACATTCCGGTCCGGACCTGTGTGTGAACGAGCGTGTATGGGTGGCCACCAAAAAACATCCAGTGGAAGTGTGTTGTGGAGTCTTACCAGCTCATACCAAACATACACAACCCGTTCCCCCAGGTCAGAGCTTCGGAGATATGTGTTGCCTCCAGAACATACATTGCCAACACCAGCGGGCTCGTTTGTCATAAACCTGAGGTGCAGGTAGTTGCAGGGGTGAACTCTGGATCTGGGCGTCTCCGCTGTAGGTGGTTCCCTGATGGGGAGCGGTCTTGAGGGTCCAGAGGCCCCTCATTAAGGGGAGGGTACTGTCATGATCCATGCTGGATCATGACAGATAAATGCACAAAGTAACCTTTTTTTTTTCCTAAGCTGTGCTTAAGGTGTTTTTGCCCCCGGTGGCCATTAGGATTATTGCACTGTGTGTCGTTTGTTCTAAGTTTTCCCCCCGGTGGTGAGCATCATTGCCTTCTAGTTTCTTTTGTTAGTTGCACATGATTATTATGCAGGTGTGATTGCTGGCTCTGCTATAAAAGAGTCACAGGTGTTGCAATCAGCGTTGGTGATAGTGTTCATTTCAACCATCCTTGGTGGAGGAAGGAGCTGGAGAGCAACTCTGACAGAGCCTGGTGTGAAAGGAGTCATAGGGGATTTTCTTAGCTCTGACAGAGCTTGGTGGCAGCGATTCAGGAGGAGAGCTGCACGCTGGTGGTGGACTCTGTTGCCAGGAGCAAGTGCAACAGAGTAAAGCTAAGTTGTGTTTCCCAGTTTGTGTTTTCTCCTTAGTGTGCATTAGTACAGCGGTGGGACCAGTGCCTGCGCCACCCAGCTCCCTAGCAAGGGATAGGTGTAGGGTGTGCTAGGGCGACAGGTTCGTGATCGGCGCCCGGTGCAGAACCGGCATAGGTAACGTTAGGAGAGTTAGGGACACTGACTCAGGGGAGTGCAGGAGGTCTCCACGTCCCCTTTCCCTATCGCATGGCCCACCGTTGTAACTGTTTCCCTACCCCTTGTCTTGTTGTTTTAGTTACCGGCCTGCGAGCCGTGTCACACAGGATGGGTCCACGTGACAGGCGTACTTCTCTCTACCTGGCATCGTGCTCCTGCGCAGGCATATATCTCTCTGCTTGTCGTCATGCTCCTTCGCAGACGTTCTTCTTTCTGCTCGGCATGGTGCTCCTGCGCAGGCGTTCTTTCTGCTCGGCATGGTGCTCCTGCGCAGGAGTACTTCTCTCTGCTCGGCATGATGCTCCTGCACAGGCGTACTTCTCTCTCTGCCTGGCATCGCACTCCTGCGCATGCGTACTTCTCTCTCCCCGGCATCGTGCTTCCGCTCAGGCGTACTTCTGTCTGCCCAGCATCATGCTCCTGCGCAGGAGTAGTTCTCTCTGCTCGGCATCATGCTCCTGCGCAGGCATACTTCTCTCTGCTCGGCATGGTGCTCCTGTGCAGGCGTAATTCTTTCTGGCCAGCATCGCGCTCCTGTGCAGGCATACTTCTCTCTCCCCGGCATTGTGCTCCTGCACAGGCTTACTTCTCTCTGCTCGGCATGGTGCTTCTGTGCAGGCCTACTTCTCTCTGCTCGGCATCGCGCTCCTGCGCAGGTGTACTTCTCCCTGGCGTGCTCCTGCACAGGCGTACTCTGCCCAGCATCGCAGTCCTGCAAAGGCATACTTCTATCTGCTCTGCGGAGGGCAGAGCAAAGTACTATAATATGCATGTGCATGCAAAGTCCAAAGAGCGCCAGTGACCCATAGGTAAAGCCAGCGCATGCACACTGCAATACTCTGATCTGCAGGCAGAGAGAATTATACATGCGCAGCAGCATGATGGAGGACACTGTGGATGACGTAGGACGAGTCACACAAGGCATTACAGAAGGATGGTGATTGCAAGAAGAGAGGAGACATTGGACCAAGACCATTGACGCCCATCCGATCGGATCGCCCTGTCTGTAAGTATTATAAAAGTGTCATGATCTCAGTGCGGGTTTGACTCGCACATGTGGGGTTAATGTCTGGAACCAGTGCTGATGACTGGCATTTCTGGGGTTAAAGGTTGTGATCTCAGTGCAGGCTTACCTGCACACTTGGGGCTTATGATTGTAGCCTCTCCCTGGTTCTGGGAAAGCTTCTTATAGCCTCAGGATGCTCCCATCTCCATCAGTTAAACTTTCGCCCTTGGCATAGTGTGGTAACCCCTGAGTGTGCTTGTGCTTTGTTCTTGTTTGCCTAATACTCTGTGTACGACTCGGTCTGTTCTCTGGATACTGCTTGTTGGATTCTGCTTGGTACCTTCTATGTCTGTTTGGCTTTGACCACTGCCTGTCCCCGACTATCCGTTCTGTCTCATCCCTGGTACTTTATTGTTATCTCTGTGTATGACCCGGTTTGTCTGACTCTGAGTATTCCTGTATAGTATTTTGCCTATCTCTGACAGAAGGACGCTAAGCCCTGCCCCCTTGCGGTCACATGACCGTAGGTCCTTCACTGCTCACTGACTTTAGCTTCTCCAGGTCCTGTTTGCTTGAACTATCCGGTCGTGTCTGACCCCGGGCCCCTCTGCAGTGTGGGTGAGTCCTTGCTCCGCGGTGACTGCACGCCGGCGCTGACAGGACCGTGACATTATAACTGACCGTTAAGTTTTTGGTTTTTTTTTTTTCATTCTCTGCTGAGAAATATGGATCCCATACAATCTCTTGGTGAGCAAATGAAAAATCTGAGTCAGATGTTTCAGGGTTTATCTCTGGAGCAGCAAGCTCTGGCTCGTTCTCAGCAGCAGGTTTCTGAGACAGTGCGGGGGGCTTTAGCTGCTGGGGGCTGGGGCGAGTGATGTTGTTTTGGTGTCCCCCAGAACCACCTGTTAAACTGCCTGATTTCTTTTCTGGGAACAAAAAGGAGTTCAGGGTCTTCATGGAGGGGTGCAAACTCTTCTTTAATTTGAGGCCAAGTTCCTCTGGGGACGGAAGTCAGAAGGTTGGGGTCATTATGTCTCTATTAAGAGGGTCCCCACAAGCTTGGGCTTTCTCCCTTCCTCCCACTGCCCCTGAGAGAGTGTCTGTGAATGCGTTTTTTGAGGCCCTCGGGCACATATATGATGAGCCGGACCGAGTACGATAGGCCGAGGACATGGTGATGAGTGTCTGTCAGGGGAAACACTCGGCTGAGTGGTTTTGTACAGAATTCCACCGCTGGGCCGCAGAGGTCTCTTGGGACGACGCCGCACTCCTAGGACTCTTTCGCAGAGGCTTGTCCGAGCGGTTACAGGAGGCCTTGGCATTACATCACCCACCTAATTCACTCGAGGACGCCATGATCCAGACCGTCCGGATGAACCGCAGGCTGCGGGCCAGGGGGGTGATGCAGGCGGAGACTCCATTGTTCCCTAGTGGAAAAGAGATTGTTTCTTTGCCCATGGACGTAGGGGCTCTCTCCCTGAAGGAAAAGGAGAGACAACGCCGGAGAGAAAAGCAGTTATGCTTCTACTGTGGTAAAACGGTACATTGGAAAAGGGAGTGTCCTGATTGTCTATCCTCAACCCGGTCGACGGGAAACGACTAAGTCTGGGTAGTCAGCGGGGAGACTACTCAGACCCTCAGGTACCCTTTTCCTCGTTTTCTAAGGTGTTGCTTCATGTGGAACTGTTAGTGGACGGTTGTTGTTTTCCCTCTACAGCTTTCGTGGACAGCGGATCATCCATCAATCTCATTGACTCCTAATTGGTCACACGCTGTAAGGTAGGGACAGTTAGACTTAAGGTTCCGATCAAAGTGGTGGCCATTGACTCCTCCCCCCCTCACTAAAGATGGAATTTTCTTTATGTCTGACTTGTTTTCACTCAAAGTGGGCGCTACCCATGTGGAAAACTTAAGTTGTTTGGTTCTGAGCAATCTACCAGCAGGATTGGTGTTGGGCATGTCCTGGTTACAACGCCATAACCCAGTCATTAACTGGAAAACGGGGGAGATTGTTCAGTGGGGGTTTAATGATTCGATGTTATGTGATAAGTCTGCACTATTGGTTGAACCTGTTAAATCTGTATCTGTGTCATCTGTCGAGCTGGAAGGTATTCCGGAGTACCTGAAAGAATTCAAAGATGTCTTCTCTGAAAGCGAGGCTGAGACGTTGCCGCCACATAGACACTTTGACTGCACTATCGAGTTAGTCCCGGGGGCTAAATTGCCTAAAGCCCGTCTGTTTAATTTATCTGGCCCTGAGCACTTGGCCATGAAAGATTACATTGCTGAGAGTCTTCGCAAAGGACACATACGTCCCTCAGTCTCACCTGTGGCGGCAGGGTGTTTTTTTGTAAAGAAAAAAGATGGCGGTTTACGTCCCTGCCTCGATTTTCGTGAGCTCAACAAGATTACTGTATGAAATACGTACCCCCTTCCGTTGATTCACGATTTGTGTAACCAACTTTCAGGGGCAAAATGGTTCTCCAAACTGGATCTTCAGGGGGCATATAATTTGATAAGGGTCCGGGAGGGGGATGAATGGAAAACCGCGTTCCTCGCGACCGAGTGACTGTTTGAAAATTTAGTCATGGCGTTTGGTCTTACCAATGCCCCAGCCATATTTCAGAATTTTATCAACGTATTCTCGGATCTCATTGGTCGTTTTGTTGTCATTTACTTAGACGATATTCTGATATACTCTCCCGGCAGTCAATCTCATCTGAATCATGTACGAACCGTCCTCCAAAGACTGAGGGAAAATCATCTGTATGCCAAATTGGAGAAATGTGTGTTTTTTGTTCAAGAATTGTCTTTTTTGGAATTAATTGTGTCCTGTGAGGGTTTTCGCATGGACCCCAAGAAGGTGCAGGCCATTGCGGATTGGGTGCAACCCCGAGACCTTAAGGGTCTTCAGCGCTTCTTGGGGTTCGCCAATTATTACCGCAAATTTATTCGGGGGTTTTCACAGGTGGTCAAACCACTCACAGATCTTACATGTAAAGGTGCGGATGGGAGAAACTGGTCCTCGCTCGCAAAAGAGGCCTTTGCGACCCTGAAAAGAAGCTTTATGTCTGCTCCCGTGTTAGTACAGCCAGATCCGTCCAAACCATTTGTCGTGGAAGTGGACGCCGCCGAGGTGGGGGTGGGGGCGGTGTTGTCTCAAGGGCCTGCCACTCTAACCAACCTCAGGCCATGTGCTTTCTTTTCCAAGAAGTTCTCTGCTGCGGAAAGAAATTACGACGTAGGCAATAGAGAGCTTCTTGCGGTCAAATTGGCGTTTGAAGAATGGAGGCACTTTTTGGAGGGGTGCCAGTCACCCGGTTACGGTGATCATGGGTCACAAAAATTTGTCATACGTTGAGTCTGCTAAAAGACTAACGCCCAGACAGGCCCGTTGGTCACTTTTTTTTCACGTTTTCAGTTTACGATTACATTTCGTCCAGGGTCTAAGAATGTCAAGGCAGACGCCTTATCACGCAGTTTTCAGCCGGTGTCTCCCCCCGAGCCACCGTCCTCCATTCTTCACCCTGGGGTTGTGTTAGCAGAGGTCTCGTCTGAATTCGAATGGGAGATTCAGGGGGCCCAGTCGCGGGCTCCGGCGGCCAAGCCGGGGGGTAAGTTGTTTGTCCCAGAGCAACTTCGCCTGAAACTCTTGCATGAGTTCCACGAATCCAAGCTGAGTGCTCACCCTGGTATTTCAGCCACGCGTCTGGCGGTGGCTAGGATCTTTTGGTGGCCTACCCTTGGTTCGGACATAAAAAAATTCATTGCTGGTTGTGGGGTCTGCGCTCGTTCCAAAAGCTCTCATAACCGGCCGGCAGGGGAGCTGATGCCCTTGGCAGTGCCCGATAGACCATGGACTCACTTATCCATGGATTTTGTTACCAATCTCCCTCCATCTAAGGGTAATACGGTGGTATGGGTAGTGGTGGACAGGTTTTCTAAGCAGGCTCATTTTGTACCCCTGTCCGCTCTACCGTCAGATGAGACTTTATCCAATTTGTTTGTGCAGCATGTGATCCGGTTGCATGGGGTACCCCTGAATGTGGTGACTGATCATGGTGTGCAGTTTGTGGCTAAGTTTTGGCGTGCTTTCTGCAAAAAAATTAGGGATGTCTCTGTCCATTTCATCTGCATACCATCCTGAGAGCAATGGTCAGACAGAACGCACTAACCAGTCCCTGGAACAGATCCTCAGGTGTCTAACCTCTGTTACTGGTGCGATGCACTGCCGTTGGCTGAGTTTGCCTTCAATAGTCGGGTGAGTCAATCCACGGGTATGACTCCTTTTTTGATCAATTATGGGTTCAGTCCTCATTTGGTGAGTTTTCTCATCTGGACTCGGGGTGTCCCAGGGCTGAGGGCTCTGTTCAGTGATTACAGAATACGTGGGCAGAAGTCCAGCGGAGTATATCTAGGTCTCAGGGCAGGTATAAGGTTTTCGTGGACAGGAAACGAACACCAGGGCCCACGTTTCAGGTTGGAGACAAGGTTTGGCTCTCCACGCGAAACATTAAGTTAAAGGTTCCTTCAGCCAAGTTGGGGCCCAAATTCATTGGCCCATACAAGATTGTGGAAAAAATCAATCCAGTGGCGTATAGGCTGTGTCTTCCACCCTCTTTCAAGATCCCTAACGTCTTCCACAAATCTCTACTGAAACCTTTTGAAACTTACGGGGGGACTCCGAGTCTGCTGCTCCTCCTGTTTTGGTCGAGGGCCAGGTGGAGTACCAGGTTGGTCATATCGTAAATTCCAGGTTGGTACGGCGGTCGGTACAGTACCTGGTTCATTGGAAGGGGTATGGTCCAGAAGACAGATCCTGGGTACCGGCCCGGTTGATGCATGCTGATCGCCTAGTGCGGGCTTTCCATGCTAAGTACCCAGGCAAGCCTGGGGGTCCAGAGGCCCCCCGTTGAGAGGGGAGTACTGTCATGATCTCAGTGCGGGTTTGACTCGCACATGTGGGGTTAATGTCTGGAACCAGTGCTGATGACTGGCATTTCTGGGGTTAAAGGTTGTGATCCCAGTGCAGGCTTACCTGCACACCTGGGCTTATGATTGTAGTCTCTCCCTGGTTCTGGGAAAGCTTCTTATAGCCTCAGGACGCTCCCATCCCCGTCAGTTATACTTTCGCCCTTGGCATAGTGTGGTGACCCCTGAGTGTGCTTGTGCTGTGTTCTTGTTTGCCTGATACTCTGTGTACGACTCGGTCTGTTCTCTGGATACTGCTTGTTGGATTCTGCTTGGTACCTTCTATGTCTGTTTGGCTTTGACCACTGCCTGTCCCCGACTATCCGTTCTGTCTCATCCCTGGTACTTTATTGTTATCTCTGTGTATGACCCGGTTTGTCTGACTTTGAGTATTCCTGTATAGTATTTTGCCTATCTCTGACAGCAGGACGCTAAGCCCCGCCTCCTTAGGTCACATGACCGTAGGTCCTTCACTGCTCACTGACTTTAGCTTCTCCAGGTCCTGTTTGCTTGAACTATCCGGTCGTGTCTGACCCCGGGCCCCTCTGCAGTGTGGGTGAGTCCTTGCTCCGCGGTGACTGCATGCCGGCGCTGACAGGACCATGACAAAAAGGTGTTTTTGGGGATCTGCAGACTAGATTAGGGACTTTTTTACAGCATTTCAATATGCTTTAAAAAAAAGTTCCTAATGGTGGTGGACGTACTTTATATGGGAAAAACCTGGTGACAGGTCCTTTTAAAAATAACCTCTGGAGGCATGGTCTCATGCAGATCAGTGACCGGCCCATAAGATCAGTGACCGGCCCATAAGATCAGTGACCGGCCCATAAGCTCAGTGACCGGCCCATAAGCTCAGTGACCGGCCCATAAGCTCAGTGACTGGCCCATAAGATCAGTGTCCGGCTCATAAGATCAGTGTCCGGCTGTCATGATCCACTTTCGGATCTATGGCAGAGTCTGGACACTCTTATATGAACCTTTTTCCTTCTGGCCTCGGGGGTTAACATGATAATCTTTATAATAATCTTTATTTTTATATAGCGCTAACATATTCCGCAGCGCTTTACAGTTTGCACACATTATCATCACTGTCCCCGATGGGGCTCACAATCTAAATTCCCTATTAGTATGTCTTTAGAATGTGGGAGGAAACCCACGCAAACACGGGGAGAACATACAAACTCCTTGCAGATGTTGTCCTTGGTGGGCTGCAGCGCTAACCACTGAGCCACCGTGCTGCCTAATATGGAGTTTTGCCCCCAGTGGCTGCTGGTGTTACTACTACTGTAGTTGGTTGGCTGCTGGGTTTTTGTCCCCGGTGGCCGCTGGTGTTACTACAACTGTAGTTGGTCGGCTGCTGGGTTTTTACCCCCCGGTGGCCGCTGGTGTTACTACATGTTTAATTAGTCAGCAGGTGGTGACCCCCCCCTCCTTCCTATAAAAGGTCATCAGCTGTTGCTGCTCCCTGTTGGTAATACTGGTCATTTGCTAACAAACCTTGGTGAAGACTGGACCTACCTGGTGGAGAGGGGGTTCAGCTTATCTGGAGCAGTGGAGTTGCTGCTGGATGCTGATCGGGTGTCTTTCTCTGCTGCCTGGAGCCTTGGCGGCGGATAAAGCTAAATCCCCCATCACACACAGCGAGATCGCTGCTGAGTCACAAGTTTTGTGATGCAACAGCAACCTTACAAGCGATCTCGCTACATGTGACAGGTAGCGGCGACCAGAGATCGCTGTGAGATCGCTGGTCGTTTTGGAATAGTCTGGGCATTTTTTTGTTCGTTGAGGCCCCGCTGGGTAGCATGCATCGTCCTGTTTGACACCTAACCAACGACCTCGCTAGCGACTTGAAACGAGAAACATAGGCGTGTTTAAGCGGTGCCTTTTCCACGCCCCTCAGCTCCGATTGGTGATCGCTACTGCGTTCTGATTGGCGTCCTTGCCCTTAAAGAATGTAACACAGTGGTGCTTTTCTTCTTTGTTCCTTACCCCGTGAAGAAGGCAGCATAGCAGGGTTTGTGTTCTTTGTCCCTTCTTGCTGGTCACAGATGGAATTAGCGTTCTCCGGCTGCGATTCCACACTGATATTTCTATTCATCAACGGTTCTCCTGATCACAGTAGGTATCATTTGGGGTCTCAACTGCGTTTCCATTTTCACAACGTTAAAGAACAGTTACCAATTATCTGCTTTCATTGCTCTTGTCGGAAGGAGGGTGTGGTTTCTTTGTCTGTGCGTATGTTTAATGCCTGGTCAGCCATTTTAGGTGGTCTTGTGTGCACGCACCCAACCCCCAACAAAACAACCAATGTACTTTTTTTTTTTTCAGTTTGCACCATCATGAATAATGCAGAGTGTGCTGTCGTGGTTGCTGCATTACTTGTTGAGGAACATCGGCGTCAAGAAGAGTCACGGATGCAGGAGAGGCGTTCAAAAAGAAAGCGACGCTTGTGGACAAGAGAATGGCTGCTGAAGAGGTCAGAATTGCCCACATGCAGCTGGTGAAAGAGCTTCAGGAAAAAAAAATCTGCATGATTTCCGCAATTATCTGCGGATGTCTGAGGAATCATTCACATTTTTACTAGAAAAAATCACTCCACTTATTGAACGCAAGGATACAGTGATGCGTGCTGCCATCCCAGCAGATGAGAGATTGGCAGTCACTCTTAGGAGTGGCGGAAGGCACTAAATAAAAAATAAAGTGCCTTCGCCACTCGGGGTCCACCGTGCAGTGGATGGAAAAACCGCTGCTAAAGAGGCAGAGCACTGTGGCGGTAATGTGCACAGGGTTTAACTGCACTCAGTGCACTAAAGCAAGCTCTGTTAAAGTCACAGAACTGCAAGCCTAAAGCATACAAAACCGCTGAGTCTGTTCTAGGTCACAGACTCCAGCGGAGCAGACATGGTATTAAAAGTCACAGGAGTAGCCTTAGACGTCAGGACTACTCCGTCTAGAGCTACCGTGAAGTAAGTTGCGTGTCGTCGCAAGTGCGAACGCCCGGCAGGACTGCTACCGCAGCGCGGCGTGAACTAAGCCGCAAGGAAAGCACCGCTAACACGCAAGTGCGATGCAGGACGCTAGCTGCTGGAACAGATGGAGCTAGAGCACGCTGGAGCTAGCGCTGCTACTGACTAAATCCCACACACTCACACAGATGTATTATCTGTCACGCGGCGGCTGCCGCGCACTCCTCTCTTTGCCTCCTCCCGGCCGCAGCTTACCCATCCTCCGGTGTCCTGCTCCTCTCTGCGCCGGCGGCCGCGGTCTTCTCCGCGGTCCTCCCCGGCGACTCTTCTCTGTCCGGCGGTCTCCTCCGTCTGGTCTTCCGGACCGCGCCGGGTGCACGCTCCCGCTCCTCCTGCTCGGCGGGCGTGCGCACATACTGTGCCTGGGCACGCGCGCGCCTCCTCCTCCTCCTCCTGAGGACGCGCGCCTGCTCCTCCTCCACTTTAGGTCACGACCCGGAAGTCCTCCTACTAGCCCCTATATCTGGCCGCCTCTTCCTGCCAGCGGTGCCTGAGTATCACTGCTTTTCCCTAGTGATTCTGGCCGCCCTCTATGCACGCTATCGCGTCCTGTCCATCCGTTGCTCGTTCACCTCTCCATTTTTCCTCTCTCCTAGGTCCTGTGTCTCCCAACCGTGCCCGCCTGTCCTGTGTCTCCCAGCCGTGCCCGCCTGTCCTGTGTCTCCCAGCCGTGCCCGCCTGTCCTGTGTCTCCCGGCCGTGCCCGCCTCTCCTGTGTCTCCAGGCCGTGCCCGCCTCTCCTGTGTCTCCAGGCCGTGCCCACCTATCTCGTGTCTCTAAGCAGTGCCCGTCTGTCCTGTGGTTCCCAGCCGGTACCATCAGTCCTGTATCCCCAACTCGGCTCTAGCTGTCTGTCTGTCGTTACTTCCCAGGGTACCAGCTGCCGTGGTAATAGTTACCCGCGGGCTTGCCCCAAACGCTCCCTGTATAGGGGGTGGTCCACCTGGTCAGCTCGCCCCCGGGAGGTTCGTTGCCATGGTCTAGCGGGTCCACCCCAGGTGTACCTTACAGAATACTCAGGCCATGGATCCCGCTGGTACCCCGACCCCGACCCAAAAGGAACTTTTGTTCCTTCGTGAGAATCAGGCGAGGATCATGTCGTTCCTCAAGTCAATGGAGTCCAGACTTTCATCTCTGCAAACCTCCGATCCGGGGATTGCCTCCCAAATCTCCGGCTTACAGCAGGAGCTTGCTCAGCAGCGCGACACCCAGGCCCATATTTTGAACTACATAGCCTCTGTAGATAACCGCCTTCTAGCTCTACAGACGGCGGCCGCTGTCCCTGCGCCTGCGGCAGCTTCTCAGTCCTCGCCCCGCTTGGCCAAACCCCCACGCTATAGTGGAGATCCCAAACTCTGTCGGGGGTTCATTAACCAGTGCCAGTTGCACTTCGAGCTGGCATCCCTGCAGTATCCCTCCGACCGGGCCAAGGTGGCCTTTATGATTTCCCACTTAGAGAGTGAGGCATTGGCTTGGGTGAATCCATTGTGGGAGCGAGATGACCCGATAGTCTCCCAGCTCGCAACCTTCTTGGAGACATTTCGTAAGGTCTTTGATGAACCCGGCCGTCTGGTCTCCGCCACCGAGTCCTTGTTTTGCCTTCGCCAGGGTGCTCTCTCTGTGGGACAGTACGCCATCCAGTTCCGTACGTTGTCTTCTGAACTAGGATGGAACAATGAGGCTCTAGTAGGGGCTTTTTGGCGTGGCTTGTCGCCCCGAATCAAAGATGAGTTGGCAGGCAGGGATACACCTACATCTTTGGAAGATCTCATCTCGCTGGCAACGCGAATTGACCTGCGTTTCCGGGAGCGTTCCCGCGAGGTCGCCAGGGAGAGAAGACCCACTCGGTTTTCTCCTCCGACACGCAGTCCTCCCCGCTCTCGGCCTTCCACCTCGGCGTCAGCCCCTGAACCTATGCAGGTTGACCGACTCAGGCCCGCAGAGCTACGCCGCCAGGAGAGACTCACTCATGGCCTTTGTCTCTATTGTGGCAGTGCTTCCCACCTTCTACGTTCCTGCCCTGTGAGGCCGGGAAACTCCTCCGCCTAGGACAGGTAAGAGAGGCCTCCCTAGGTGCCTTCGACACCTCTCTACCTTTGACCCTTCCTGTTTTGTTTATCCAGGGATCCAAACGTTTCTCGGAGTTAGCCTATATTGACTCAGGGGCTGCTGGTAATTTTATCCAACTCGAGGCGGTGAAGAGATTGGGGATACCTGTTAGGTCCTTGGAGGTTCCCCGGCAGTTAGCTTCAGTCGACGGCATTCCCTTGCGCGAGACCGTTACGCTGGTCACTGAAGAGCTGGAATTACAGATCGGGGTCCTGCACCGTGAGACAATAGCCTTCTTTGTGCTGCCGTCTCTATCCCACACATTGCTCCTGGGTCTTCCGTGGTTGAGGATGCATGAACCTGTCCTGGATTGGCGGACCGGAGACATTCTTCGCTGGGGCTGCGTTTGCCAGACTAGATGTCTTCGTCCAGTACAACCCCTCAAATGCTCGTCTCCTGTCTCGGGCCCTGCGGATTTGCCCTCGGCCTATTGGGCTTTTTCGGATGTCTTTGATAAGAAAGAGGCAGAGGCTCTTCCACCGCACCGGCAATATGATTGCCCCATCGAGCTTGTACCCGGCTTGACTCCGCCCCGGGGGCGAATCTATCCGTTGAGTCCACTCGAGTCCCAGGCCATGTCTGAATATGTACAAGAGAATTTGGCCAAAGGCTTCATCCGAAAGTCATCTTCTCCCGCTGGGGCTGGCTTCTTTTTTGTCAAGAAGAAGGACGGGTCTCTCCGCCCCTGTATTGACTATCGAGGTCTTAACCAGATTACCATCAAGAACAGATATCCTTTACCTCTCATCCCCGAGCTTTTCGACCGGCTACGAGGGGCGCGAATCTTTTCTAAATTGGATCTCCGTGGAGCCTATAATCTCGTCCGTATTCGCTCTGGAGATGAATGGAAGACCGCCTTCAACACCAGGGATGGACACTACGAGTACCTCGTCATGCCCTTCGGGTTGTGCAACGCCCCCGCAGTCTTTCAAGAATTTGTGAACGACATTTTCCGAGACCTTCTGTACTCCAGTGTGGTTGTGTACCTTGACGATATCCTGGTCTTCTCTCCCGATCTGTCCACCCACAGAAGAGATGTCCGCCGAGTACTGTTCCGATTGAGGGAGAATCGCCTGTACGCCAAATTGGAGAAGTGCGCCTTTGAACAGTCCTCCCTTCCATTTCTGGGCTATATCATCTCCGACTCCGGCCTGCGTATGGATCCGGTGAAGGTGTCTGCCGTGCTCAACTGGCCACGTCCCCAAGGGGTGAAAGCCGTTCAGCGATTTCTCGGCTTCGCAAATTATTATCGGCAGTTCATCCCTCATTTTTCCTCATTGGCCGGCTCTATCTCATCTTTGATTCGTAAAGGAGCCAACCCCCACGTCTGGACCCCTGAAGCAGAGGAGGCCTTCCTATCTCTGAAACGAGCATTTGCCACGGCTCCCGTACTCCATCGTCCTGAGGTCAACAAACCGTTTGTCCTCGAAGTGGATGCATCAGCAACTGGAGCTGGAGCGGTTTTGTCTCAAAAATCTTCCTCCGGTAGGCTCGTTACGTGCAGCTTCTTTTCCAAGTCCTTCTCCACCCCAGAGCGGAATTATTCCATTGGGGACCGAGAACTGCTGGCCATCAAGTTAGCTCTAGAGGAGTGGAGATACTTATTGGAGGGCGCCGCACATCCCTTCACAATCTTCACAGACCATAAGAATCTAGCTTATCTTCGGTCTGCACAGAGACTCAACCCACGCCAGGCCAGGTGGTCTCTGTTTTTCGCTCGATTCGATTTTGACCTGCATTTTCGCCCAGGCAACAAAAACCTCAAAGCTGACGCCTTGTCCAGGTCCTTCCTTCCCGCAGATGTCGAAGAGGAACCCACGCATATTTTGGATCCATCCCGGCTCATCACGGTGGCACCACTTTCTCTTCTCTCACCTCCACCTGGCAAGACTTTTGTGCCGGAGAAGGACCGAGGACGAATCCTCCACTGGGGACATGCTTCCAAGCTGGCTGGCCATCTCGGGCTTAAGAAGACACTTCTCCTGGTGTCCCGCTACTACTGGTGGCCGACTCTTCCCCAGGATGTCCGGGATTTCGTCGCCTCCTGTCTCTCCTGTGCCAAGATCAAGGTGCCTAGGCAGCTGCCTTCTGGTCTTCTACACCCGCTTCCAGTACCCTCGTCCCCTTGGCAACACATTGCCATGGACTTTATTACGGACCTGCCCCGCTCTGCCAACTGTACTGTCGTCCTAGTGGTGGTTGATAGGTTTTCTAAGATGGCACACTTCGTTCCTCTTTCCGGCTTGCCATTGGCCCCAGCCTTGGCGAAGATTTTCGTTCAGCACATCTTCCGTCTTCATGGACTGCCCCAACATATTGTTTCTGACAGAGGAGTCCAATTCACCTCTCGGTTCTGGAGAGCCCTATGCAGATCAATGGATATCACTCTCGACTTCTCCTCATCTTACCACCCCCAGTCCAACGGTCAGGCCGAACGGACAAATCAGTGCTTGGTGAACTACCTCCGGCATTTTTCCAATGTCCACCAGAACGACTGGGCTGAACTTCTCCCGTGGGCTGAGTTCGCCTATAATAACCACGTCAGTGAGTCTTCGGGCAAGTCTCCTTTCTTTGTCGTCTACGGGCAACATCCTGGTGTACCTCTTCCGGTTCCCCCTGCCTCGGGTGTACCGGCGGCTGACCTTCTGACCGGGGAATTCTCCAGGATCTGGCAGGAGACCAAGGCCGCTCTCGAGTTGGTACGTAACAGAGTCAAGAGACACGCCGACAAAAGACGCCTGGATGCTCCGCCATATCACCCTGGTGATAAAGTTTGGCTGGCCTCCAAGTTTATTCGCCTCAAGATCCCTTCCCATAAACTGGGTCCCCGTTATATTGGACCTTTTGAGGTCCTCTCCCGTATTAATGATGTCTCCTACAAACTACGGCTTCCTGCCTCTCTCCGTATCCCTAATGCCTTTCATGTGTCCTTGCTAAAACCAGTCATCTTCAATCGTTTCCTTTCTAAGGCCCCTCACTCGCCTCCGCCTGTCTCCGCAGACGATGTATTTGAGGTTAAAGATATTTTGGCCATGAGGAAGCAAAAGGGGAGAACCTTTTTTTTGGTTGATTGGAAGGGCTTTGGTCCCGAGGAGAGGTCCTGGGAGCCCCAAGAGAACATCCAGGCCCCTCGAATCTTGGCTAAGTTTTTTTCCGGACTGCGGAGGGAGGCGCGTAAGGAGGGGGGTACTGTCACGCGGCGGCTGCCGCGCACTCCTCTCTTTGCCTCCTCCCGGCCGCAGCTTACCCATCCTCCGGTGTCCTGCTCCTCTCTGCGCCGGCGGCCGCGGTCTTCTCCGCGGTCCTCCCCGGCGACTCTTCTCTGTCCGGCGGTCTCCTCCGTCTGGTCTTCCGGACCGCGCCGGGTGCACGCTCCCGCTCCTCCTGCTCGGCGGGCGCGCGCACATACTGTGCCTGGGCACGCGCGCGCCTCCTCCTCCTCCTCCTGAGGACGCGCGCCTGCTCCTCCTCCACTTTAGGTCACGACCCGGAAGTCCTCCTACTAGCCCCTATATCTGGCCGCCTCTTCCTGCCAGCGGTGCCTGAGTATCACTGCTTTTCCCTAGTGATTCTGGCCGCCCTCTATGCACGCTATCGCGTCCTGTCCATCCGTTGCTCGTTCACCTCTCCATTTTTCCTCTCTCCTAGGTCCTGTGTCTCCCAACCGTGCCCGCCTGTCCTGTGTCTCCCAGCCGTGCCCGCCTGTCCTGTGTCTCCCAGCCGTGCCCGCCTGTCCTGTGTCTCCCAGCCGTGCCCGCCTGTCCTGTGTCTCCCGGCCGTGCCCGCCTCTCCTGTGTCTCCAGGCCGTGCCCGCCTCTCCTGTGTCTCCAGGCCGTGCCCACCTATCTCGTGTCTCTAAGCAGTGCCCGTCTGTCCTGTGGTTCCCAGCCGGTACCATCAGTCCTGTATCCCCAACTCGGCTCTAGCTGTCTGTCTGTCGTTACTTCCCAGGGTACCAGCTGCCGTGGTAATAGTTACCCGCGGGCTTGCCCCAAACGCTCCCTGTATAGGGGGTGGTCCACCTGGTCAGCTCGCCCCCGGGAGGTTCGTTGCCACGGTCTAGCGGGTCCACCCCAGGTGTACCTTACATTATCAGAGGGAAGGGGTTTCTTAATAAGTCAGTCACCAGTCCAAGCATCCATCACCATACACACAGCAGCAGTATGAAAATACTAGCGCATGGCGGAACGGCCATGCGCACATTTTATAGCGTACGGGACCTGCTGGAAATCTCCAGGTCTCCAAAAGGAGCCAATAGGATCCGGAGCGGGACCTGAGCACCTGACTCCCGAACTTCAATGGGAGCTCGTCCCGTGAGCATGCTCAGATGACGGAACAAAGGACTTAGCCTCTGGAGATAAATGTGAGAATCTGGATTCCTGCCTATGCATGGTAGAAACCAGAATCCTAACATTACCCCCCTCTTAGGGCCCCCTCCCTGAGCCTTCCGGGCCAACAACCTGTGCCCTACGGTGGCATAGGGCTCAAACTCGTCCGAAGGCGAGCTTGGTGTCCTGGTAGGTGTTACAGAGACCCAGGACACTTGGAAGGCATCAGAGGAATCAAGGTCACCAGGTTTCAGAAGGGAAACCTGGGAAATGGCGGGAGCGGGCGCTGTAGCAGAGTGCCGCCGTGAATCGGCAACCGTCACCACTTTCCGCCTAGGAAGGGTGTCCAGAACACATGAGGTACAGGCCTGGATAAACTTTTTGATGTCCCGTGCCCTATGGGGCCACCAATACGCTCCAGCCAATAGCTTTAGGACTTGCATGTAGCCCCAATGGTGGTGCGTATTGGATGCATGTGCCCAGGTAAGGACCTGAGCCCTAAGGTGAGGAGGAAAAAAAGTCTCGTTGTGCGACTCAGACTCTGACCATTGCGGGGAGCTGGCTTCCGGAGAAACCGCACACACCTGGTGACAACCACAAACCGATTCCTGGTCCGAATCTGCATTAAGATTGGTTCGAGACACCTCCATAGGCTCAGGGGGTAGAACCTCGGGCTCAGAGAACTCAAGAGTTTCAAAAATTTTAGGAGCTGAGACAGCTCCTCGCTTGGAATGAGCCCGCTCCATACCGCACTCCGAAAAACGGAGATCGATACGTGAGAAGACGGCAATTAGCTCCTCCAAGCTAGTGGGGATGTCTCTAGTGGAGAGAGCATCCTTCACGTGCTCTGCTAGACCTCGCCAAAAGATGGGGATAAGGGCCTTGTCGGACCATTCCAACTCGGACGCCAGTGTCTGAAAACGGACGGCATACTGGCTAAACTAGAGTGACCCCTGAGTAAGGGCGTGTAGCTGCAGAGACGTGTCGTGCATGACCCGCGGACCAAGAAATACTTGCTTGATAGCAGTTAGCAAGTTGGCAGCGGTCCGAATCTCGGGGTCACCACGTTCGCATAAAGGCGTAGCCCATTCTAAGGCCTTGCCTGACAGTAAGGAGATAACAAAGGCCACCTTAGCCCACTCTGTAGGGAATTGCGCAGCCAGCAGCTTCAGGTGTATTGAGCACTGGCTGAAGAAACCCCTGCAGGAGGCGCCATCCCCAGAGAATTTATTGGGAGGCGGGTAACTGTCGGCGCACATGAGACCATGGACATATGCCCTACCACATCTGTGAGTGCCTGGATAGCAGCGTCTGTGGCCTGCGCAGCTGCGAGAGCCCTCTCAAGGGTGACCAAGCGAGTCTCGAGCTGACGCACACACTGGAGAAGTTGCTGCTGTTCTGCCATCTCTAGCCAGACCCTGGCGCTAGTATTATGTTAGGAGTGGCGGAAGGCACTAAATAAAAAATAAAGTGCCTTCGCCACTCGGGGTCCACTGTGCGGTGGATGGAAAAACCGCTGCTAAAGAGGGAGAGCACTGTGGCGGTAATGTGCACAGGGTTTAACTGCACCCAGTGCACTAAAGCAAGCTCTGTTCTTCCGCCATTTCAAGGCCACTGCTGAGCGTTCTCATTCCGGAAACGTGTAAGGCGATTTTTAGTTGTCTTCGGAGCTACATTGAGTTTCCCACCACGGAGGCGGAATGGAGCAAGATCGCCAACGATTTTGATCAGCTGTGGCAGTTCCCAAACTGTGGTGGGGCTTTGGACGGTAAACATGTCCGTATAACTCAACCACCTAACAGCGGATCATATTTCTTCAACTGCAAGGGCTATTTCAGCATCATACTGATGGCCCTTGTAAACGCAAACTATGAATTCATTTATGTTGACGGAATGAATGGAAGGGTTTCCGATGGAGGAGTTTTGGAGAATACGTTTTTTGGAGAGCGTTTGTATAACTGTGAACTTAACTTGCCTCCCAACTCAAACACTAGAGGAAACCTTAACTTTGTTTTTATTGGCGATGAGGCCTTCCCGCTTCATCCCAATCTTATCAAACCTTTCCCTCAAAAAACTCTCACACCGGAACGGAGAATTTATAATTACCGTTTATCAAGGGCACATCGTGTTGTGGAGAATGCCTTTGGAATCATGGCTAATCGCTTTCGGGTTTTGCACACACCCATTAACATGAAACTTGAGTCTATTGACTCTGTTGTTTTGACCTGTTGTGTGCTTCACAATTTTCGGGATCCGGCGGGATTCTATTTCATATAGTCCTCCTGGCTTTGTGGACTCTGTGAACCCTAACGGAGAAGTTCAGCTCGGCGAATGGCGGGCAAACGAACACACAATTGCTGGCCTTCGGCCTTTGGGACCTGGAAGAAACACACTGGATGCGAAGACCTGCAGAGACAATTACCGTTCTTATTTTAACGGTCCCGGTGCTGTTAATTGGCAGCACCAGAACTTATAGTGGACTACTACTTATATAGTTAACAGTTCTTTTATTTTTGTACATATTTGGATAATATAATGTGTTTTTTGCTTATGGATAATTATGTTTCTCTTTATTATTTTTACAGTTTTCTAATGCTTTGTCTAATAAACTTGTTTTTTACGTCACAAAACCTTGGTTTCTCATTGTTTCTTTTTGTAAGGACCCTTATTATTCTTAATATTTTCATTGGCTTATACGTGGTACTGGAATCCGTGGGACTTTGTGTCGCCTCAGGCCAAGTGTATAGTTTGAGAATATTAGGGGTACTAGAACAGAGCCTTGGGGGACTCCCAACAGAGAGAGGGTGGGATGAGACGGAAGTGTGGGAGTGGGACACGTTGAATGTACGGTTGGAAATGGCGAGGTTTTTAATGCCAAAGTAGGAGAGGATCTGTATTAGGAGGCAGTGGTCAACTGTCAATTTTGTACAATGGTCAATTTTGGTCAGGGCTGTCTCTGTAGCGTCATGGGGGCGGAAACCATATGGTAGATTGTCAAAGAGCATGTTAGACGAGAGATGGGAGGAAAGTTCAGCGTGGACATGCTGCTCTTAAACCAACGTATCCTCCATTGTAAACCGATATATACATAAAAACATACATATTCCTATACATACACATCTACACAAACACACATATACACACACCCACATATGCACAAACTTACAGACATACATGTAAAGTTGTGGCCAAAAGTATTAAAACCACCACAATTTTGTCAGATAATACTCAGTTTCTTCCTGAAAATGATTGCAATCACAAATTCTTTGGTATTATTATCTTCATTTAATTTGTCTTAAATGAAAAAACAC
This sequence comes from Dendrobates tinctorius, assembly GCF_039654945.1. Lineage (NCBI taxonomy): Eukaryota > Metazoa > Chordata > Amphibia > Anura > Dendrobatidae > Dendrobates > Dendrobates tinctorius. Next base: position 31,607,727 of record NW_027361703.1, on the reverse strand, counting down.
AAAAGAGAATGAAGCAAAAAGCAAAACATTGATCATTTCACACAAAACTCCAAAAATGGGCCAGACAAAAGTATTGGCACCCTCAGCCTAATACTTGGTTGCACAACCTTTAGCCAAAATAACTGAGACCAACCGCTTCATGTAACCATCAATGAGTTTCTTACAATGCTCTGCTGGAATTTTAGACCATTCTTCTTTGGCAAACTGTTCCAGGTCCCTGATATTAGAAGCGTGCCTTCTCCAAACTGCCATTTTTAGGTCTCTCCACAGGTGTTCTATGAGATTCAGGTCTGGACTCATTGCTGGCCACCTTAGAAGTCTCCAGTGCTTTCTCTCAAACCATTTTCTAGTGCTTTTTGAAGTGTGTTTTGGGTCATTGTCTGCTGGAAGACCCATGATCTCTGAGGGAGACCCAGCTTTCTCACACTGGGCCCTACATTATGCTGCAAAATTTGTTGGTAGTCTTCAGACTTCATAATGCCATGCACACGGTCAAGCAGTCCAGTGCCAGAGGCAGCAAAGCAACCCCAAAACATCAGGGAACCTCCGCCATGTTTGACTGTAGGGACCGTGTTTTTTTCTTTGCCTCTTTTTTTCTCCTGTAAACTCTATGTTGATGCCTTTGCCCAAAAAGCTCTACTTTTGTCTCATCTGACCAGAGAACATTCTTCCAAAATGTTTTAGGCTTTTTCAGGTAAGTTTTGGCAAACTCCAGCCTGGCTTTTTTATGTCTCGGGGTAAGAAGTGGGGTCTTCCTGGGTCTCCTACCATATAGTCCCTTTTCATTCAGACGCCGATGGATAGTACGGGTTGACACTGTTGTACCCTCTGTGACGACTCCTGGAGTGGACCCTCTGGGTCGTGACACCAACCCTCCCAGGGCGAGCTGACCTAGTGAAGACCACCCCCTATACAGGGAGTGTCAGGGGCAAGCCCCAGGGGGTGAGGCATCACGATTGCTGGCACCAGGCGGCCGGCTCACAGGAGACACGAGTGGGTGAGTGTGTCTGCAGGAATGTGTAAAGCATGGACACGGGAACACGTGGTATACAGAGACTTCGTATGTCCGGGTGTGAGTGAAGCAGGATGCGTGCAAGGAGCACGTCAGCACTGAGTCAGGCAGCAGGTGTGCCAGGAGGTGTAACAGAGTAAAAGACTGAGTACAGGATCAGAGCATGTGCCAGGAGGCACAACTGAGTATGAGACAAAGCACAGGGTCCGAGTGTGTGCCAGGAGGCACAACTGAGTATAAGACAGAGCACGGAATCAGAGTGTGTGCCAGGAGGCACAACTGAGTATAAGACAGAGCACGGAATCAGAGTGTGTGCCAGGAGGCACAACTGAGTATAAGACAGAGCACGGAATCAGAGTGTGTGCCAGGAGGCACAACTGAGTATGAGACAGAGTACAGGATCAGAGCATGTGCCAGGAGGCACAACTGAGTATGAGACAGAGTACAGGATCAGAGCGTGTGCCAGGAGGCACAACCAAGTACAAGGCAGAGTGCAAGTTCAGAGCGTGTGCCAAGAGGCACAACCGAGTGCAAGGCAGGGGACCTGAATACAGCGCACAGCCAGGAAGGGACACGGCAGACCAAGCCAGGAAGCACAACAATAATCAGGCACCTCCCCTAGGAAGAGGTAGCCTGATATAGCACATGATCACGAGAGCTTCCTGGGTCAAGTCCTCCAGTACCATAGAGAGGACTGACCTGGAGACCGAACTGAGAAAAGCGCGCAAGCGCAGACATAGCATGGAGGAGACAGGGACCTAGGTACGAGAGGTGCGCGTGCACACCCGGCGGGACCCCCGGAGTGACCGCGGCTCCGGAAGAGAGGACGTCGGGACCAAGGTCCCGCCCCCAGGTGAGCGCGGCGTGACACCCTCGGACTGCAGGGCAGCTTGAACTTGTTTGGATGATAGTCGAGGTTCTTTATCCAACATCCGCACAATCTTGCATTGAAATCTAGGGAGGTTAGCCACAGTGCCATGGGCTTTAAACTTCTTGACACTGCGCACGGTAGACACAGGAACATTCAGGTCTTTGGAGATGGACTTGTAGCCCTGAGATTGCTCATGCTTCCTCACAATTTGGTTTCTCAAGTCCTCAGACAGTTCTTTGGTCTTCTTTCTTTTCTCCATGCTCAATGTGGTACACACAAGGATACAGGACAGAGGTTGAGTCAACTTTAATCCATGTCAACTGGCTGCAAGTGTGATTTAGTTATTGCCAACATCTGTTAGGTGCCACAGGTAAGTTACAGGTGCTGTTAATTACATAAATTAGAGAAGCATCACATGATTTTTCGAACAGTGCCAATACTTTTGTCCACCCTCTTTTTTATGTTTGGTGTGGAATTATATCCAATTTGGCTTTAGGACAATTCTTTTTGTGTTTTTCATATAAGACAAATTAAATGAAGATAATAATACCAAAGAATTTGTGTTTGAAATAATTTTCAGGAAGAAACTGAGTATTATCTGACAAAATTTCAGGGGTGTCAATACTTTTGGCCACAACTGTATATAGTCACATGGATATATGTCGATTTACAAAAAGAGATATATATATATCCATTCACTAAACATCCTTCATACAGCATCGCAGTGTTATATAGATGAAGCATCAATTTCAGGACGCAATTGAGTCGCAGTAATGAAATGAGATCACTGTCGAGGCTTTTAGGGAATGCATTAGCGTTCTCTAATAGCCACCGCACGTCATTAACACTGGGCAGAGCTGGTGCATCGTGGGTGTGTCTAAGAACGCTATTGCGGCCTAGTCTGTTTACTGAGGCGTTAAAATGGCGGCCAGGCGACGTGCATCACCGTGGGGGGAGGCTGAGGTGCGTTACCTCATAGAAGAAATGCAAGCACGAGACTATGAGTGTGCAGAATACTATGACCATCCGGTTCTGCACAAGCAGGCTGCGCTGCGCAGGATTAAGCGTGGCCTGGCAACACAGTTCGGCATTCACCGCTCCACCACGCAGATCTGGAAAAAACTGGCAGTTCTGCGTTACAGATTGCGGGACCGCCTTGCCAGCATACGCTCAGAGAGCGCATCCCATCGAGGTGAGTGTTGTTATACATAGCCGTCATTTGCCTCCATCATCAGCACTCACTGCACTTGTGAGATATAAATGGCAGAGGCCTTGTGCTGCGCCTGTCACATCGCTGATCTGACACATCGCTGTGTAATGTGCGAGATCGGCGATCTGATACATGCCATCGATGACACCCCCCGGACAATGTAATATTGAAAAAATTAAAAAAAGTGAATAATGTAAAAGAAAAAAAAAATATATAAAGAAAAAAGAAATGGAAGCCACCATAATATTATTTGGAGCATTATTTGGGGCCATCATACACTGGAGCATCATCCATGAGTCCCATCATATACTGTTGCATTACAAATGTGGGACATCCGAAACTGGAGCAGCATGTACGGGGCCCATTATACACTGGAGCTTAAGTAATGGGGAACATTATATATGGAACATTCTTTGGGCCCATCAGACACTGGAGCATCATCCATGAGGCCCTTCATATACTGGAGCATTCAAAAAGGGCCAGATAATATTTGGAGCATTATTTGGGGCCATCATACACTGGAGCATCATCCATGAGGCCCATCATATACTGTAGCATTACAAATGGGGGACAATCCGATACTGGAGCAGCATGTACGGGGCCCATTATACACTGGGGCATAAGAATGTTCTTTATCCAACATCCGCACAATCTTGCATTGAAATCTCTTGTCAATTTTTCTTTTCCGTTGACATACAGGGAGGTTAGCCACAGTGCCATGGGCTTTAAACTTCTTGATGACACTGCGCACGGTAGACACAGGAACATTCAGGTCTTTGGAGATGGACTTGTAGCCTTGAGATTGCTCATGTTTCCTCACAATTTGGTTTCTCAAGTCCTCAGACAGTTCTTTGGTCTTCTTTCTTTCCTCCATGCTCAATGTGGTACACACAAGGACACAGGACAGAGGTTGAGTCAACTTTAATCCATGTCAACTGGCTGCAAGTGTGATTTAGTTATTGCCAACACCTGTTAGGTGCCACAGGTAAGTTACAGGTGCTGTTAATTACACAAATTAGAGAAGCATCACATGATTTTTTGAACAATGCCAAAACTTTTGTCCACCCTCTTTTTTATGTTTGGTGTGGAATTATATCCAATTTGGCTTTAGGACAATTCTTTTTGTGTTTTTTCATTTAAGAGAAATTAAATGAAGATAATAATACCAAAGAATTTGTGTTTGCAATCATTTTCAGGAAGAAACTTACCGTATATACTCGTGTATAAGCCGAGATTTTCAGCCCATTTTTTGGGCTGAAAGTCCCCCTCTCAGCTTATACACGAGTCATATACCGGGGGGATTGGCAGGGGAGGGGGAGCGGGGATGTCAGATCATACTCACCCTTCTCTGCAGCTCCCCTGCTTGTTCTATGTTGTCGGCGCTGCTCTCTTCCTGCTTCAGCTGTCAAATGGTACCTGCTCATTAAATATGCGCATATTTAATGAGCGGGTACCACGTGACCGCTGAACCAGGAAGAGAGCAGCGCCGACAACATGGAACAACAAGCAGGGGAGCTGCAGAGACAAGCGCCAGGACCCGGTGAGTATGAAGGGGGGTTTGGGAGGCATAGTCACCTGTCCCTACGCTCTGCTGTCTTGCGTCCTCTGCAGTGACATTCAGGTCAGAGCAGGGGGCAGCGACTGAGGTGAGTATACAGGTTTTTGTTTTTTTTTGTAAGGGAGGCAGCGGCAGCAGCAACATGATGGGGCCACTCACTGTGCAGCAAAGCTGGGGCCACTCACTGTGCAGCAAAGCTGGGGCCACACACTGTGCAGAAAAGCTGGGGCCACTCACTGCAGCAAAGCTGGGGCCACTCACTGTGCAGAAAAGCTGGGGCCACTCACTGTGCAGCAAAGCTGGGGCCACTCACTGTGCAGCAAAGCTGGGGCCACTCACTGTACAGCAAAGCTGGGGCCACTCACTGTGCAGCAAAGCTGGGGCCACACACTGTGCAGAAAAGCTGGGGCCACTCACTGTGCAGCAAAGCTGGGGCCACTCACTGTGCAGAAAAGCTGGGGCCACTCACTGTGCAGCAAAGCTGGGGCCACACACTGTGCAGCAAAGCTGGGGCCACTCACTGTGCAGAAAAGCTGGGGCCACTCACTGTGCAGAAAAGCTGGGGCCACTCACTGTGCAGCAAAGCTGGGGCCACTCACTGTGCAGCAAAGCTGGGGCCACTCACTGTGCAGCAAAGCTGGGGCCACTCACTGTGCAGAAAAGCTGGGGCCACTCACTGTGCAGATAACTGGGGCCACTCACTGTGCAGCAAAGCTGGGGCCACTCACTGAGCATAACTGGGGCCACTCACTGTGCAGAAAAGCTGGGGCCACTCACTGTGCAGATAACTGGGGCCACTCACTGTGCAGATAACTGGGGCCACTCACTGTGCAGAAAAGCTGGGACCACTCACTGTGCAGCAAAGCTGGGGCCACTCACTGAGCATAACTGGGGCCACTCACTGTGCAGCAAAGCTGGGGCCACTCACTGTGCAGCAAAGCTGGGGCCACTCACTGTGCAGAAAAGCTGGGGCCACTCACTGTGCAGCAAAGCTGGGGCCACTCACTGTGCAGAAAAGCTGGGGCCACTCACTGTGCAGAAAAGCTGGGGCCACTCACTGAGCATAACTGGGGCCACTCACTGTGCAGAAAAGCTGGGGCCACTCACTGTGCAGATAACTGGGGCCTCTCACTGTGCAGAAAAGCTGGGGCCACTCACAGTGCAGATAACTGGGGCCACTCACTGTGCAGAAAAGCTGGGACCACTCACTGTGCAGCAAAGCTGGGGCCACTCACTGAGCATAACTGGGGCCACTCACTGTGCTGAAAAGCTGGGGCCACTCACTGTTCAGATAACTGGGGCCACTCACTGTGCAGCAAAGCTGGGGCCACTCACTGTGCATAACTGGGGCCACTCACTGTGCAGAAAAGCTGGGGCCACTCACTGTTCAGATAACTGGGGCCACTCACTGTGCAGCAAAGCTGGGGCCACTCACTGTGCATAACTGGGGCCACTCACTGTGCAGAAAAGCTGGGGCCACTCACTGTGCAGAAAAGCTGGGGCCACTCACTGTGCAGCAAAGCTGGGGCCACTCACTGTGCATAACTGGGGCCACTCACTGTGCAGAAAAGCTGGAGCCACTCACTGTGCAGAAAAGCTGGGGCCACTCACTGTGCAGCAAAGTTGGGGCCACTCACTGTGCATAACTGGGGCCACTCACTGTGCAGAAAAGCTGGGGCCACTCACTGTGCAGAAAAGCTGGGGCCACTCACTGTGCAGCAAAGCTGGGGCCACTCACTGTGCATAACTGGGGCCACTCACTGTGCAGAAAAGCTGGGGCCACTCACTGTGCAGAAAAGCTGGGGCCACTCACTGTGCAGAAAAGCTGGGGCCACTCACTGTGCAGATAACTGGGGCCTCTCACTGTGCAGAAAAGCTGGGGCCACTCTGTTCAGATAACTGGGGCCACTCACTGTGCAGCAAAGCTGGGGCCACTCACTGTGCATAACTGGGGCCACTCACTGTGCAGAAAAGCTGGGGCCACTCACTGTGCAGAAAAGCTGGGGCCACTCACTGTGCAGCAAAGCTGGGGCCACTCACTGTGCATAACTGGGGCCACTCACTATGCAGATAACTGGGGCCACTCACTGTGCAGAAAAGCTGGGGCCACTCACTGTGCATCATAACTGGGGCCACACACTGCAGATAACTGAGGCCACTCACTCTGCACCCTCGGCTTATACACGAGTCAATAAGTTTTCCCAGTTTTTTGTGGCAAAAATAGGGGGGTAGGCTTATACTCGGATCGGCTTATACTGGAGTATATACGGTAGTATTATCTGACAGAATTGCAGGGGTGTCAATTCTTTTGGCCTCAACTGTAGGAGGTTATGTGAGGGTTCTTATGGTTTATAGGAGGCGATGTGAAGGCTCATGCTGTATTTAGGATGCTATGTGAGGGCTCATAATATATAAAGGAGTCTATGTGGTGGGCTCATGCTGCATATAGAGAGATTATGTGGGGTTCAAACTGTGTATTAGGGCTATGTAGGGGCTCATACTTTATATAGAATGTTCGGGCAAGGAGTGGTAGGAGGAGCTGCCAGATATAGAGACTGCTGACATGAGATAGACCTGGGAACCTAATCTCTGCAAGGCACAGCAGGGTTATTTTCCTGCAGAGACCGGCCATGCCACTCTAATGCAAACCACTCTAAGATCCAGCGGTGCTGCAAGAGGCAAAACTCAGTGATGTCCACGGTGCATAGGGTAGTGCTGAGGAGGCATACAGGTTACCTGTAAAAACCCTGCTGGCATCACTGCATAGCCTCCCATCCCCCGCACACCAACTTACTCACTGCTCCAGTCCTTGCTGTGTGTTCTGTCTGCTGCCAATGTGGTATCGGCAGGTACGCGGGATGCAGTGACGAGACGCGAGACTTTATGCTTTTGGTGATAACTTTTTATAAGTATAGATCAGGTGACTAGTCTAAGCAGCCAAACGGGTAACAGGGATTGTCCTAGCAGGGACTCAACACAAGCAAACACGGATATATATGAACACGACTACCCCGGCAATGGCCGGTCACTATAAGGTCGCGGTATGGCCGACTACGGGTCCTTAGTTAAATAATGACACTTATCCGTCCTGACGTCTTCGGCGTCCTGGGTGATGGTTCTTTGGCGTAGCAGCCGCTGGGCCCAGCTGCTGAAGAACTGGCGAAGTCTTCGAGCGTTCCGACGCTCAGGCGAAGCAGGGGCACAACAGGCCCCGGAAAAGTTCTTGGACAGATGGGTCGCATTCCCCGGACGGGGGTAAGCGGTCGCGAAGCGGGGTGGCGATTGACAAGCCACCAGCACAGCCAGAGGCTGTAACAGGGAGTCCACGGCGGGCGACGGCCCGACTCTTGCCACGGACTGGAGCGGGGAACTAGTGGCTGCCGTCTGCAGTGAACTGGCCGCAGCCGCGGTCGGGAGCGGGGCGTCTGCGGGCGGCGAGGGGTAGACCACAGCCGAGGGCTGGAGTGAGGCGGCAACAGCCGCGGGTGACCGCGGGCGGGCCGCAGCCGAGGGCTGGAGTGTGGTGGCAACAGCCGCAAATGACCGCAGACAGGCCGCAGCCACGGGCTGGAGTGTGGCGGCAACAGCCACAGGCGTCCGCGGGCAGGCCATGGGTTGAAGCGGAGCAGCGGTTCTCTGACTGCCGACTCGGCGCCGTCCCCCTGCTGTCCAGTGTAAGTGTCCCTCTTGCTTCTGTCCTCCTCTCGGGCCTCTGTACGTCGTTCTGACTCTCACACACTTCCACGGTCTCCTGCTCCTTCTTCCCCGTTCTGCTGACTCACTGTGACTGGCGTTCTCCTCCACTTTTATATCGGCTCCTCCCCCAGCCCATCTGTCTGTCTCAACGGTCCACCCCTGAACTCTGTCCCCCGGAAACAACCTGCCCCGGAACCTAAATGATGGTCCCCTTGGCTCCGGCCCGGACACTCGACGGGGGCCCCTTCTCCCACACTAGCTCCATGGGTGCCTCTTGATTCCTGCCTGTTCTCTGCATGCTTCCTGGCTGTGTGCATAGGGGTTTGGTATTTGCAGGTACGCAGGATGCAGTGACGAGTCGCGAGACAACTTGGTGCTTTCTATAATAACGTTTATAAGACTAGAGGGAACTTTCCTCAGTCATGGCCTGATCAGCAAAAGGGGTAACACGGGTTGCCCTTGCAGGGGCTCTATACAAGCAAACACAAATGGGTAGAACACGACTACTTCCGGGAATAGCCGGTCATTATAGGGCCGCGGTATGGCCGACTATGGGTCCTTAATTATATAGTCAACTTAGCCGTCCAGACATCCCTCGCCATTCGGGATGGTGGTCTTTCGGCGTAGTAGTTGCTCGGCCCAGTTGCTGAGGCGTTGACGAAGTCTTTGAGCGCTCCGGCGTGCTGATGACACTGGAACCCCACGGGTCCCGGCAGAGTCCTTGGACGGATGGGCAGCAGCCCCCGGACTGGGGCAAGCAGCAGCGATGTGGGGTGGCGAAGGACAGGCCACCTGCGCAGCTAACGGCACGGAATCCGTGGCTAGCAGAAGCTCGGCCCCTGCTGCGGACCGGAGCGGGACAGTGGTGGCCGCCAACGGCACTGTACTTGCCGCGGCCACTGGTGAGAGCAGGGCGGCTGCAGGTTGCGGGGAACAGGCCGCGGCCGCGGGCTGTAGCGAGACGGCAGCGGCCGCGGGCGACCGCGGGTAGGCCACAGCCGCGGGCTGAGGTGAGCCGGCAGCGGCCATGGGTTGAACTGGGGCCGCAGTGGCAGTGGGCTGGAGCGGGGCAGCAAGTCTCGGATGATTGTCTTGGCGCCATCCCTCTGGAGTCCTCAGTGAGCGTCTTCCCTGGCACTGGTAAGTCGCTCTAGCTTTCAGTCGCTCCCACGGTCTCCTGCTGCCTCTGTCCCGGTCTGCTGACTTATCGTCCTGGAAATTCCCCACCTCCTTTATACTGGTCCCTCCCCCAGCCCATCTGTCTGTCACAACGGTCCGTCCCCAAACTCTGTCCCCCAGGAACAGTTTCCACCGGAACCCAGTTGACAGTCCCCTTGGTTCCGACTCGGACACTCTGCCGGGACCCCCTCTCCCACACTCCCCCACCCTGTATGCTCGCCAGTCCTCGGGCGAGGGCTTTAGTAGACTCGAGTTAGTCTTTGGAGACGACAGTTCTTGTCGCCATACGAACTGGTCCTGTTCGTAGCGTTCAGGGGGCTTGCCAGCTGTTGACCGCTCAGAGTGTCTAAGTTCGACTGTGGTGGGACGTTCTGGGGTGGTAGATGGGGGTAGGCCGGTCAACACTGGCGGGCTAACTGGGTCTGCTGCAATGTCACTACTTGGAGGGATTGCGGATGTGACTGGGAAGTCCTCTTTGTCATCCAGGTCCCAGACTTGTGACGGGGGGTCGGGGACCTGAGGGATTGGCTCAGGTCGCATGGGATCAGTGGAGGCACAGGGGTGCAACATATTTCGGTGCACAGTCCGAGTGAGAGGTGCGTCGTTTCCTTCGGATTGTATTTCATACACAGGCCTGTCGGGCTTATCCGGTGCAACACTCGGTATGGGTTCTCCTCCCACCATGGTTCTAACTTGTTCTGGGGGCGCTGAACTAGTACGAGTACCCGATCCCCAGTCTGGAAGTCAATTGGTGGGGGCAGCGCTCCCCCGGGTGTTCTAGATCCTGGAGCTTTGTATGGACGATTCGGTGGAGGGTCTGCAGCCGGTACCAGTGGTTTCGGACCCACGAGGAGACTCCGGTCCAGGGTTGGGGTTCCTCCGGGTTTAACTCCACTTCCGTGTGTCAGGATCCTGCCAGCGCCAGCGTGCAGCCTCCGCTGAGCAGGGACTCACCCGCACAGTAGGGGGGCCCAGGGTCAGGTACAGCCAGAAAGTACAGATACACAGGACCTGTGGACGCTGAAGTTTAGCAAGCAGTGAAGGACCTGCGGTCATGTGACTGCAAGGGGGCGGGGCTTAGTGTCCTGCTTTCAGAGATGGCAGGACACTATACAGAGATACTCAGAGTCAGGCAAAACGGAGGTCATACACAGAGATAGCAGTAAAGTACCAGGGATGAGACAGAACGGATAGTCGGGGCCAAGCAGGGGTCGAAACCAAACAGACATAGAAGGTACCAAGCAGAATCCAACAAGCAATATCCAGAGAACAGACTGAGTCATACACAGAGTATCAAGCAACCAGAACACAGCACAAACACACTCAGGGGTCACCACACAATGCCAAGGGCGAACGTATAACTGACAGGGGATGGAAGCTTCCTGGGGCAATAAGAAGCTTTCCCAGAACCAATGAGAGGCCACCATAATAAGTCCCAGGTGTGCAGGTAAGAGTCTGCACTGAGATCAAACCATTAACCCCAGAAGTGCCGGTCCACCAGCACTGGTATCATGATACCGTGATTCCTTTGCCCTCCTGTCCAAACAGCAATGAGTAGGGGGTGTAACCAGTCACTCGGTGCACCCCGTTATTATATACCCACACCAACTCAGGGACGTATTCAGGCCAGCGGGCCTTTCGGTCACTCTCTAGGGTACGCAGCATTTGGATTAGTGTCCGATTGAATCGTTCGCAGGCTCCGTTCCCCTGCGAGTGGTATGGTGTAGTCCGAGACTTATCAATACCGTAGAGATGATGTAGTTCTTCCATGACTCTCCCTAGGAAGCACGCTCCTTGGTCCGAATGTATTGGTTGCGGGCAGCCGTACACTTGGATAAAGTTTTTACAAATCGCATAGGCAGCCGACTCCGCTGTTTGGTCTCGGGTGGGGGTGACCACGGCGAACTTGGTGAAATGATCCACCATAATGAAGCAATGTTCATACCCCTGGTAGGCAGGGCCTATGGTCAGATGTTCCACCGTGAGGAGCTCGAGGGGAGCTGATGTTACAATTGTCTGCACCAGGGCTTGTTGCGCGGGAGGCTTAGCGAGCTCGCATGGGCGTCAGGTTCGGCAAACTTCTTCCACAGCAGCATGCAAGCGTGGATGGTACTCTATCTGCTGCAACCACTGCAAAGTCTTTTGAGCACCAAAGTGAGCCCCCTTTTCGTGGGCTTCCTGAGCCAGTTGGCTGAGATGGGTTCCGGGCATGATCACCTGCCATACTGTTGCAGACGTTGTTCATAACACGGTTCTCCGATATAAAAGTCTCTTTTTGATGACTAGTTTCACCCACTGGCGCAACATCAGCAACATATCCTGGGTCAAAGTCTGTCTCTGTGAGCCAGTGGGCAATTTGCCGGTGGCCACCCATCGGCGCAGGAGTCCAATCTCTCCATCTTCTTGTTGCTGCTGAATCCACTTGTCACGTGGCTGTTCTAATATTCCCCCTAAGGGTCCCGGATAGAGCGCTTCTTGCGCGTTAGCAGTAAGCGCAGCGGTGGTGAGGGCGAACGGCGTCTCGTCCCCTTCTAATTCATCTTCTCGATTCCTCCCTGGGGTGGTGTGTCGGATTCTGGAGAGTGCGTCAGCGTGCACGTTTTCAGCTCCCCGTTTGTAGATGATCTTGTTGAACGTGGCCATCCGAGCCACCCACCGCTGCACTAGGGCTCCCAGTTTGGCATTCTCCAAATGGGCTAATGGGTTGTTATCAGTCCGCACAACGACCTCGGAGCCCGCCAGGTACTCTGCGAACCGCTCCGTCATTGCCCACACTACCGCGAGGAGCTCGAGCTTAAAGGAGCTGTAATTGTCTGGGTTTCGTTCGGAGTAATGCAGCGACCGGCTACCATAGGCGATCACTTTCTCTCGGCCGTCTTGCACCTGTGGCAACACAGCTCCTAGTCCCTGGAGGCTCCCGTCGGTATGCAGGATGAACGGTAGTGAGAAATCCGCATATGCCATTACTGGGGCGTCCGAGAGTGCAGCTTTGAGATCTTGAAATGCATCCTCTTGCGGTTGTTGCCACTGGACCTTCCGTCCATTCGCCCCGGCTGGAGTCCCCTTCAGCAGGTCCTGCAGTGCTCGGGCTCGGCGTGCAAAATTCTTCACGAACCGACGGTAGTAGTCGGTCAACCCCAGGAAGACCCGCACGTCTTTGACCGTTTCGGGGGTAGGCCACCCCTGGATGGCAGCAACCTTTTCCAGGGATGGTCTGACACCCTCCGCCGAGACGGTATGCCCCAGATATTCGATCTGGGTGCGGAACAGGTGGCATTTCTGGGGCTTTACCTTCAACCAGTACTTCTACACCCGGCCGAGCACCTGCCCCAACCGCCGCAGGTGGTCCTCAAACGTGGCGGAATAGATAATGATATCGTCCAGGTATATCAACCTGGCTTCAAAGTTGAGGTCTCCTAGACACCGCTCCATCATCCGCTGGAAGGTTCCTGGGGTGTTGGCCAGCCCGAACGGCATCCAATTAAACTCGTACAGTCCCATGGGAAGGATAAATGCCATCTTGGCTCTGTCTTCCTCCGACATCGGCACCTGCCAGTACCCACTGGCCAGGTCTAGAGTCGAAAAGTATGTCGCGTTCCCCAAGGCGGACAGAGACTCTTCTATGCGGGGCAGTGGATACGAATCCTTGATGGTGCAGGCGTTCAACTTTCGATAATCCACACAAAAATGCAGAGTGCCATCTTTTTTATGAACCAGAACAATGGGGGCTGCCCAGGGGCTCTGGCTGTCTCGTATGACCCCTTTCCGAAGCATTTGAGCTAATAGAGTTTTCACTTCCTGGTATAGCTGCGGTGGTATTTGCCGATATCGCTCCCGGATGGGGGCCGCCCCTGCCGTGGGGATCCCATGCGTGATGGCCGTGGTACATCCAAAGTCATACTCATGACTGGCGAAGACACTGTAATATTGTCCAAGAAGTGTCTCTACCTGGAGAAGTTGGGCTGGCGCTAGGCCGGAAAGTTCGGCCCGCATTCTCTCCAGGATGGCTCGACCTTTCTCCTGGGTCGAGTATACGGCAGTCTGTTGGGTTCGTACCGTTACTTCCCAAGGATCTTCGGGCTGCACCTTCAACTGGACCATGGGGTCCGGCAGCTCCTCCAAAGGCCTCACTAGTTTGGCCATTTCGGCCCGCGGCTTCAGGGCAATATCTTGGTCTTCCAGGTTGACACAACGCACCAGGACGGTCCCTTCTCGCACCATGGCCAGGGAGCGGGCTACTAGTATGCCAGGGTGCAGGCGCTCTGAGTAGCATGGTTCCACCTGCACCTCCACGCCTTCCAGTGGCATCGGGGCGTGGATCGGCAGGGTCACCACCGTCTGCCCTGGAGGAAGCACGAGCGGGGGAGCCGCCGGGGCGGCGACTTTGCCCAGCGCCTCACCCTCCTGGCACTCCTGGAGCACTTACGACTCCCACACCAACTGCTGGAAGACCTGCCCTTGGGCCGTGCGAGAACCCCAGTGGCTCAGAGTCTCTTGTGTGGGCTCATTGAGGAGGAGGTTGCCGAACTCTTGTAGTATGTTCATACCCAGAGTAACCGGATGTTTGCTGCTTGTGTCTCCCCGGGTCAAGACCATTCCCCGGTGGCCGAGTGATTTGCCGCTTATCGAAATCTGCATCCAGGCTACTCCGATGACAGGAATTGGTAGCTGGTTGGCGGCTACCAACTTTATCACGGTCCCCCACTGAGGTCTCACTGCCTCGGGAAAATGCTGCCAAAAGTAAGTCTCTGGCATGGTTGTTACTTGCGATCCTGTATCTACTAGGCATCGTACGGCACAGCCTTTAATCTCTACCCATACCACTGGGCACCGCGCGGCCAGGTCTTCATGACTCCCTCCACCTCGTGTGGTGGGCTCCGGGCATCGGCTCAGGGTTTTCTGCTCTTCTTGGCCAGCAGGGCAGGTTCCCCCTGGAACGCAGGCACTCTCGGGCGGAGTGCCCCAATTTTCCACAATCGTAACATGCGAATGGTCGCGGGGACCAACTTGGTCGAGGGCCGCGATGGTTGATGCCTCCTATTCCCGAACCCGTGCTTCCTTCCCTATTTTGGAAAAGGTCAAATGTGGGTCCACTCGCACCCGCTCTTGCAAAGCCTGTCTTGTCAAGTGGTCATGTAACCCGGTCACTAACAGGTCACGTAATGTTACATCCACGGTCCCCACACCGACTCCACCCTTCCTTTCAATGGCTAAAAACAGTTCCTGCAAAACATTCACATACTGGGTCACTGTTTCCCCCTCTTTCTGCATGCGTCTAAACATCTGGGTTCTCAGTTCCCCCACATCGGTCAGGTCCCCATAGGCCTCTTCTAAGATCTGTAGCACCCTGACGAAGGTGTTTCGCTGCCCCCGGAGCCTCAACATTATCCCGAGCTTCCCCATCCAACACCATCATGGCCACCTCTGCCTCTAGGTCGGGGACAAGTTGATGCATCCTAAATAACCCACGCATATGCTCTGTCCAATTCCACAGCATAGTATTGCTGCTGGAGAACCTGGGTAGATTGCTTAGCATAGCCCCCAAAGAAATACTGCGCCGGGGGCCCTTGTTGTCCGCGCTCGGAGACTGCATCCTGCCGACTACGCCAAATGTGGTACTTGCAGGTATGCAGGATGCAGTGACGAGTCGCAAGACAACGTGGTGCTTTCTATAATAACGTTTATAAGACTAGAGGGAACTTTCCTAAGTCACGGCCTGATCAACAAAAGGGGTAACACGGGTTGCCCTCGCAGGGGCTCTATACAAGCAAACACAAACGGGTAGAAAACGACTACTTCCGGCAATAGCCGGTCACTATAGGGCCGCGGTATGGCCAACTACGGGTCCTTAATTATATAGTCAACTAAGCCGTCCAGACGTCCCTCACCGTTTGGGATGGTGGTCTTTCGGTGTAGTAGTCGCTGGGCCCAGTTGCTGAGGCGTTGACGAAGTCTTCGCGCTCTCCGGCGCGCTGATGACACTGGAGCCCCACAGGTCCTGGCGGAGTCCTTGGATGGGCCGCAGCCCCCGGATGTGGGTTGGCGAAGGACAGGCTACCTGCGCAGCTAACGGCTGCGACGGGGAATCCGCGGCTAGCAGAGGCTCGGCCCCTGCTGTGGACCGGAGCGGGACAGTGGTGGCCACCGACGGCACTGTACTTGCCGCAGCCACTGGTGAGAGCAGGGCAGCTGCGGGTTGCGGGGAACAGGCCGCAGCCGCGGGCTGTAGCGAGACGTCAGTGGGCGAGCGCAGGTAGGCCGCAGCCGCGGGCTGAGGTGAGGCGGCCACGGGTTGAATTGGGGCCGCAGTGGCCGTGGGCTGGAGCGGGGCAGCAAGTCTCGGATGATTGTCTTGGCGCCGTCCCCCTGGAGTCCTCAGTGAGTGTCTTCCCTGTCACTGGTAAGTTGCTCTAGCTTTCAGTCGCTCCCATGGTCTCCTGCTGCCTCTGTCCCGGTCTGCTGACTTATCGTCCTGGGAATTCCCCGCCTCCTTTATACTGGTCCCTCCCCCAGCCCATCTGTCTGTCACAACGGTCCGTCCCCGAACTCTGTCCCCTGGGAACAGTTTCCCCCGGAACCCAGTTGACGGTCCCCTTGGTTCCGACCTGGGCACTCTGCCGGGACCCCCTCTCCCACAGGGGGCGAACTCTCTGGTTCTTATGGAATCAGGGTACACCTGTCTAATGTGTCCCTGGCCAATTACGAAGAGGCCTCTAGTATTTAGGGCAGCTCCACAGTGCTAGCTGCCTGAGCAAAGCTTTAACTCAGTTAGTATCTTGCTGCTGAGTAAGCAAGGTCCTGTCCTATGTTTCGCCTTCTCTGGAGGCTTTATTTCTAGTTTCTGTGTCTCTGTACCTTGCCTAGTACCTCTGTCTGCCCTCCAGGAGGCAGAATATCCTGATTCCTGTACTATAGTTTCTTACCTTGCCTTGTACCTCTCTGTCTGCCCTGTGTCTCAGCCATGCCTGCCTACCCTGTGTCTCAGCCGTGTCTGCCTGCCATGTGTCTCAGCAGTGCCTGCTTGCCCTGTGTCTCAGCCGTGCCTGCCTGGGTACCAGCCGTGCCTGCCGTGCTCACCTGCCTGCCTGTCAGTCGCACCTGTCCAAGTGTCCTGTCCCCCAGTGGGATCAGCAGCCACAGGACACTTGGACACCACCCTGGAGTGGCACCTGGCAGCTACCTGCACAAGCCTGAGCTCACTATCAGAGGCTCCAGCGAAGACCAAGGTAGCTGCATTAGTTACGCCCCTTCCAGGGTAGTCTGGTTTGTGGCACAATCCCCTCGCTCGCGCCAATCAGCCAAGGCACCAGCGTGACAGTACCGCTGTGACGCTATTTGATT
The DNA here is from genome assembly GCF_039654945.1 of Dendrobates tinctorius. Classification (NCBI taxonomy): domain Eukaryota; kingdom Metazoa; phylum Chordata; class Amphibia; order Anura; family Dendrobatidae; genus Dendrobates; species Dendrobates tinctorius. The sequence continues at coordinate 31,590,860 of NW_027361703.1, read as the reverse complement.
CTATAATTTAAGCTATTTTCTGATATACTTGCTTTAAAAATCCCCTACCATTCCTTAACTGCACTGTCTAACTGCTGTTGTATTTTTTCTACAACCTGTGTGATGATGATTTGTTTGAGTACCCCAGTGCATGCTGTGATACTGAAGTGTCATCAGAGCAGGGGGCAGAGACTGCAGTCACAGCCCTTGTCCCCTCCCTGAAATTAAGCATTATTTCAGGGGTGGTACTGTCTGTGCTGTCTCATCCGTGGCCTATCTCCCCCATACTCTGTATCGCCCATGTCTCCCACGTGCTCTGTCTCCCTCCTGGGCTCTATCTCGCCCATGCGCTGTCTCCCCCATGCTCTGTCTCCCCTGAGTGCTGTCTCCCCTGTCCTCTGTCTCCCCTGTGCGCTGTGTGCAGAACAATGTCTCCCAGATGTGCTCTCTGTTGTCTGCTTAGATGAATAATAATAAACTGGGAACAGAGTGGTTTCACTGTTCTCAGCGGTCCAGGAGATTAGTGCCTCTCTCATGTGGCGCCACTGCTCTTTGCCAGGTATAATGACATTGCTCTGTTCTGGCTTATTACTTTTAATCTAAGCAGAGAACAGAGCGCATACAGGGAAGACAATGCGCTACATATATTGCTATCGCACAAGGGAGACAGCGCACGGGGAGAGAGCGCACGGGGGAGACATCAAGGACAGCACAGCCCCTAAAGCAAGCTTCACTGATGACACTTCATTTCAGGGAGTGGCTGTGACAGTGACCGCAGCCTCTTCCCCCTGATGATGCTTCATTTCAGGGAGTGGCTGTGACAGTGACCGCAGCCTCTTCCCCCTGATGACACTCCATTTCAGGTAGGGACTCTGACAGTGACTGCAGCCTCTGCCCCCTGATGATGCTTCATTTCAGGGAGTGGCTGTGACAGTGACCGCAGCCTCTTCCCCCTGATGATGCTTCATTTCAGGGAGTGGCTGTGACAGTGACTGCAGCCTCTTCCCCCTGATGATGCTTCATTTCAGGGAGTGGCTGTGACAGTGACCGCAGCCTCTTCCCCCTGATGATGCTTCATTTCAGGGAGTGGCTGTGACAGTGACCGCAGCCTCTTCCCCCTGATGACACTCCATTTCAGGTAGGGACTCTGACAGTGACTGCAGCCTCTGCCCCCTGATGATGCTTCATTTCAGGGAGTGGCTGTGACAGTGACCGCAGCCTCTTCCCCCTGATGATGCTTCATTTCAGGGAGTGGCTGTGACAGTGACTGCAGCCTCTTCCCCCTGATGATGCTTCATTTCAGGGAGTGGCTGTGACAGTGACTGCAGCCTCTTCCCCCTGATGATGCTTCATTTCAGGGAGTGGCTATGACAGTGACTGCAGCCTCTGCCCCTGATGATGCTTCATTTCAGGGAGGGGCTGTGACAGTGACCGCAGCCTCTTCCCCCTGATGACACTCCATTTCAGGTAGGGGCTGTGACATTGACTGCAGCCTATGCCCAATGATGACACTTCATTTCAGGGAGTGGCTGCAACAGTGACCGCAGCCTCTGCCCCCTGATGATGCTTCATTTCAGAAAGTGACTGTGACAGTGACCACTGCCTCTTCCCCCTGATGATGCTTCATTTCAGAAAGTGACTGTGACAGTGACCACTGCCTCTTCCCCCTGATGACACTCCATTTCAGATAGGGATTGTGACAGTGACCACAACCTCTTCCCCCAGATGATGCTTCATTTCAGGGAGTGGCTTTGACAGTGACTGCAGCCTCTGCCCCTGATGATGATTCATTTCAGGGAGTGGTTGTGACAGTGACCGCAGCCTCTTCCCCCTGATGATGCTTCATTTCAGAAAGTGACTGTGACAGTGACCACTGCCTCTTCCCCCTGATGATGCTTCATTTCAGAAAGTGACTGTGACAGTGACCACTGCCTCTTCCCCCTGATGACACTCCATTTCAGATAGGGATTGTGATAGTGACCACAACCTCTTCCCCCTGATGATGCTTCATTTCAGGGAGTGGCTATGACAGTGACTGCAGCCTCTGCCCCTGATGATGATTCATTTCAGGGAGTGGTTGTGACAGTGACCGCAGCCTCTTCCCCCTGATGACGCTTCATTTCAGGTAGTGGCTGTGACCGTGACTGCAGCCTCTTCCCCCTGATGACACTTCATTTCAGGGAGCAGCTGTGACAGTGACCGAAGCCTCTTCTCCCTGATGACACTTCATTTCAGGTAGGGGCTATGACAGTGACCACAGCCTCTGCCCCTTGATGATGCTTCATTTCAGGGAGGGGCTTTGACTGTGGCACTTTGTTTGAGTATCCCAGCATGCACTGGGAGTGGCTGTGACAGTGACTGCAGCCTCTTCCGCCTGATGACACTCCATTTCAGGGAGTGGCTGTGACAGTGACTGCAGCCTCTGCCTCCTGATGATGCTTCATTTCAGGGAGTGGCTGTGACAGTGACTGCAGCCTCTGCCTCCTGATGATGCTTCATTTCAGGGAGTGGCTGTGACAGTGACTGCAGCCTCTTCCGCCTGATGACACTCCATTTCAGGGAGTGGCTGTGACAGTGACTGCAGCCTCTGCCTCCTGATGATGCTTCATTTCAGGGAGTGGCTGTGACAGTGACTGCAGCCTCTTCCGCCTGATGACACTCCATTTCAGGGAGTGGCTGTGACAGTGACTGCAGCCTCTGCCTCCTGATGATGCTTCATTTCAGGGAGTGGCTGTGACAGCCTCTCCCTACTGATGACACTCCATTTCAGGTAGGGGCTATGACAGTGACCGCAGGCTCTGCCCCCTGATGATGCTTCATTTCAGGGAGGGACTTTAACAGTGACCACTGCCCCCTGATGACACTTTGAGTATCCCAGCATGCACTGAGATACTCATTGAATCTTAATCACATAGGAAGTAGGGGAAAAACATACAATTGCAGCTAGATAGTAGAGTTACAGAATGGTAGGGAATTTTTAAAGCAAGTATGTGAGAAAATACCTTAGATTATAGCATTACTGAAGATAGGGAGTTAGGAGCAAGTTAACTTTGCCTTTGGACCACCTCTTTAATATTATTATATTATTAATATTGAACAGATTTTATTTTAGCCTATTGGTTGGGCCTTCACGACAGTCATGGTCTCTCTCATGGCTCCTTGGTAAAATTAATTGCCCTTCCCTGTCTTAGATGAATGTGATATATAATAATGCGACGTGTGATATTTTTTTCTAAACTTACTGTACATGAGGTTCTGAGCATATGACAATTCAATAGCCGCAGTCACAGGCCAATGTGAATGGACTAAACAAAAATCTTACATTGAAATGCTTATAAAAGAAGAGCTGAAAGCTGCCTGGCCAGACACAGACTGAATTGTTTCTTCACTACACCCATTATATTTTTAACTAAATATTTGATGACCGTGTCAGAAAGTGATTTGAGCTTCCTAAAGTCATTTTCAATAATTCTAAAGGAAATGAATTTCACTGTTTGCACAGAGAGAGGATGAGGATCTACAGAAAAACAATTTAAACCCCATGTATCAGAATGGATATAAATAGATAAAGGCAAGATGAGCTTCAGATAAGCAGGACACTAGTGTTACAGGATGGGCCGACAGAGCAAAAGTAAACTTCTGAAAACTATAAATAAAATATTCTTTCGGCAGTAGCCTGTTTCTTTCTAGTAGACATGTTTTCCTCATTTATTCCCAATATAGAGGTAATGTCAGATCAGGCGCTCTTAAATACCACCTGATCCATGAGTTGCCTACTCTCAAGCCCTTCCCTCCGTGGCTAATTTTCGCTTTTGCACTTTTATTTTTTTCTATCCTTCTTACACGAGCAATACATTTTTGAAGGACACCAGTAAGGCTGAGTTCACACGTAGCGTTTTTTTCACGTTTTCACGCTGGTTTTAAACACGCGATTTTGCCGTGAAAAATAAGCATCCCATGCATTCCTATGGGATTCCGCAATGTTGTGTTTTTTTCCGCGGCGGAATCGCTTTGCGGTAAAAAACGCAGCATGCTCATTAATTTAGCGGAATCGCGGTGATCCCGCACCCATAGGAATGCATTGTTCTGCTTACTTTCCGCATGTGGCTGTGCACACCATGCAAAAAGTAAGCAGGACATTTGCGGATGGTACCCACGGTCCGGAGGAGAGGAGACTGTCCTCCGGGCTCTGGGTACCATATCCCTGTAAAAAATAGAATTAAAATAAAAAATATTGTCATTCTTATCTTCCGACGTCCCACGCAGCCTTCCCGCCTCTCTCCACGCTCTTGTTCCCAGTAATCCTTTGTGAGAATGACTAGCGTTTTGCAAGCGTAATTAGCTTGCAGAATGCTAGCGTTTTTCAAGCGATCTGCAGCATCGCTTGGAGAACTGATTGACAGGTTGGTCACACTCGTCAAACATAGTGTTTGATGAGTGTGACCAATTTTTTACATCCTATCTTTTACTACTGATGCTGCGCAGGCGACATCATCGCGAATGACCGCGAGACGTCACGATCCCGTGAGAACAGATGCCATCGCGGTCATTCTCGCAAAGGATTACTGGGACCGAGAGCGTGGAGAGAGGCAGGAAGGCTGCGTGGGACGCCGGAATGTAAGAATAACAAGACTTTATAATTTTTTTTATCATTTTTTACATCCTATCTTTTACTACTGAGGCTGCCTGCCATTTTTCTGACCCATAGCTTTGTTTTGTAATTGTGTGAGAGCTTGTTTTTATTTAGATTGAGTTGTTGTTTTGGCACAATTTTGGGGTACATATGACATTTTATTCTATGTTTATGGGGGTGAGGTGACTAAAAAACCAGCATTTCTGGTGTTTATAGAACCTTTATTTGTTATTTGTTTTCAGACTAAGCTATTAAACCATCTCCATACCCCCACAGCCAACATATGAGATACATGTACATGAATGTCTTAAAGACATTGATGTGTAACACATTTCAGGTTGCTTTTTAGAACCTATGTGTATTTGAGCAATAACTTTATTTGTGACCTTTATATAACTTGTATTTTCCATTTTTACGGAATTTACCCTCTGCAAGCACCTTAATTATTACTTTTTCCTAAGCTCCAGGCAGTTTGGAGAGTAGCTATTATTATGTCTACCCTACATAGAAAAGAGGAGATTTTGCTGCCATATATAGAAGAGCAGCAGCATGAAGGACATTTTATTTACTATTATGGAACAATAAAAGACTTATTAGAAGCAGAAGCGATGTGCCTATGAGTCCATGCCTTGCTCTTTCTGCATCTGATCCACCCTATCCCTTCTCCCTCTTCATAAACTTCTATGGGAGCAGGTGTAACTTGATCTCTCAGTGAGCTGATCAGGGCAACCACCAGGAATTTCAGGTCCCAATACAGGCAAAATTTTCAGGTCCCCTTGACACTTCCACCCCAGCTCCGCCTCCACCCATCAAACCTTCCACAGTCCCACCGCCCACTCTTGGAAAACCTCCACTTCTGCACCACATCCTCATCAATTACTCAATAATAGTTCCCATTGAACACCATGTCTCATACATAACCAACAGCTTTTGCTTTGGTTAAAAGATTTTTTTCACCTGCCACCACCTCAAGGTAGACTCTTTTGGCAGGGCCAACTCTACTTTAACCCCTTTATACCCAAGGGTGGTTTGCACGTTAATGACGGGGCCAATTTTTACAATTCTGACCACTGTCCCTTTATGAGGTAAATAACTCTGGAACACTTCCATGGATCCCGGTGATTCTGGCATTGTTTTTCTCGTTACATATTGTCCTTCATGATAGTGGTAAAATTTTATTCATATAACTTGCATTTATTTGTGAAAATTTGGCGAAAATTTAGAAAATTTCACAATTTTCCAACTTTGAATTTTTATGCCCTTAAATCACAGAGATATGGCACACAAAAAAATTAATAAGTAAGATTTCCCATGAGGAACCAAAATTCTTTTTCTCATTAGGAAGTTATAAGGGTTAAAAGTTGACCAGCAATTTCTCATTTTTACACCATTTTTTTAACGGACCACATCACATTTGAAGTCACTTTGAGGGGTTTATATGATTGAAAATACCCAAAAGTGAAACCATTCTAAAAACTGCACCCCTGACTGAATTCAAAACCACATTCAAGAAGTTCATTAACCCTTCAGGTGTTTCACAAGAATTTTTTGAATGTTTAAAAAAAATGAACATTTAACTTTTTTTCACAAAAAAATTACCTCAGTTGCAATTTTTATTATTTTACCAAGGGTAACAGGAGAAATTGGACTGCAAAAGTTATTGTGCAATTTGTCCTGAGTACGATGATACCTGATATTTGGGGGGGGACCTCTGTTTCAGCACATGGCAGAGCTTGGAAGGGAAGGAGCGCCGTTTGACTTTTTCAATGCAAAATTGGCTGGAATTGATATCGGATGCCATGTCATGTTTGGAGAGCCCCTGATGTGCCTAAACAGTGGAAATCCCCCACAAGTGACCTTATTTTGGAAGCTAGACCCCCCAAGGAATTTATCTATATGTGTGGTGAGAACTTTGAACCCCCAAGTGCTTCACAGAAGTTTATAACACCCGGGCGTGAAAATAAAAAAATCATTTTTTCCACAAACATGATCTTTTAGTCCACAACTTTTTTATTTTCCCAAGGGTAACAGGAGAAATTGGACCCCAATATTTGTTGTCCAATTTATCCTGAGTACGTTGATACCCCATATGTGGGAGAAAACTACTGTATGAGCACACTTCGGGGCTCGGAAGGGAAGTAGTGATGTTTTGGAATGCAGACTTTGATGGAATTTTGGAAACTAGATCCCCCAAGGAATTTATCTATATGTGTGGTGAAAACTTTGATCCCCCAAGGGCTTTACAGAAGTTTATAATGTACAGCCGTACATTTAAAAAATCTTATTTTTTCTACAAAAATGATCTTTTCACCCCCAATTTTTATTTTCCCAAGGGAAACAGGGCCCCAAAAGTTGTTGTACAATTTGTCCTGAGTACACTGATACCCCATATGTGGGGGTAAACCACTGTTTGGGCGCATGGCAGAGCTTGGATAGGAATGAGCGCCGTTTGACCTTTTTCAACGCAGAATTGGCTTAAAGCCATATCGCATTTGGAGAGCCCCTGATGTGCCTAAACAGTGGAAACCCTCCACAAATGACACCATTTTGGAAACTAGACCCCCCAAGGAACTTATCTAGATGTGTGGTGAGAACTTTGAACCCCCAAGGGCTTCACATAAGTTTATAGCGTACAGCCGTAAAATTAAAATATCATATTTTTTCCACAAAATGATCTTTTCATCCCCAATTGTTGTTTTTACAAGGGAAACAGGACACCAAAAGTTATTGTGCAATTTGTCCTGAGTACACTAATACCCCATATGTGGGGGTAAACCACTATCTGGGCGCATGGCAGAGCTTGGAAGGGAAGGAGCGCCCAGACAGGAATTGAGATCGGGCACCATGTCACGTTTGGAGAGCCCCTAATGTACCTTAACAGTGGAAACCCCCCAGAAGTGACTCCATTTTGGAAACTAGACCCCCCAAGGAACTTATCTAGATGTGTGGTGAGCACTTTGAACCCCCAAGTACTTCACAGAAGTTTATAACACCGAGGCGTGAAAATAAAAAAAATCATTTTTACCACAAACATGATCATTCAGTCCCCAAAATTTTATTTTCCCAAGGGTAACAGGAGAAATTGGACCACAAAAGTTGTTGTCCAATTTGTACTAAGTACGCTGATACACAATATGTGGGAGTAACCACCGTTTGACTTTTTCAACCTAAAATTGGCTAGAATTGAGATCGGATGCCATGTCGCATTTAACGAGCCCCTGATGTGCCTAAACAGTGGAAACCCCCACAAGTGACCCAATTTTGGAAACTAGACCCCCTAAGGAACTTATCTAGATGTGTGGTGAGCACTTTGAACTCCCAAGTGTTTCACTAAAGATTATAATGCCAGGGCGTGAAAATATAAAATCCTATTTTTTTCCCACAAAAATGATCTTTTAGTCTCCAATTTTTAATTTTCCCAAGGGTAACAGGAGAAATTGGACCCCAAAAGTTGTTCAATTTGTCCTGAGTACGCTGATAACCCACATGTGGGAGAAAACTACTGTTTGGGCACACATCGGGGCTTGAAAGGGAAGTAGTGACGTTTTGGAATGCAGACTTTAATGGAATGGTCTGAGGGTGTCATGTTCCGTTTGCAGAGCCCCTGATGTGCCTAAACAGTAGAAATCCCCACTAGTGACCCTATTTTAGAAACTAGACCAGCCAAGGAACTTATCTAGATGTGTGGTGAGCACTTTGAACCCCCAAGTGTTTCACTTAAGTTTATAATGTAGAGCCATGAGAATAAAAAAATCATTTTTTTTTCCACAGAAATGATCTCTTAGCCCCCAATTTTTTATTTTCACAAGGGTAACAGGAGAAATTGGACCCCAAAAGTTGTTGTTCAATTTGTCCTGAGTATGCTGGTACCCCATATGTGGGAGAAAACCACTGTTTGGGCATACGGTGGGGCTCGGAAGGGAAGTAGTGAAGTTCTGGAATACAGACTTTGATGGAATGGTCTGCGGACGGCATGTTGTGTTTGCAGAGCTCCTAATGTGCCTAAACAGTGGAAACCCCCAATTCTAATTCCAACCCTAACCCCAACATACCTCTAACCATAATCTCAACCCTAACCACAAACCTAACACCAACACACCCCTAACTCTAATCCCAACCATAACCCTAACCACAACCCTAACTGTTGTGAGCTCTCTTGATCCGACTTTTGAGGCAAGGCTCCCTCTGGTGGATACTGCTGGTAGTGGTGCTGGTCAACATGATGTTAACCCAACAGCTGCAGAAGATAATTGGAGGAGTGGTGGTAGTGACTGGGACTATATAAGCAAGCAGACTTCTCTCAGTGACTGCCGGTGATACTCCTTTCTTTGCTTACTGAGGATTTCTGTCTGCTGCCTGATCCTGCATTTTTTCAGCTAAGTGTCATTTGCTAAACCCTTTGCATCTGTTTTTTTCCTTGCTGTCAGGGGTCAGCTTGCTCCCCCTGGGGCTGCTGGCTCCTGCCTTGTATTTTTGTATCTTGTGTTTGTTTGCTCAGTCCCCTGCTAGCCACCAGTTCATACCTGAGTGCTGATATAGTGGGGGCGAGGTTGTTTAATCCTCAGTATTTTTGTTCATCAGTCGTGTTGGAATTATTAGGGTTTTTTGCGTGATTGCAGACAGTGCCTTTTTTGTCCTGTCCTATCTAGTCAGTGTGGGCCCATCATTTGCTCAGTCTATTTTCTGTCTGTGTTTGTGCTTCATCTTGTCTCACCGACAATATATGTTTGGGGGCTGTCTATTCCTTTGGGGGATCTGTTCTGGGGCAGTTTAGATTTCACCTGTCTTTAGGCTTAGTTAGTCCTCTGGCTGTGATGAGGTGTCTAGGGTAATGTAGGAACGCTCCACGGCTACTGCTAGTTGTGTTGTTAAGATCAGGGGTCTGCAATCCACTGAGCGACCAACCTCTCTGGTGTTCTGGTGGCATAGCCTATTGCGCTCGCCTCCTCGGTGACCCATTCATAACAGAATCGCCGGCCAAACTGTAGATTCTAGGGTACTCAAAAGAAGGAAAGAATTGCAAAAAAAAAAAAAAAAAAAAAGTGTCAGAATTTTTTATATATTTTCTTCTCTTTTTTCTCTGGGGCCATAGGAGGATTTTTTCCTTAATGGAGACTAGGCAATTGTCCGATCATGTTGAGCAGCTCGCTGCTGAAGTGTGCAGAATTTCTGCTTATCTCACCCAATCATCTGTTGTAGAACCAAAGATCCCTACTCCTGATGTGTTTTCTGGGGATTGGTCTAAATTTCTGAACTCTATGAATAATTGTAAACTATTTCTTGCTTTGAAGCCTAACTCCTCGGGGAGCTCGGTGCAGCAGGTTCAAATTGTCATTTCCCTGCTGCGCGGAGATCTCCAGGACTGGGCCTTTTCTCCGACACCTGGAGATCCTATTCTGGCTAATGTAGATGCGTTTTTTCAAGCCCTGGGGTTATTGTACGATGAGCCTAATGCTATTGATCAAGCTGAGAAAACCTTATTTGCATTAAAACAGGGTCAAGATGATGCTGAGTTATATTGTCAAAAATTCCGAAAGTGGGCGGTCCTTACTAAATGGAATGATGATGCCCTAGCAACTCTCTTTCGGAAAGGTCTAGCAGAATCCGTAAAGGATGTTATGGTGGGATTTCCTGTCCCTTCTGGTCTTAACGACTATGTCATTGGCCATTCAAGTTAATCGACGTTTACGAGAACGTATGATTACGCGAGAGGTGGTGCCGCCTTTCGAACAAACCTCTGAACCCATGCAAAGTGATAGCGTTTTGTCTAGGGCGCAATGCCAAGAGTTTAGAAGGCGTAATAAGTTATGCTTCTTTTGTGGAGATGCTTCTCATGATATTTCAGCCTGCCCTAAACGAGAGAAATGTTTTGCTCACTCATTTGCGATGGGCAGTGTGTAGCTTAAGTTCCTTTAGGCTGTTACCTTGATCTGCTCCTTGTCTACATTTTCCGCTAAGGCATTTGTGGATTCAGGAGCAAATTTGAATCTGATGGATTTTGACTTCGCTAAGCGTTGTGGTTTTCCTATGGTGCCACTTCGGACCCCTATTCCTTTGAGGGGTATTGATGCTACCCCTTTGGCGGAAAATAAACCCCAGTTTTGGACCCAGGTGATTATGCGGGTCGCCCCGGACCACCAAGAGAATTGTAAATTTTCGGTGTTGCACAATTTACATGATATTATTGTACTAGGTTTTCCGTGGTTGCAGACCCATAATCCTGTGTTGGATTGGAAGTCTGTGTCTGTGGTGAGTTGGGGTTGTCAATGTGCTCTTGGTGACACTCCTGTTTTCTCTACCTCTTCCCAGTCTCAAGATGTTCTGGATAATTTGGCTGATTTTTCTGATGTATTTAGAGTAAGTCCACATCTTTGCCTCCTCATAGGAGTTATGATTGCGCAATTGAGTTGATGCCCGGGTGTAAATTTCCCAAAGGTCCGCTTTTCAACTTATTGGTACCTGAACATGATGCTATACGATCTTATATCAAGGAGTCATTAGAGAAGGGTCGCATAAGACCATCCTCTTCACCTTTAAGTGCTGTTTTTTTATGGCCAAGAAAGATGGCTCATTAAGGCCATGTATTGACTATCGCTCCCTTAATAAGATCACTGTTAACTATCAGTACCCGTTGCCCCTGATTTCTGATTTATTTTCCAGGGTCAAAAGTTCTTGTTGGTTTACCAAACTTGACCTTAGGGGGGGGCGTATAATCTTATTCGCATCAAGCATGGGGATGAATGGAAGACGGCGTTTAATACCCAGGAGGGACATTTTGAGTACCTGGTGATGCCTTTTGGGCTCACTAATGCCCCTTCTGTCTTCCATTGCTTCATGAATGATATTTTCCGAGACTTGGTGGATAAGTTTTAGATCATTTATCTGAATGATATTTTGATTTTTTCCAGTGATTGGGATTCTCATGTGGAACATGTTCAGACTGTGTTCCGGATCTTGAGAGAAAATGCTCTGTATGTTAAGGGATCGAAATGTCTCTTTGGTGTACAGAGGATTTCGTTTTTGGGGTTAATTTTGTCCCCATCTGCTATTGAAATGGACCCGGCCAAGGTACAGGCCATCTATGATTGGGTTCAGCCCACTTCTTTGAAGGCTCTTCAGAAGTTTTGGGGTTTTTCTAATTTCTATTGTAAATTCATAAGTAATTTTTCTGGTATTGTTAAACCACTGACAGATTTGACCAAAAATGGCGCTGATGTGGTGAATTGGCCTCCAGAGGCAGTCTCGGCGTTTCAGGAGCTTAAGCAGAGATTCACTTCTGCTTCGGTTCTGCGGCAACCTGATGTTTCACTACCACTTCAGGTGGAGGCAGATGATTCTGAGAATGGTGCAGGAGCCATTTTGTCTCAAAGGGATCCGGTAACCTCTAAGATGAATCCCTGTGCCTTCTTTTCTCGAAAATTTTCCCCATCTGAACGTAACTATGACGTGGGGAATCGAGAGTTGTTGGCCATGAAGTGGGCATTTGAAGAGTGGAGACATTGGTTGGAGGGAGCTAGACATCAAGTTGTGTTCCTTACCGACCACAAAAATTTGATTTATCTTGAATCAGCCAAGTGCTTGAATCCTAGACAAGCGAGATGGGCCTTGTTTTTCACGCGTTTTAGTTTTGTGGTCACCTTTCTTCCTGGCACTAAGAATGTTAAGGCGGACGGCCTTTCTAGGAGTTTCTTTGCGGATTGTCTTGATGTGACCGAGCCTACTACCATTCTGGGTGAGAGTGTGGTTCTTTTCGCCATTTCACCCGATTTGAGACTTGGCCTGGAGGAATTTCAGGAGGACAAGCCTGAACGATGCCCTGTGGGGAAATTGTATGTCCCTGACCAGTGGAGGAAAAGAGTGATGGCTGAAATTCATTGCTCTGCGCTGGCTGGTCATCCGAGTATTTTTGGTACCAGAGATTTGGTGAGTCGGTCTTTTTGGTGGCCTGCCTTATCTCGTGATGTCAGGAATTTAGTGCAGTCCTGTGGGACTTGTTCCAGGTCCAAGTCCTGTTCTCGTACTAGAGGTTTGTTGATGCCCCTGCCGGTGCCCAGCAGGCCATGGACCCATATTTCAATGGATTTCATTTATGATCTCCCTGTCTCTCAGAGAATGACTTATCTGGGTGATTTGTGATAGATTTTCCAAGATGGTCCATATTGTACCACTCCCGAAGTTGCCATCTTCTTCTGAGTTGGTGCCCCTGCTTTTACAACAGGTGGTTCGTTTGCACGGGATTCCTGAGAACATTGTGTCAGACAGAGGAGTCCAGTTTGTTTCCAGATTTTGGAGGGCCTTTTGTTCTAAACTGGGAATTCAGTTATCTTTCTCCTCTGCATTTAATCCTCAGACCAATGGACAAACTAAGAGAACAAACCAAACTTTGGAATCCTATTTGAGATGTTTTATATCTGCTGGTCAGGATGACTGGGTCTCATTTCTGCCATTGGCCGAATTCGCTCTAAACAATAGAGCTAGTTCCGCCACTTTGATGTCTCCGTTTTTCTGTAATTTTGGTTTTCATCCTCAATTTTCTTCGGGGAAGGTGGAGGCTTCTGCTTGCGCAAGTGTGGATTCTGTGGTGGACAGAATGCAGCAGATTTGGGACCAAGTAGTGGACAAGTTGTCCCACTCTCAGGAAAAGGCCCAACGGTTTTCCAGCCGGCATAGGACCTTTGGTCCCCGGTTCAAAGTGGGTGATATGGTTTGGTTGCCCTCAAAAAAATATTCCGACGAAGGTTGCATCTCCAAAATTCAAGCCAAGGTTCATTGGACCTTATAAGATTTTGGAAATCCTTAACCCTGTTTCTGTCCATTTGGCTCTTCAAGGTACGTTCAAGATTCATAATGTTTTCCACAATCATTGTTGAAAAGGTTTGTGGAGCCATTAGTTCCTGTGGCGGCGCCCCCTGACCCTGTATTGGTTGAGGGTAATTTGCAGTATGAGGTAGAGAAAATATTGGACTCTCGTCTGGCTAGACGGAAACTCCAGTACTTGGTCAAGTGGAAAGGTTATGGCCAGGAGGATAATTCTTGGGTCTCTGCTTCTGATATTCATGCCGAGAGATTGGTTCGTGCTTTTCACTGGGCCCATCCTGATCGGCCTGGTGGCGTGGATGAGGGTTCGGTGACCTCTCCTCAAGGGGGGTACTGTTGTGAGCTCTCTTGATCTGACTTTTGAGGCAAGGCTCCCTCTGGTGGAGACTGCTGGTAGTGGTGCTGGTTAACATGATGTTAACTCAACAGCTACAGAAGATAATTGGAGGAGTGGTGGTAGTGACTGGGACTATATAAGCGAGCAGACTTCTCTCAGTGACTGCCGGTGATACTCCTTTCTTTGCTTACTGAGGATTTCTGTCTGCTGCCTGATCCTGCATTTTTTCAGCTAAGTGTCATTTGCTAAACCCTTTGCATCTGTTTTTTTCCTTGCTGTCAGGGGTCAGCTTGCTCCCCCTGGGGCTGCTGGCTCCTGCCTTGTATTTTTGTATCTTGTGTTTGTTTGCTCAGTCCCCTGCTAGCCACCAGTTCATACCTGAGTGCTGATATAGTGGGGGCGAGGTTGTTTAATCCTCAGTATTTTTGTTCATCAGTTGTGTTGGAATTATTAGGGTTCTTTGCGTGATTGCAGACAGTGCCTTTTCTGTCCTGTCCTATCTAGTCAGTGTAGACCCCATCATTTGCTCAGTCTATTTTCTGTCTGTTTGTGCTTCATCTTGTCTCACTGACAATATATGTTTGGGGGCTGTCTATTCCTTTGGGGATCTGCTCCGGGGCAGTTTAGATTTCACCTTTCTGCCTTTAGGCATAGTTAGTCCTCCGGCTGTGACGAGGCGTCTAGGGCAACGTAGGAACGCTCCACGGCTACTGCTAGTTGTGTTGTTAAGATCAGGGGTCTGCAATCTGCTGAGCGACCAACCTCTCTGGTGTTCTGGTGGCATAGCTTATTGCACTCTCCTCCTCGGTGACCCATTCATAACACCTAACCCCAACACTCTCTTAACCCTAATCTCAACCCTAACCCTAGCCCCACCTCTAACTCTAATTTTAGCCTCAATCCTAACCCAAGCTTTAGCCCCAACCCTAACCCTAACTTTAGCCTAACCCCAACTTTAGCCTAACAATAACCCTCACTTTAGCCTAACAGTAACCCTAACCTTAACCGTAAACTAACCCTATCAGTAACCCTAACTTTAGCCTAACAGTAACCATAACTTTAGCATAACCTTAACCCTAACAGTAACCCTAACTATAGCACTAACCCTAACCATAGCACTAGCCCTAACCCTAGCTATAGCACAAACCCTAACCATAGCACAAACCCTATCCCTAACACTAACTCTAACTATAGTACTATCCCTAATCCCTAACCCTAACAGTAATCCTAACCCTAACCTGCATATCTGCTTTTTTTTTATTTTGTGACAAGACCGCTGCCTGGCACAGCTATTGCCAGCAGCACTTGTCACACTGTTTCTCCTCTGACCTCACACTGACAGATCAGAGGAGAAGCAGCGTTACTGTGTGACAAGATCGCTGCCTGGCACAGCTGTTGCCAGCAGTGCTTGTCACACAGTAACGCTGTTTCTCCTCTGATCTCCTGTCAGTGCGAGATCAGAGGAGAAGTGGCGTTACTATGAGTCAGATCGTTGTTACAACAAGCTTTCCCAGCGATCTTTCTCACTGGCTGCTGTGACGGTGACGTCATCAGGACCTGAACCAATCAGGTCTCGATGAGGTCAGGGGTCGCAGCAAGCATTGTGAGCCGGGATCCCGACATTATAAGGTATGTGGGGGTCCCGGGGGGCACAAAACCGCTGACAGTAGAAAAACATCAGCGTTGCACAAAGCCCAACAAGCAGTGACGTTTATCTACCGTTGGTGGTCTAAAAGCGGTTAATATTTAACTGAGTCCACCTATGTACAGTAATAATGGCCCCAGCATCACTGATGTGAGCAAGGGGTGGTGTGATGACCAGTTCGGCTTCTCCCAATTATCTTCTATTGAGAGAAGTCAAACTTATCTAGTTGATATGTGCAAATAGCAAATGTGGTTGCATGACCGCCTGATCACACCAGTGGTATTGGGGTCTCATGACAGCAGGTGCACCATATCATGATTTGGCCAACTGTAGTCTCAGATTGACTGCAATTACCCCGAGCCTTTAATAACTTTATAATAATATATTAATTATGAAATTATTAAATAGCATGCAGCTAGCTCGTGGTTGCTGTATTGTTATACTTGTTAAGGGGCCGACAGATGGACATATTTCTCGTGCGAGGATCGTATTGCAATCCTCGGACTGACTGTCATCTCTCCTGACCTGAGTGTGACAGCTGCATAGTAATCCATCACACTGTCACACTCATGTCAGGAGCGGTACCGGCCAGTCCGAGGATTGTGGTGCGATTGTCGCATGAGTTATACGGCCGTCTGCCTGCGCCATTATGCTAAGGCCGGGGTCACACTCGCACGAGTCTCGCACCTCAATACCCGGCACTGCCGCCAGCAATTGGGAGCGGAGTGTGCGGCTGTCACGCTCGCGCATTGGCTGAATGGCGCAAGCCGGGGGGTTGTGGCCCCACTGTGCCACAAACCAGACTACCCTGGAAGGGGCGTGTCTACAACAGCTACCTCGGTCTTCACTGGAGCCTCTGATGGTGAGGTCAGGCTTGTGCGGCAGATAGCTGTCGGGTGCCACTCCAGGGTGGTGTCTGGCTGTGGCTGCTGGTCCCACTCGGGGACAAGTCACTTTGACAGAGGCTATAGACAGGCAGGCATGACAGGCGCGGCTGAGACACAGGGCAGATTGGCGTGGTATGAGAAGGAGCAGGTTTGGACCTGTTTACACAGCAGGTGTAGGCAGGAGGGAGTAGTGTATGAGAGAGCAGGTTTGGACCTGTTCACACAGCAGGTGTAGGCAGGAGGGAGTAGTGTAGGAGAGAGCAGGTTTGGACCTGTTCACACAGCAGGTGTAGGCAGGAGGGAGTAGTGTAGGAGAGAGCAGGTTTGGACCTGTTCACACAGCAGGTGTAGGCAGGAGGGCATAGTGTAGGAGAGAGCAGGTTTGGACCTGTTCACACAGCAGGTGTAGGCAGGAGGGAGTAGTGTATGAAAGAGCAGGTTTGGACCTGTTCACACAGCAGGTGTAGGCAGGAGGGAGTAGTGTAGGAGAGAGCAGGTTTGGACCTGTTCACACAGCAGGTGTAGGCAGGAGGGAGTAGTGTATGAGAGAGCAGGTTTGGACCTGTTCACACAGCAGGTGTAGGCAGGAGGGAGTAGTGTATGAGAGAGCAGGTTTGGACCTGTTCACACAGCAGGTGTAGGCAGGAGGGAGTAGTGTATGAGAGAGCAGGTTTGGACCTGTTCACACAAGAGTTGCAGGTATGGGTATAGGCAGGAAGGAGTGGAATATGAAGGAACAGGTTAGACCTGTTCACACGGGGAGCGCGGAGCAGGCAGAGCCGCAGGAGCGCAGGGCAGGCAAAGCGGCTAAGGAGCCGTGCAGACAGAGCTGTGAGGGTGCAGATGCACAGATAAAGCTGCGAAGGTGCAGCTGCACAGACAGGGAGGACACAAGGAAAAACACAGCAAGGAAGGGAGCCACGGACAAGGAGAAAGGGAGACTGAGTTCAGACAGAGACACAGACAAAGACACAAGGACCAAGACTCAAGGGCCAGGGTATTCTGCCTCCTGGCAGACGGACAGAGAAATGCTAGGCAAGGTACCAAGACACAAGAGTACACAGTAAGAGCCTTCAGAGAAGGCAAGATACAGAACAGGGCCTGGCTGGCTCAGCAGCAAGGAGCTAACTGAGTTTAGCTATTGCACAGGCAATGTTTCAGTGGGAGTGGTGAAACTAAATAGTCAAGGGCTCCAGGTGATTGGTCAGGGACAGATTACCCAGGTGCACCCTGACTGCATAAGAGCCAGAGAGTTCAGGCGCCGCCCCCCTATACACACAGTCTGGAAACATGGAGAGCAGAGGCACAGAGCTGGCAACAGACAGAATTCACAGCATGGCTTGAAGCAGAAAGTAAGTTGGTGTGCGGGGGATGGGAGGCCATGTAGTGATGCCAGCAGGCTTGTTACAGTGGCTACATGTATTTCTATGTAGCCGCACATGCCGGTCCGAGTGCCGGCAGCAGTGCCGGGTGTTGATGCGCGAGTTTCTCGCATCACGCTAGCAAGTGTGACACCGGTCTTATACTAATCCTGGTTATACTAATACATATTAACCCATTATTAATGTACTAGATGGTGGCCCGATTCTAACGCATCGTGTATTCTAGAATATGTATGTCGTTTATTTATGAAGATTTAATAATAATGCAATAATGCACCCCCCAATCCTGATATGCATGGTCCTCTCACCCCCCAATCCTGATATGCAATGGTACCCCTAACCCTCCAATCCTGGAATGCATGGTCCTCTCACCCCTCTTTCCTGGTAAGCATGGTCCCCTCACCCCCCCTTTCCTGGTATGCAAGGTCCCCCTCACCCCACTTTCCTGGTATGCATGGTCCCGTCACCCCCCCTTTCCTGGTATGCATGGTCACCCTCACCCCCCTTTCCTGGTATGCATGGCCCCGTCACCCCCCTTTCCTGGTATGCATGCTCCCGTCACCCGCCTTTGCTGGTATGTATGGTCACCCTCACCCTCCTTTCCTGGTATGCATGGTCCCCCTCACCCCCCTTTCCTGGTATGCATGGTCCCGTCACCCCCCTTTCCTGGTATGCATGCTCCCGTCACCCGCCTTTGCTGGTATGCATGGTCACCCTCACCCTCCTTTCCTGGTATGCATGGTCCCCCTCACCCCCCTTTCCTGGTATGCATGGTCCCGTCACCCCCCTTTCCTGGTATGCATGCTCCCGTCACCCGCCTTTGCTGGTATGTATGGTCACCCTCACCCCCCTTTCCTGGTATGCATGGTCCCCCTCACCCCCCTTTGCTGATATGTATGGTCACCCTCATCCCCCTTTCCTAGTATGCATGGTCCCGTCACCCCCCCATTCCTCGTATGCATGGTCCTCTCACCCCCCAATCCTGGTATGCATGGTCCCCTCATCCCCCTATCCTGGTATGCATGGTCCTCTCACCTCCCCCAATCCTGGCATGCATGGTCCTCTCACCCCCCCAATCCTGGTATGCGTGGTCCCCTCACCCCCTATCCTGGTATGCATGGTACTCCCTCATCCCCCAATCCTGGTATGCATGCTCCTCTCACCCACCTATCCTAGTATGCATGGTCCCCTCACCCCCCCATTCCTGGTATGCATGGTCCCCTCACCCCCCCATTCCTGGTATGCATGGTCCTCTCACCCCCCCATTCCTGGTATGCATGGTCCCCTCACCCCCCCCAATCCTGGTATGCATGGTCCTCTCACCCCCCCTATCCTGGTATGCATGGTACTCCCTCATCCCCCAATCCTGGTATGCATGCTCCTCTCACCCACCTATCCTAGTATGCATGGTCCCCTCACCCCACAATCCTGGTATGCATGGTCCCCTCACCCCCCCAATCCTGGTATGCGTGGTCCCCTCACCCCCTATCCTGGTATGCATGGTACTCCCTCATCCCCCAATCCTGGCATGCATGGTCCTCTCACCCCCCCAATCCTGGTATGCATGGTCCCCTCACCCCCCTTTGTGGGGATGCGATGAAGTGACATCATCTTGGACCCGCTGTGTGTCAGAGGAAGAGGGTAATGATGGGAGAGGGAGCGTCATGTGATGCTCTTTCTTCCATTATTGCGGAGCGCACCGGGGGCCGCGCTGATGCCGCAATAATGGAATATATATATATAGATTATATATGGGCAGCACGGTGGCTCAGTGGTTAGCATTGCAGCGCTGGAGTCCTGGGTTTGAATCCCACCAAGGACAACATCTGCAAGGAGTTTGTATGTTCTCCCCCGTGTTTGTGTGGGATTCCTCCGGGTACTCCGGTTTCCTCCCACATTCCAAAGACATACTGATAGGGAATCTAGATTGTGGGCCCCATTGGGGACAGTGATGATAATGTGTGTGCTGCGGCATATGTTAGCGCTATATAAAGATTATTATTATTTTTGGCAGCAGCGCGGTCATCTGCTGAGGTTCTCTGTTTAGGGGCCCACTGAGAAGTTTTGCCCCCCTGAACCAACACCCTAGCTACGCCTCTAGTCGGGAGTGAAGCTTCTTGTGATCCTTTCGGCTATAATTTCCTCATATCTGACTGGGGAGGGATAGAGAAGGGTCCTGTGGGTGATGTATTTCAGGTTGTTGCCTCTTATCCTAGTACTTTATCTCCCCCAATACCAGGCATTTTGATGCCCTCCTATAAATACTATCCGGGAAGCCACAGCAGGACACCTCCATGCAAGAATACACTTCCCAAATTCATTTCCAGCCCCGTTTAGAAAGCTATTCCTGGAAGTCTAGTGTCAGTATTGTGAAACATGTGCTGTGGGAAATGGTGCTGTGACCAGTTCGAGGCAGGAGACCGGGGAGAGTTATATTCCTAGCAGTTATCAAATGTCTGACAGGACCCAGCACTGACTGTGGGAGGCAGGCCGCGCATGCGCGATGCACTGCTTTCCCCGCTGGTTGGGACTCGGCTGAGTTTGGAGCAGCTGAGAGCTCGGCACTGACGCTGCTCGTCCAGGAAGGGGTCCTGCGCCTCACATGGCAGAGATGCGGCACCTAGGGGAGAAGCCCAGAGCTCTGGTGTCAGCAGCACACGGATAAGGTAATGCACGTGGAGGTGGCCCAGTGGTGCAGGACTGGGACTAGGCTGGAGAGCTGTCACTAGTAGAGAAGTGCCGAACTACTGTGCCAGTCACTGCATGTACATGGCGGGTCACATTCCTGCTGGTGCTGGCAGCAGAGGGAGCGCAGCTAATGAATGAGCGCTCAGTGCGGAGTGTGGAAGTGTCTGAGCTTGTGTTCTGCCACAGCTGCAGACACAAATGGCCGCAGGTCACAGCCCCGGGTGAGGAGCCAGCATTCCGCAACTGCACAGCCGCTCCATTCCCGGGCACAGGGCAGTGACAGCGGGAGCGCTCCCCACAGGCGGCACGGTCACCTGCAGCTCCCCACAGGCGGCACGGTCACCTGCAGCTCCCCTCAGGCGGCACGGTCACCTGCAGCTCCCCACAGGCGGCACGGTCACCTGCAGCTCCCCACAGGCGGCACGGTCGCCTGCAGCTCCCCTCAGGCGGCACGGTCGCCTGCAGCTCCCCTCAGGCGGCACGGTCGCCTGCAGCTCCCCTCAGGCGGCACGGTCGCCTGCAGCTCCCCTCAGGCGGCACGGTCGCCTGCAGCTCCCCTCAGGCGGCACGGTCGCCTGCAGCTCCCCTCAGGCGGCACGGTCGCCTGCAGCTCCCCTCAGGCGGCACGGTCGCCTGCAGCTCCCCTCAGGCGGCACGGTCGCCTGCAGCTCCCCTCAGGCGGCACGGTCGCCTGCAGCTCCCCGCAGGCGGCACGGTCGCCTGCAGCTCCCCTCAGGCGGCACGGTCGCCTGCAGCTCCCCTCAGGCGGCACGGTCGCCTGCAGCTCCCCTCAGGCGGCACGGTCGCCTGCAGCTCCCCTCAGGCGGCACGGTCGCCTGCAGCTCCCCTCAGGCGGCACGGTCGCCTGCAGCTCCCCTCAGGCGGCACGGTCGCCTGCAGCTCCCCTCAGGCGGCACGGTCGCCTGCAGCTCCCCACAGGCGGCACGGTCGCCTGCAGCTCCCCACAGGCGGCACGGTCGCCTGCAGCTCCCCACAGGCGGCACGGTCGCCTGCAGCTCCCCTCAGGCGGCACGGTCGCCTGCAGCTCCCCTCAGGCGGCACGGTCGCCTGCAGCTCCCCTCAGGCGGCACGGTCGCCTGCAGCTCCCCTCAGGCGGCACGGTCGCCTGCAGCTCCCCTCAGGCGGCACGGTCGCCTGCAGCTCCCCTCAGGCGGCACGGTCGCCTGCAGCTCCCCTCCTCCGGCACAGGCGGCACGGTCACCTGCAGCTCCCCACAGGCGGCACGGTCACCTGCAGCTCCCCACAGGCGGCACGGTCACCTGCAGCTCCCCACAGGCGGCACGGTCACCTGCAGCTCCCCACAGGCGGCACGGTCACCTGCAGCTCCCCACAGGCGGCACGGTCACCTGCAGCTCCCCACAGGCGGCACGGTCACCTGCAGCTCCCCACAGGCGGCACGGTCACCTGCAGCTCCCCACAGGCGGCACGGTCACCTGCAGCTCCCCTCAGGCGGCACGGTCACCTGCAGCTCCCCTCAGGCGGCACGGTCACCTGCAGCTCCCCTCAGGCGGCACGGTCACCTGCAGCTCCCCACAGGCGGCACGGTCACCTGCAGCTCCCCTCAGGCGGCACGGTCACCTGCAGCTCCCCTCCTCCGGCACAGGCGGCACGGTCACCTGCAGCTCCCCACAGGCGGCACGGTCACCTGCAGCTCCCCTCAGGCGGCACGGTCACCTGCAGCTCCCCTCAGGCGGCACGGTCACCTGCAGCTCCCCTCAGGCGGCACGGTCACCTGCAGCTCCCCTCAGGCGGCACGGTCACCTGCAGCTCCCCACAGGCGGCACGGTCACCTGCAGCTCCCCACAGGCGGCACGGTCACCTGCAGCTCCCCACAGGCGGCACGGTCACCTGCAGCTCCCCACAGGCGGCACGGTCACCTGCAGCTCCCCACAGGCGGCACGGTCACCTGCAGCTCCCCTCAGGCGGCACGGTCACCTGCAGCTCCCCTCAGGCGGCACGGTCACCTGCAGCTCCCCTCCTCCGGCACAGGCGGCACGGTCACCTGCAGCTCCCCACTGGCGGCACGGTCACCTGCAGCTCCCCACAGGCGGCACGGTCACCTGCAGCTCCCCTCGGGCGGCACGGTCACCTGCAGCTCCCCTCGGGCGGCACGGTCACCTGCAGCTCCCCACGGGCGGCACGGTCACCTGCAGCTCCCCACGGGCGGCACGGTCACCTGCAGCTCCCCACGGGCGGCACGGTCACCTGCAGCTCCCCACGGGCGGCACGGTCACCTGCAGCTCCCCACGGGCGGCACGGTCACCTGCAGCTCCCCACGGGCGGCACGGTCACCTGCAGCTCCCCACGGGCGGCACGGTCACCTGCAGCTCCCCACGGGCGGCACGGTCACCTGCAGCTCCCCACGGGCGGCACGGTCACCTGCAGCTCCCCACGGGCGGCACGGTCACCTGCAGCTCCCCACGGGCGGCACGGTCACCTGCAGCTCCCCACGGGCGGCACGGTCACCTGCAGCTCCCCACGGGCGGCACGGTCACCTGCAGCTCCCCACGGGCGGCACGGTCACCTGCAGCTCCCCACGGGCGGCACGGTCACCTGCAGCTCCCCACGGGCGGCACGGTCACCTGCAGCTCCCCACGGGCGGCACGGTCACCTGCAGCTCCCCACGGGCGGCACGGTCACCTGCAGCTCCCCACGGGCGGCACGGTCACCTGCAGCTCCCCACGGGCGGCACGGTCACCTGCAGCTCCCCACGGGCGGCACGGTCACCTGCAGCTCCCCACGGGCGGCACGGTCACCTGCAGCTCCCCACGGGCGGCACGGTCACCTGCAGCTCCCCACGGGCGGCACGGTCACCTGCAGCTCCCCACGGGCGGCACGGTCACCTGCAGCTCCCCACGGGCGGCACGGTCACCTGCAGCTCCCCACGGGCGGCACGGTCACCTGCAGCTCCCCACGGGCGGCACGGTCACCTGCAGCTCCCCACGGGCGGCACGGTCACCTGCAGCTCCCCTCGGGCGGCACGGTCACCTGCAGCTCCCCTCGGGCGGCACGGTCACCTGCAGCTCCCCTCGGGCGGCACGGTCACCTGCAGCTCCCCTCGGGCGGCACGGTCACCTGCAGCTCCCCTCGGGCGGCACGGTCACCTGCAGCTCCCCTCGGGCGGCACGGTCACCTGCAGCTCCCCTCGGGCGGCACGGTCACCTGCAGCTCCCCTCGGGCGGCACGGTCACCTGCAGCTCCCCTCGGGCGGCACGGTCACCTGCAGCTCCCCACGGGCGGCACGGTCACCTGCAGCTCCCCACGGGCGGCACGGTCACCTGCAGCTCCCCTCGGGCGGCACAGGCGGCACGGTCGTCAGGCGGCACGGTCACCTGCAGCTCCCCTCAGGCGGCACGGTCACCTGCAGCTCCCCTCAGCCAGCACTCTGCACAGGCGGCAAAGTAACATGCAGTATACCCTCAGCCTGCATATGCTCCAAGGTAACCTGCAGTATAATTCACAAAAAAGAAGGGCTGTTCCAGGCACCAAGTCACTTAATTCTGTGTGTTATTATTACAACCCAAATCATCAGTAATAGCCTTGTCGGATCTCTTCTGGGTGGCGTATATATTAAAGAGCATATAATGTATCAGCAAGGGTAACAAGAAAAACAGCACTCACCCAATCCTTCTTTCAAGATGTGGTTTTAATCCATTAAATAGGTGACATTAATATTTGCAGAGGTGCAGGTGTCATGGGAGTTATTTCATGAGAAGCGAGACCTGCCGGACTATGGCCGTTTCACACCTTGCTGGCACTGATCATGCCTTGCTGGCACTTCTATGGGACCTATAGAAGTGTCAGCAAGGCGTGAAACGGCCGTAGTCCGGCAGGTCTCCCTTCTCGTGAAATAACTCCTGTGACACCTGCACCTATGCAAATATTAATGTCACCTATTTAATGGATTAAAACCACATCTTGAAAGAAGGATCGGGTGAGTGCTGTTTTTCTTGTTACTCTTGCAGATACATAACCTGCAGTATACCTTCAACCTGCACTCTGCAGTCTTGTGGAAGCAAATTGCATATTTTCTTTTATAAGCTACTTTTTATAAGTGTCACTTTTTTTTACCTGCCTACTTTACCAAATGCTTGTTAAAGTTATAAGGTGTTCTTTTACTTTTCCTATATTATTATATATATATATTTTTTAAGCTTTAACTGTGCTAGACACTGGTATTCTTTTTTCCAAGTATTCTAAAAATTGGGCCTTTCTTTTGGGAAAGTGATTTTTTTTTTTTAAATCTCTAAGGCCATATTCCCATATAAGACACCTATACAAAAATCCTATAATTTATGACATGAAGGAAATAACTATGTATAACACCTACAGATAAACTTCATACGAAGGCAAAGTAAAGAGTATAAAACATAACTTTATTGAAATGGATAATAAAATCTAGACATAAAGGCAATAGGGTAGTAAAAAGGGTGCTAAGAATAAGATGAGGCAAAAAGGTGGAACAGCCTGGACACCTATGGTAATAGAGGGGCAATGGCAAGTAAATCAATGGTTGGGTAGCATCACTTGTATGACTCAGAAAAACACGCGATGATTACGTAAGTAAGTAGACAAACTTAACAGTTTCTTTGAACCTATTTACCGTATATACAGTTAGGTCCATATGTATTTGAGAGCGACAACATTTTTCTAATTTTGGTTCTACACGTTACCACAATGAATGTTAAACAAAACACTTCAGATGCAGTTGAAGTTCAGACTTTCAGCTTTCATTTGAGGGTATCCACATTAAAATTGGATGAAGGGTTTAGGAGTTTCAGCTCCTTAACATGTGCCACCCTGTTTTTAAAGGGATCAAAAGTAATTGGACAATTGACTCCAAGGCTATTTCATGGACAGGTGTGGGGAATCCCTTCGTTATGTCATTCTCAATTAAGCAGATAAAAGGCCTGGAGTTGATTTGAGATGTAGTGCTTGCATTTGGAAGGTTTTGCTGTGAAGGAAACATTCGGTCAAAGGAACTCTCCATGCACGTGAAACAAGCCATCCTTAAGCTGCAAAAACACAAAAACCCATCCGAGAAATTGCTACAACATTAGGAGTGGCAAAATCTACAGTTTGGTACATCCTGAGAAAGAAAGAAAGCACTGGTGAACTCATCAATGCAAAAAGACCTGGGTGCCCACGGAAGAGAACAGTGGTGGATGATCGCAGAATAATCTCCATGGTGAAGAGAAACCCTTTCACAACAGCCAACCAAGTGAACAAAACTCTCCCGGAGGTAGGCATATCAATATTCAAATCTACCATAAAGAGAAGACTGCATGAAAGTAAATACAGAGGGTTCACTGCACGGTGCAAGCCACTCATATGCATCAAGAATCAAAAGGCTAGACTGGACTTTGCTAAAAAACATCTAAAAAAGCCAGCACAGTTCTGGAAGAACATTCTTTGAACAGATGAAACCAAGATCAACCTCTACCAGAATGATGGAAAGAGAAAAGTATGGCAAAGGCGTGGTACAGCTCATGATCCAAAGCATACCACATCATCTGTAAAACACGACGGAGGCAGTGTGATGGCTTGGGCATGCATGGCTGCCAGTGGCACTGGGTCACTAGTGTATATTGATGATGTGACACAGGACAGAAGCAGCCGAATGAATTCTGAGGTATTCAGAGCCATACTGTGTGCTCAGATCCAGCCAGTTGCAGCCAAACTGATTGGTTGTCGTTTCATACTACAGATGGACAATGACCCAAAACATAAAGCCAAAGCAACCCAGGAGTTTATTAAAGCAAAGAAGTGGAATATTCTTGAATGGCCAAGTCAGTCACCTGTTCTCAACCCAATTGATCATGCATTTCACTTGTTAAAGACTAAACTTCAGACAGAAAGGCCCACAAACAAACAGCAACTGAAAACCACCGCAGTGAAGGCCTGGCAGAGCATCAAAAAGGAGGAAACACAGCGTCTGGTGATGTCCATGAGTTCAAGACTTCAGGCAGTCATTGCCAACAAAGGGTTTTCAACCAAGTACTAGAAATGAACATTTTATTTACAATTATTTAATCTGTCCAATTACTTTTGGTCCCTTTAAAAACAGGGTGGCACATGTTAAGGAGCTGAAACTCCTAAACCCTTCATCCAATTTTAATGTGGATACCCTCAAATGAAAGCTGAAAGTCTGAACTTCAACTGCATCTGAATTGTTTTGTTTAACATTCATTGTGGTAATGTCTAGAACCAAAATTAGAAAAATGTTGTCTCTGTCCAAATATATATGGACCTAACTGTAGATGCATATACACGTTCACTAAATTACCACGCTACATAGTCAGTACATGGCAATGTATGGGCTAGCGGGATATATCAAAGTTACTCAGTGACCAACCCTCCCATAGTATAGTAGCTATGGAGTATATAGTACGTATGCATATACAATATGGAGTCAATATATCAAAGCATGCCTGCCTACTAGAAATATGCTGAAATATCTATTACCAACAGAGTAGAGGTCCTGTTGTCCACAACACTAGACGCGCGTTTCACAATGAAATGCTTCGTCCAGGGGTTGATTTTTTTTTTTTTTTTTGTTGTTTTTTCTCCTACCATATTTCTCGTAGGCAGGCATGCGTTTATATGTTGACTCCATGTTGTATATGCACTAAATTATGCCATAGCTACTATACTATTGGAGGGTTAGCCACTGTGTAACTTTAATTACATATACCCCGCTACCCCATACACTGCCATGTACTGACTATTTAGCGTGGAGTAAGGCACTTGTTTGTTATTTAGTGAATGTGTATATGTCTCTGTATATAGTGGGTACGGAAAGTATTCAGATCCCTTAAAATTTTTCACTTTGGCTTCATTTCATCCATTTGATAAATTCAAAAAAAGTTCATTTTTTTCTCATTAATGTACACTCTGCACCCGATCTTGACTGGAAAAAAAAACAGAAATGTAGACATTTTTGCAAATTTATTAAAAAATAAAAACTGAAATATTACATGGTCATAAGTATTCAGACCCTTTGATCAGTATTGAGTAGAAGCACCCTTTTCAGCTAGTATAGTCTTGAGTCTTCTTGGGAATGATGCAACAAGTTTTTCACACCTGGATTTGGGGATCCTCTGCCATTCTTCCTTGCAGATCCTCTCCAGTTCTGTCAGGTTGGATGGTGAACGTTGATGGACAGCCATTTTCAGGTGAATCTTCCCCAATTTTTTGAATAGCCCTTTCTTAATCCTTTCAAGGCTGCAGTTATCCCAGTTGCTTGTGCACCTTTTTCTTCCACACTTGTTCCTTCCACTAAACTTTCCATTAATATGCTTGGATGCAGCACTCTGTGAGCAGCCAGCTTCTTTAGCAATGACCTTTTGTGGCTTTACCCTCCTTGTGGAGTGTGTCAATGACTGCCTTCTGGACATCTGTCAAGTCAACAGTCTTCCCCATGATTGTGGAGCATACTGAAACAGACTAAGCGACCGTTTTAGAAACTAAAGCCCCCGTTACACACTGCGATATCGCTAGCAATATCGCTGTAAAGTCACCGATTTTGTGACGTTGCAGCGATATTGCTAGCGATATCGCTGCATGTGATACTTACCTCCGACCGGCTCCCCCGCTGGTTATCGCTGATCGCGCGAGAAGCTCCTGGATCATTCCTCGTCGGTCACTTCCTGCGGCGCTTCCTGTGGCGCCGACGAGCGACGCGTGGAGCCGGGCGGGAGGATGCAGGATCGCCGCGTCTGACAGGTAAGTAGCGACCCCCATCCCCAGCGATGTCGCTGGTGAGATCTGCCTGTGTGGCAGCTCACTAGCGACCACCTAGCGATGCACCAGCGATCCTGACCGCGTCATATCGCTGGTCGGTATCGCTGGTGCATCGCTAGGTGTAACGGTACCCTTAGAAGCCTTTGCAGGTATTGTTTGTTAATTATTCTAATTTACTGAGATAATCACTTTTGAGTTTTCATTGGCTGTAAGCCATAGTCATCATTAACAGAAATAAACACTTGAAATAGATCACTCTGTTTGTAATGACTCTAAATAATGAGTTTCACTTTTTGTATTGAAGAACTGAAATATATTAACTTTTTGATGATATTTTAATTTTGTGAGAAGCACCTGTATATTCGAATCACACTTGACAGTGAAAGTCAATAAGTCCGTGGAAAACATCGGACTGCACCCAATGATATCCGATTTTCACAGACTAAAAGAATGAAAAAAATATAGAATTTTTTTCCATCTTCTAATCCAAGGAAATCCGATGGCACTCTGATCAGAATTTGATTAGCATTATTGGACCAATTCGCTTAGATGAAAGAAAATACGTTGGTGTGGCCCTAGCCTAATACTGTTATGTAGTGTGATAGCGCCAAGTATTTGTTCAAAAATCTATAGATAGATATTTTTTAGTAATGCCATATACAAAATATTTTTCTTATCAGTACATAAATCAGGTGTATATGCGGAGATATGGTGTTTTGAGATATATGCTGTGACCTACGTATGGAGTTCTATAGTGTGAGGGTATGCCAAAAGAGTGTCATCGGTGTGACGTTTGGCAGGTCTAGATTCCTGTTTCTGTACGGAATAACATAGGCTGCTCTGCTTTAAAGATCAGAGCACAGTGTATACATTGGGGTATATTTTATATATGAAAGTCAGCAGCATATTTATACAGCTGTGGATGCATATGATTTGGTATAAAGTTTTCATCCTTTTTAGTCTTTCTTCACATCAGCATTGAAGGCTCCGCTAAAGATTCCATCACATTTGATAAAAAATAGCTTTTTTTTTTTTTTTTTTTTTAATTTACACTCAAGAGGTGCAGATTTCAGAGAAAACTGACTAACCCCATTATAAATCAGTAGGGCCATGGGTTAACTGATCACAACTACAATTCTGCACCACAAGAGATGGGATACGCCCACCAAGGACATGAAACATACAGGCTAAAAGGACAGTGCCTCTCCCTTGCATCAGTTGGTTTCCTGTCCTTGACATAGATACCTCATGCAGGCATACCTGTGTTTAGAAGGACTAAAGATGAAGTATTCCCTTCCCAGGCCTGGATGGCTGGCTCATGCAGCAATCCCTTCTCTGCTTCGGCCGGTGCAGGGTTCCTGTAAGCACCCCAGTAGGTCCAAGGGGACTTTCACGCGTGTGCGGACACAAGTGAGCAGTACCCCTGAGCAGGTGATGGCCGGCTCTGGCGTGGCTCATGCTACAACAGGCAACTAGAATTAAGCCTGCTCTATCCCTATTGTCCCCTCCCCACAGCGCGGTGTTGGATGTAACATGGCCGACACCGGAAGTGACGTGTGGTCCAGGACTTGTCTGATAATGCATAGATATGAAATCCGGCGCTCCTTTTCATAATGATATGATACATACCGGATAGCGCCGATTTTCATTTGGTGTCTCTTCACAGCTCCACTTGTCTGAAGAAGGTCCATCTTAAGGACTGAAACGTTACATATTTATTGTCTTGTGGAAAATTAAAGCTGTGAATAAAACGAAAATTCTTTTTTCTGCAATTGGGAGTGCCGGATTTCATATCTATTCATATATTATATTGGGATTGGTATCCCTGTTTCTGTGCACCCCGCCTTCATACATCGGAGTGACGTGCCTTATAATAAGATTGTCTGATAATGCAGGCCAGGAGGTGGGTCTGTATGACACGGCCTGTGATGTACCCGGTTTGATGAGCAGGTGCATGAGTGACAGGCCCTCTTGATGGGCGAGTGCAAGGCAGTAACGTACGCTGGGCGCCGTATCGGTAACTTGCATCCGGATGACACACAGAGGCCGACTTGGGATCCACGTGAGCTGGAAATGCTGGGGGTACCGGTGGGAGCACATTGGCCAGTATAAAGGAAAGCTGATACCACTGCTCAGGTGCTTCCTAGGTAACTTGTCACCTTAAGGAGAATGGAGACAGATTCGGAGCAGCAACAGCAAAGTAGCGACAGCCATGGCAGCCGGATGGGAAGCCCCAGAAGGAGGTGGGGTATTGTCATCCCTGCGGCAGCCGTACCACAGAGACAGAGTCCTGCAAAAGAGAGCAAATCCAGTCAGTGAAGCTCCAGCAAGGTGGACTAATCTGCAGCCTCTAGTGATGAACTCCCGGCTGAGACATGCCCTTCCTTTAAACCGATACCATTTGATTGAATCAGGGTGATAAGTTGTCTTCATGAAAGTTCACTTGTTAATGTGTTTTTTTTTTTTTCTTGTCAGTTATTGCCAGGGGAAGAAATGCGTGCCTAAAACCAAGCACAAAGAATGTGCACTTTGTAAAACCTTTATTGCTGGATTCCTATCCGATAAGGCTTTGTCAATCCTGCATAGAGCAGACAGTGGCAGAGGAGACTCCTACCTTTGCCACAGACTTAAGTTCCATCATAAGGGTGGAGGTTAAAGAATCCCTTAAATCCCTCTCGCAGAAAAAGAAGGATAAAGGGGTTGGGAAGTTTGCCCGCTTAAAGAAGTGGATAGGCTAGTTAAATTAGTCAGATCCATATTGGGTATTGTGGATGCTAGGCCAGAAAGATCGGTGCAGGACATCATGTTCCATTGCCTAGATAAGAAAAAATGTTTAATAAAAGGATCCAGGTTTTAGTTCAGAAAGAGTGGAGAAAGTCGGAGAGGCTTTTTTCCGCCATCCTTCAAAATGAAATATCCCTTTTGACAAGACTTCATCATTATGGAACCAAATTAAACTGGAGGTGGCAATAACGGCCGCCAAGAAAGCTTCTATGCCCTTCCTCGAAAGGAAAGCGGCCACCTTTCTTAGGGGTACATGGGAGACATCAGCAGGGCTCTGAAACTGGCGGTAGCAGCAACGTGTACTGCTAAGATCCTTAATGATATGGCTGGATCGCCTGGAATCCCAGTTAAAGGACAGGGTTTACAAGGGACAATATCTTGGGCACTATTCCGCTTATGCAGGGAGCAGTGGACTTCCTGTCCATTGCTTCTGTGGTCTCTGTAAGGCTGGCGGCATGGTTGGCCACCATTTGCAACTCAGCCCGTAGTGCTTTGTGGTTGAAATGCTGGCCAGAGGACATTCAGGCTAGATCAAGACTGTTTTACATTCCTTGTGAGGGAGAGTATCTTTTTGACCCAGCCCTGGATGAAATTGTAGAGAAAGCAATCCTTTCTGAAAAAGGAAGTTTGTCTGAAGGAAGCCTCCCAGGGAGCAAGATAAATGGGAAGATTGCAGAAGGAAATGTGGAGGCCTCATGTTTTGGAACCTCTTCCCAAGAGAAAAGGAAATTGGGTCAATGATGCCTGGCCAAGCTAGGGGAAGGATTTCCTACTCCTTTCCTGACTGGGAGGGAATTTTGTCCAGTAGCTGGATTCACAACCTGATTAGGTTGGGGTTGAGATTAGAATTTTAGAATTCCAGTCAGTCTCACAAGGAAGATTTGTATAGATTACCCCCCCCCCCCCCCCCGAAGATCTTCACTAAGAGAGCAATTGGACCCAGAGCCAGAAGTCCTGGACTTAGTCCTCCTAGAAGTACCAGAGTCCGAAAAATTGGATGGAGTTCTACTCCCCTGTCTTTCTATTAAGCAAGCTGGACAGGTCCTTCAGGACTATAATAAATCAGAAGACTTTGAACAAATTCCTGAGAGTTCAGTCTTTTAAGATGGAATCCATTAAGTCAGCAATAAAGATGGTTGTTTTAAGGCAGTACTAGATTTAAAAGATATGTACTATCATGTGCCCGGACATATGGAACATCAGAAATATCTCCGGGTTGCAATAGCCATTGATGGGGTAGTTAGGCACTTTCCATTTAGGGCCCTCCCATTTGGGCTGGCTATAGCTCTTCGTGTCTTCCCAAAGGTGATTGCGGAGGTTATGTCTCATCTGTGGGAAAAAGATGTGTAAATCAATCCAACATTGTAAGAGTCAACTAGAGGAGGTGATGGCTACCCTAAAGGGCCTGGGCTGGCTACTGAATCTAAAGAAGTCCAGATTAGAATCCCCCCCCAATATTTAAGAGTTTCTGGGGCTGCTATTGAACTCCGAGGTGCAGGAATGTCACCTCCCAGTGGTTAAAATAGAAAAAAATCCAGAGTCAAGTGTTGAGAGCCATGGAAGTCCCCTCCATGTCCCTTAGGAATGCAATACTCCTGGGTTCTTTAACCTTGTGCTTTCTGGCAGTTCTGTGGGCCCCGCTCAATTCCAGGGTTTTGCAATGGGACATTTTACAGAATGAGATCTCCCTTAGGGGGCACCTGGAAGGCAGGATGACCCTATCCCTACAGACGGTGCAATCCCTTCAGTGGTGGCTGGATGGATCAAACCTGTCTAGGGTTCCCTGGGTTACTAAACTTACATGGGGTGTCACCACAGATGCAAGTCCCGCGGGTGCTTATCTATCTAGAGTATGATTTAGTCCAGGGGATCTGGATTAGGAGTGAGAGAATCACTTACATTTCATCAAATATAAAGGAACTACTAATGGTAGACCTGGCTGTGAGTAAATTTTCTTGCAGGGTCAGCATGTCTGGATCCTCTTGAACAATCAAGTGTCAGTGGCTTGCATAAATAGCCAGGGGGGAACTCAGTCCAAACCCTTGTTGCAGGTGACAGATCGCTAGTTCCAGCTAGCAGAGGGTCATCTCCTTTCTTTGATGGCTCTGCATATAAAAGGGAAGAAAAACAAGAACGCGGGCTTCTTAAGCTGCAGTCTTCTAAAACAAGGGGAGTGGGAGCCGTCAGGTCATCTTCATCTAGATAGTTCAGATGTGGGGTCTCCCTGTCATAGACCTTTTTGCCAGCTCTGTGGGATTTCATCCTGGCTTACACCTTTCATCCAGTAGCTCTGATCCCGCTAGTCATAAGAAAAATCAGGGAGGACAGGGCAAGAATTGTGGCATTTGTCCTCTTTTTGCCCAGAAAACCATGGTTCTCATGGCTAAGGATAATGTCGGTGTCCGATCCATGGATTCTTCCAGAGATTCCAAATCTCCTTTCTCAGGGACCAGTGTATCATCTGCAAGTGGCCAACTTCCACTTGATGGCTTGGAATTTGAAAGAGCACTATTAAAGGTAATAAAGGTCTCTACTAATCTCATCTCCACCCTGCTTCAGAGTAGGAAATCAGTCACGACCCGAATATATGCTAGAACTTGGAGAAATATTTTATCTTTCTCAAGGTCTAAAACCTAAAAGTCCAGGATACAGCAATCGGGGCGCTGTACACCTGTGATTTGGCTAGTAATTATTGGATGTCATGGTTTATTAAAGCATCATCGATATCTAGGCCCAGTCAGTGATATCCAGGCTCTCTCTATAGCTCCACCTTTTACTCAGATTCAGACTCAGAGGTCTGTCATGACCTCGGTCTGTCATTCCAAGGATGTCTTCTAAGGATAATATCTGAAATAATGCCTGAAATGAGCCTGAAGTGACCAGAAGGTACGACTAAACGCTGCGTTTAAATGTACTAAATTTCTTTTGCCTTCTAAATTACTCTCACCATGCTGACATACGCTCTAACAGTTTTGGCTCCTTTAACCCTCACTCTCCTTCGCTATTCAAAAACCCCAGCACCCGCTAACCAAATAATAATCTCTTCTTGCCTCCCCACCTGACCTCCTCTGCTGACCTGCTCCTCAACTTCAGAGCTCTCCTAATAAAATGCAAAACAAGCCACCTACTCTCCTCCCACATGCTCTCCCTCTCTCTGCTTCTCCTCACTGCTGGCGACTAGAGTTGAGCGACTTTGGTCGGATCGGGTTTCGTGAAACCCGAATGAAACAAAATTTGAGTTGGATGAAATTGGTCCGACTAGGGCAAAAAAAGTCAAAGTTTCGTCCGAAACCTGACCCCAATGCAAGTCAATGGGAAATAAAAGTCGGCATTGAGCGGATGACATTCATCCACTCAATGCCGACTTTTATTCCCCATTGACTTGCTTTGGGGTCGGGTTTCGGACAAAACTCCGACTTTTTTTGCCCTAGTCGGACCAGTTTCATCCGACTCAAATTTTGTTTCATTCGGGTTTCACGAAACCCGATCCGACCAAAGTCGCTCAACTCTACTGGCGACATATCTCCCAACCCTGGACCCCCACAGCTCATACCTCCCATTACTACCCCCTTCTATTGTTCCCAAACCAATGCAAACACTAGAAATCCGTGCCCCTGACAACCACCACCCTGCTCCCACTCTCTGGATCACTCTTGAATGCTCGCTTGGTCTGCAATAAACTCCATGTGATTCACGACCTCTTTACCTCTCGTAACTTTTCCTTCCTTGGCCTCACCGAATCATGGCTGACACCCTCCGACACCGCCTCCACTGCTGCGCTTTGTTACGGCGGCCTCCACTTCACCCACACTCCTCGCCCTGGCAACACAGGGCGGAGGAGTGTGCCTTCTCCTTTCTTCCAACTGCACCTTCAACCCAATCCCACCTCTTCCCTGCCTTATCCTCCCCTCTTTTGAAGTCCACTCCGTCCGCATCTATTCTCCCTCCAAGTGGCCGTCATATACCGACCTCCGGGCCCGACCACTGCCTTCATTGACCAATTCTCTACCTGGCTCCTTCACTTTCTCTCTGCGGACATTTCCACCATCATCATGGGTGACTTCAACATTCCCATTGAAACCCACCAGTCAGCAGCCTCCAAACTCCTGTCCCTTAGTTCATCCTTTGGACTTACTCAGTGGTCCTCCTCAGCCACCCACGCAGACGGACATACACTAGACCTGGTCTTCACCCGCCTCTGCTCTCTTTCTAACTTCACCACCTCCCCTCTCTCTGACCACCATCTACTCACTTTTTCATCCCTGTCCTCCTCACCTGTCACCCATGTCCAGCAGCATGCGCACCCCCGCAGAAACCTCGCACATCTAGACATTCGCACATTCTCTGACTCTATTCTACCACTGTCCTGTCCTCCATAGCTCCACAACACTGACACTGCCACTAGTTTCTACAATGCCACTCTTGCATCAGCCATAGACTCAGTCACCCCTGTCATGCATAACACAGTGCGACCAGTCAATAGGCAACCCTGGCACAATAACACCACTAAAAAGCTTCGGCAAGCATCCAGAATTGCAGAACGGTGCTGGGAGAAAACGCATTCGCAAGACGAATTCACTGCACTCAAACAAGCAACACTTGCATTCAAATCAGCTCTCACCTCTGCTAAAAAGGCCTTCTTTACATCCCTTGTATCTTCCTTATCCCACAACCCCAAACAGTTGTTCAATACTTTTAACTCCCTCCTCTGCCCACCACTGCCCCCTCTGACTTCCCTAATCTCTGCCGAGGACTTTGCCACTTTGCCGCACACTTCAAAAACAAGATAGACCAAACACGGCAAGTTTTTATTGCTCAACCACCACAACCCCTTTGTATACCTGACCAATGCCCAGACCCCATAACCTCTTTATCAAACATCACTGAAGAGGAGCTTGCTCATTTTCTCTCCAAATCACACCTCATCACTTGTGCACTTAACCCTATCCCATCCCACCTCCTCCCCAACATCACCACCACTCTTATCCCATCCCTAACCCACCTCTTCAACCTATTACTAACTTCTGGTACCTTCCCTTCTGCTTTCAAACATGCCACAATCACGCCTATCCTTAAAAAGCCAACCCTCGATCCAACAGCCACGTCCAGCTATCGCCCAATATTGCTGCTCCCATTCGCTTCTAAACTCCTGGAGCAGCATGTCCATGCTGAACTTTCTTCCAACCTCTCATCTAACTTGCTCTTTGACAATCTACAATCTGGCTTCCACCCCCATCATTCCACTGAGACAGCCCTGCCCAAAATTACCAACGACCTATATACAGCCAAAGCTAACAGACAATACTCTATACTCCTCCTTCTAGACCTGTCCTCTGCTTTCGACACAGTTGACCACTGCCTCCTACTACAGATCCTCTCCTCCTTTGGCATCAAAGACCTCACCCTATCCTGGATCTCCTCATACCTTTCCAACCGCACATTCAGCATCTCCCACTCCCACACGACCTCCTCATCCCACCCCCTCTCTGTTGGAGTCCCCCAAGGCTCTGTTCTAGGACCCCTATTCTTTTCAATCTACACACTTGGCCTGGGCAACTCATAAAGTCCCACGGATTCCAGTACCACCTTTATGCTGATGATACTCAGATCTACTTCTCTGGCCCAGACATCACCTCTCTGCTCTCCAGAATCCCAGAGTGTGTATCAGCCATATCCGCCTTCTTCTCCTCTTGCTTCCTCTCCTCAAACTCAATGTGGACAAATCTGAACTGATCATCTTTCCCCCATCTCACAGATCTTCCTTACCCCACCTTTTTATAACAATTGACAACATCACGCTTTCCCGCGTACCGGATGTCCGCTGCCTCGGAGTAACCCTTGACTCTGCCCTGTTCTTCAAACCACACATCCAAGCTTTCTCCACCTCCTGTCGCCTCCAGCTCAAAAATATTTCCAGAATCCGTCCCTTTCTCAACCCTCCATTCCCTGATCATCTCCTGCCTCGACTATTGCAGCATCCTTTTCTGTGGCCTCCCTGCTAACACCCTTGCACCTCTCCAGTCCATCCTCAACTCTGTCACCTGACTAATTGATCTCTCTCCTCGCTACTCTGCTTCTTCCCTCTGCAAATCTCTTCACTGGCTCCCATTCCCTCAGCGTATCCAATTCAGATGACTAATACTGACCTACAAGGCCATCTACAACCTGTCTCCTCCATACAGGCGGAAGACCTGTGAAGACTCAGACGTCAAGGTTAGATTTCAGAAAGGCAGATTTTAAGGGATTCAGAAAGAGAATTGGAGGGATCCAATGGCTGGATATCCTTAAAGACAAAAATGTCCAGGAAGGATGGGAAATCTTGAAAAATGAAATTCTCAAAGCACAGTTGTTAACAATTCCGAAAAGAGGGAAGAATAGGAAGCATTTAAGGAAACCAGGATGGATGAACACAGAACTTAAGCACATGCTAAAAAGGAAGCAAAAAATGTTTATAAAATGGAAAGAAGGAGGCATATCTAAAGAAGAATATAATGCTGTCTGCAGAACCTGCAAGGCACAAATCAGATTATCTAAAGCTGAAAATGAATTGAGGCTTGCAAGAGATGTCAAAAGCAATAATAAAGGATTTTGGGGATATGTCAAAAGTAAAAGAAAAGTCAAAGATGCTATAGGATTTTTACAGGATGAAAATGATGAAATGGTAAGACAGGATGTTGAGAAGGCTGAACTTTTAAATTCCTATTTTGCATCTGTTTTCTCTCAGAAAGAAAATGTAACATCAACTGTTATTCACTGTCCTATTAAGGGAATAGAAGAATCCAGGATATCTATAAACAGAAAGATAGTGAGGAAACACTTAGCTAACCTAAATGTATTCAAGTCTCCAGGTCCAGATGAATTACACCCCAGAGTACTGAAGGAGATAGCAGAAGAAATTTTTGAACCCCTCTCCATAATCTTTGAAAATTCTTGGAGAACAGGAGAAGTGCCAGAAGACTGGAGAAGAGCAAATGTTGTTCCTATCTTCAAAAAGGGGAAGAAGGTGGACCCAGGCAACTATAGGCCGGTGAGTCTGACTTCTATACCAGGAAAGATCTTTGAACAAATTATTAGACAACATGTATGTCAATACCTGGATAAGAATGAAGTGATTAAACAGAGTCAGCATGGGTTTGTAACTAATAAGTCATGTCAGACTAATTTAATTTCCTTCTATGATGGTATTACTGATTGGGTGGATCAAGGAAATGCTGTAGATATAGTATATCTTGACTTCAGCAAAGCATTTGACAAAGTCTCTCATACAATCCTTATTGAAAAAATGACTAAGTATGGAATGGACAAGGCAACTGTTAGGTGGATTCATAACTGGCTTAGTGATCGGACCCAAAGAGTGGTCGTAAATGGCTGCACATCCAGTTGGAAGAATGTCTCAAGTGGGGTACCACAGGGCTCTGTCCTGGGCCCTGTATTGTTCAACATCTTTATCAACGATTTAGATGAAGGAATTGAGGGTAAACTGATTAAATTTGCTGATGACACAAAGCTAGGAGGGATAGCTAATACTAGAGAAGAGAGAGAGAGGATTCAAAAAGATTTAAATAAACTGGAGAAGTGGGCAGCAACTAACAGAATGGTTTTTAACAGGGAGAAATGCAAAGTACTACATCTGGGCAATAAAAATGAAAAAAGCATATATAGAATGGGAGGAATAGGGCTAAGTGACAGCACATGTGAAAAAGACTTGGGTATACTAATAGATCACAGACTGAATATGAGTCAACAGTGTGATGCAGCAGCAAAAAAGGCAAATGCAATTCTAGGATGTATTAACAGAAGCATACAGTCTAGATCACGTGAAGTAATTATTTCCCTCTACTCCTCTTTGGTCAGACCTCATCTGGAATATTGTGTCCAATTTTGGGCACCACATTTTAAAAAAGACATCAACAAACTGGAGCAAGTTCAGAAAAGAGCGACCAGAATGGTGACCGGTCTGCAAACCCTGTCTTATGAGGAAAGGTTGCAGGATTTGGGAATGTTTAGTTTGCAAAAGAGAAGACTGAGAGGAGACTTAATAGCTGTCTACAAATATCTAAAGGGCTGTCACATTGTAGAAGGATCAACTTTATTCTCATTTGCACAAGGAAAGACTAGAAGCAATGGGATGAAGCTGAATGGGAGGAGACACAGATTAGATATTAGAAAAAACTTTTTGACAGTTAGAGTGATCAATGAGTGGAACAGGCTGCCACGAGAAGTGGTGAGTTCTCCTTCAATGGAAGTCTTCAAACAGAGGCTGGACAGACATCTAACTGGGATGATTTAGCGAATCCTGCTTTGAGCAGGGGGTTGGACCAGATGGCCCAGGAGGTCCCTTCCAACTCTACGATTCTATGATTCTATGATTCTATGATTCTATACATCTCTGAACTAATCTCCCGATACCTTCCCTCACGTAATCTCCGGTCCTCCAAGACCTCCTTCTCTCCTCCACACTTATTCGCTCCTCACCCAACCGCCTCCAAGACTTCTCCCGAATAACCCCCATCCTCTGGAATTCCCTGCCCCAACACGTCTGGCTAGCAACCACACTCGAATCCTTCAGACGGAACCTGAAAACCCACCTCTTCAGGAAAGCCTACAGCCTGCAATGATCCCCCACTGCCTCCTCACCACTACTGGAGCTACTGCCTCATCACTAGAGCTGCTGCAACCCCCCCCCAACCTACTGTCTTCTTCCCCACGATCCTGTAGCATGTAAGCCCGAAAGGGCAGCGTCCTCTCTCCCCTCTATATCAGTCTGTGATTGTTAGTTTGTTTACTGTAAGTGATATCTGTAATTTATATGTAACCCCTTCTCATGTACAGCACCATGGAACCCATGGTGCTTTATGAATAAATAATAAATTCTAGATGACAGCCTACTTTCCCAAAGTAGCATCCCAATTTCATAGACTATTAGAGGTCGTCCTTCCTTCCTTCTTGTTCTAGTCCAGTAAAACAGAAGGAGGAAAACAATCATACTTTGGATGTTAGAAGATGCAAAATCAGATAACTGGCTGCTACAGAAAGCTGGAGAAAGGATAAATCATTTGTTTTTGTCGTTCCAGGAAAGATGTGGATATTGGTGCGCCTTCTGATCTCTATGCTCCAAGTCGTGGTCCCTCCTTGAATTCTTATTTACTGTGTAATTCTCTCATGGTGCTATCATGGTTGATTGATAAAGTCTTAGTTACTTACCGGTAACAGGATTTTTCGGAATCCATAAAAGCACCCTTATATTCCCTCCTGTCACGTGTGGGTGAGCACTTATTTTGCTAGTGTTGTGATTATACACCTTAAGTTTGTGGTGTTTGTTGTTTTGTTTGTATTGTACTAACCATTGGAGGTCCTCTCGTGCTCTGTAAACCAACTGATGAGAGAGAGTGGTGCTGCCCTTATTAGCCTGTAGGTTTCCTGTCCTTGGTGGGCATATTCCCTCTCTCGTGGTGCTCTCATGGGTTCTGAAAATCCCATTACTGATAAGTAACTAAGAATCTTCGGTTTGCTTTAGTGGCAGATGTGGATGGAGGTGTGAACTCGGCCCAGTTCTCCAAGAATTTAAACAAATCATCAATCCACAGGACCCCATTGATCACTACTAATTGTTTGCTTGAAATTTGCAGTCTTGGTCTCTGATGCTCTGTTCAAAGTCTATGGGACTCATAGAACTAGCTAAATTTGAGTCCCAACCATGGGATTCATAGCAATTAGCAACTATCCTCTGGATGGTTTATAAGTTGTCATTGTTGGTACTATTAAGTCTACTTAATAAAACAAGTCCAAAAAAATAATTTACGCTATGTTATCTCCTTAACAATTAAGCTAATTTTTATTTTTGTGATTTTTTTTTTTTTTTTTTTCACCCCCTTTTCCAAGGGCCATAATGTCTTTACTTTTCCATCAACATAGCCATTTGAGGCCACTTCTGTTTTTACAGGACAAGTTGTAGTCTTGAATAACCCAAATCAGTCTACCAAAAAAAATTGAAAATGGTAAAACCCACCATGTTGCTTGGTTTTTTAGAGTGCAGTTACAAATTTGTAGAGTTTAACTATGATGAGCGCCAGTTGGATGCTCCAGTCCACTGGCTTAGCCTCGCACAGGAGGTGGCCAATGGAAGTCCAACTGCACTGGCTGAGCCTTACAGGAGTTGAAACATGTTGACGATGAGGGCCTTTGTCAGGAACCCGAATGGATGTCCTATTTTACCACGCTGGCTGAACTTCACAGGAGTACTATGATAGTGGCAGCTGAAGCCTTCAACAGGCCCCTGGCTGCCTTGGCAATCCATCTGTACTCCATCATTTTGTTGTGGAGAGTCCGCGATGGGTGCCAGAATGGAAAACCCCACTGGGATTGACATAAATGCTGCTTTCAGAGGTTGAGTTGGCTCCAATTGCTTCTGCCCAGTGTAGATGTGGCTCGACTCATGAGTCTGCTTTATGCACACTCTGAATGTTGGTAATTTATTTTATCAGAACCTTCTTTTGCCTTCAAATAATTTTAGAATTTAAAATATTTTATTGCAAACATTACCTATTCTAAAGTAC
Organism: Dendrobates tinctorius; assembly: GCF_039654945.1. NCBI lineage: Eukaryota > Metazoa > Chordata > Amphibia > Anura > Dendrobatidae > Dendrobates > Dendrobates tinctorius. The sequence goes on along the minus strand of NW_027361703.1, from coordinate 31,549,388 downwards.
GGGAGCTATGAGCATATATTCACACAGGCTGTTTTGTTGCAGACTTTTTTCAGCTGTTCTATTCTTTTAAATGAGGCCTGCAAAACATACATACAGGTGGGCTTCCATAACACTTCAGCAGTGCCACAGGCTGATCGCCTCCATGTCATTCCGAATTGATGCAATAATTGATGCAAAAGGAGCCCCGACCAAGTATTGAGTGTATTTACTGAACATTCAGTAGGCCAACATTTCAGATATTAAAATCATTTTTCAAGCTGGTGTTATCAAGTATTCTAATATACTGAGATAACTAGTGATGAGTGAATTTGTTTGGAAAATGACTGCCAAACATAAAATTGGCACGAATATGGCACATTCGGATTCTTGATCGGAAACCCGAGCAAAATTTTATGCAATCGGTAACATTCGGTAAAAGTGCGGGAAAATATTTTTTGCCACAAAAATATTTTCAGCACTTTAGCAACGACAATGGTGGTGTATCATGAGCATTTGGCACGTGTTTGATGAGGGTAGGGGGTTTGCAGAGCTCAGAGGCGTGGCGTTGTAAGCAGTCATTTTTTTTTTCCTAACTTGGTCTGCACGTTGCAGCTAGACAATCAGGGCACAGGGAACACCCACAATGTCCTGACACAAAGGCTTGTGCCGTTGGCTGCTCAAATCACATGTCCCTCTCCAAATAAATAGAGGGCATCTTGTTTTAGCGCCATTTTGAGACTGTAACAGCGCAGAGAGGCTGCTCCTGACACTGCTACTGTTAACAGCAAGATTTTGGCTAGTTAGTTGGTCGTATATCAGTCAGTGTAGCTAGCTACTGTCTAGTGTGGCTGTTAAATTTACCTTCCTACATTTTTTTTTTTTTTTTTGGCCACAGACAAAGCCACCAGGGCACTTGTCCTACAAGTGTGTTGTGCACTGCTTCTATTGTGCTCCATACACGAGTATAGCATTCTAATTAATATTTTTTCACTAGGTAAATGTGAAAAAGCCTGCTGTATCTCACATTTTAGCTAGTTAGCTAGGTGGTTGTATATCATTCAGATAGTGTAGCGAGCTACTGTCCTGTATGGCTGTTAAATTTACCTTCAGCATTTTTTTTTTTTTTTTTACTGAGGTCCACAAAGAAAGCCAGCAGAGCACGTGTTGTGCACTGTCTCTATCTCCGTGCACGAGTATAGCATTCTAATTCACATGTAGCTATTGAAAAAAATATTAAACAGCCTGCTGTATCCCACCTTGTCATTTAGTGCTGTGGTGATGTAAAACTGTCTGCAGACCTAAGGCACATTAAAAAAAAATTTCAGTTGCAAAAAGTTAGACAACCCACTGTGTATCACACTTGGTTGGGTTGAAATTAAGCTCTAGAGGCCTGATCCTTAGGCCACCAAAAAGTCTTATGTTATTAACGTCCTACAGTAAGGGACCGGACTTTAAAAATAGTTTGTAGCATCTAGTGTGTTATAAAGACCTGATCCATAGGCCCTCTAAAAAATTCTTCCGTTCCTAGTGTCATACCATAGGGGACCTGACTTTAAAATTGTTTGTAGCATATCTTCTTTGTCATACTGGCCTCATCCACACTCAATTTTTTTCTGTGACTAACACGGTACAGCATGCCATATTTCAACTTTGAATTTACTGTTACTGAAATTCATCTGTTTGCAGAAGTGGTGCAGAGTTTAAAATCTAATTTTTAGTTGCTTATACTGTGCTCCTACCACACTATCGGAGCAACATGACTGGGAAAAAGCGAGAACATGGTGGAAGGGGAATTAGGCTTGGTGTTCAACATATACATGGGGTAGGTGTTTAATGTTTATGAAAACACTCATGAAGCAACGTTATGTCCTATGCAAAGACAACTAACAACTTATGTTACTGGACAGGCTACAGCACTACCTTTCTTTGGCAGATGCACAGCGGTGCGCCTTGTAGATGATGCCCAGAAATAGCATGTACTAGAGTGGATGGCAAGCACAGCTTCAAGTGGCCTCAACTCCTCTTCCTCCACCTCAACATCACACCCAGTACAGTCCACAGAGGTGGCACTCAAATTCCCCTTGCTTGCTTCCCCCCCCCCCCGCGTCCCAACTATCTAACTGTTCAACTGACTGTACAGAACCACAGAGGTGAGTCTGAAGAGCTGTTCACACATTCTATGCCATATTCATCAGAAGTGTACTCAAAAGCTTTGCAGAGTCATCTAGAGGAAATCTGCACTGATACCCCAAATTTTTTTAGCTTGGACTCTGGGCAGGACGAAGTACGGTCCGAACAGCATCCTGACCCTCGTCGTCAGATGTTAACCCCTGGGGGGAGGTGATCCTGATGAGACTCAGATATCTGAGGATCACGCGGACTGTACTGTGCTGTCACGGCAAGAAGAGGAGGAGGGTAACTCCAATAACAAGTAATGTGATAACACAGAGGATGATGATGAGGTGTTAGATCCCAGTTGGCGTGAACATAGAGAGACACACCTGAGTAGGTCATTTGAGGAGGTTACGTTGCGCCATCCGTCGCAGACACATAGTGGTGCATTGACGACGAGCGATGCATCCTCAGCCTTAACTGTGCCTCTGACCAGCAGCATCCGTGGGTCTGCAGCTCACAGAGATGGCAAAGGTTGCCTAGCCTGGGCCTTTTTTGACACTGCAAAGGATGAGCCAACTCACGTAATCTGACAACTTTGCAACTGAGTTGAGGTAAAAGTGCAATAATTTGACGACTACATGTATGAACCTTCACATGCGCAATCAACATACTTTACTGTGGGAATCCCACTGTGCAAAAAACGTGGGCCAGTGGACCTCAACAACCAGCCCTTCAATCCCATCTGCTGCTTCTTTCTTCTCCTTTGTTACCGTGCCAACTATTGAGACGCAGAACCTTTGGTTCTTTACCTGCTCCAGTCACGCTGACTGAGAGGCCTCCTTCAGCTGTAACAGAAGCTGACATGCCTGCAGTTTTTGACCGATGTTACAGAATGAACACATCATAAGTTTCTCAATCCACAGTAACATATCCGCCTGCACCTCTCTCACGGTCCAGCAGTTTGTCCGGTTCACCGTACTCCGCCCTCACAGCACTGCAGCCAGCCCACAGTTCTGCAGTTGTGGTCACGTAAAAGATTGTTTCCTCCTGTGCATGACAATACTAAGAGGTTGAACTCCACCGGAAATGCTGCCTTTCCGCCTGGTAGATACAGACAGTTTCCGAAAGCTGATGGCCGTCGCAGTCCCCCAGTGCCAATTACCCAGTCGCCATGGCGCAGACAATATATAGTAACATAGTTATTAAGGTTGAAGGAAGACTTTAAGTCCATCTAGTTCAACCCATATCCTATCCTAACTTGCCCTAACATGTTGATCCAGAGGAAGGCAAAAAAAAACCCATGTGGCAAACGGTAAGCTTCACATTGGGGAAAAACTAAGCCCCGGAAGTATTTTGCTGTGTTCCGGGGCTTAGTTAACTGGCGCATGCGCAGTCCGGCTTTTCGGCTTTGCCCGCAGTTGGGCAAAGCATACTGCGCGTGCGCTAGCTATGAATGCTCAGCGCACGCGCAAAAAATGGCGTACACCTACTCCAATTCAGCAATAACCTGCGGACGGCGGGCAAGGATGGGGAGGCGGCACACAGCGGGAACACCGCCCATCGGACCGGACCGACCTCGTTTTCGCCTGCCGAAGGGTAGATGACAGATTTTTGATGATATTCTAATGTGCTGTATGTGCTTGTCACCAAAAAAGTAAAACAGAATGATTAATCTGAGTTGTAGAAATTATTGCAACAAATCTTAACATGTGACTATACCCTTAAGTTCTACAGTTAGGTTATTAATAATACAATTTAATCTCTTGTTCATTTTCCATCTGGATGCATAGGTGTGGTATTGTGCAACTTTGCATCCTGTGTTATGAATTATGTGACGTGCAGTTCCATTAAGTTAATAGAGCAGAAAATTCCCCCAGTAGTGAATCCTACGTCCAGTGAACTTTATCTCACTTTTACTTCCTGTTAAATATAATGGTCTGGTGCAGAGTATTTTTATTGCGTTCATATTCATATTACTCTGCCTGCTTATGGAAAAATATGGCCAATTTTGTTTCTTGTTGTCTAGTCATCTCTTGAAATACCGTACATAAGTGTTTAGAATAAGAAATTAAATGTTTTGTTCTAAAAGGCGAGTCATGGTATTCATATTATGGTGTTCCGAATAAGGGATGCATTCAGCAGAGGCCTCTGTACAGAGCCTGTATGCTGTACATAGATATTCTTCCCTAGAATCTGAATATTACATAATACTACAGTTTTGAAACTTGAAACGTAAAGGGTTAGTGGCTCATTCATTTTTCTGTATCCGTATTAAGTCTCCATAGAAAACGTCACCCTAAAAGTTAAAATTTTCGCTTTTGAACCCCATTCACGACATACGCCGTACCTGTATGGCACATGTCGGGTCTCTCCTTATGATGTGAGCTTAGGCACTTACTGAGCCCACATCTTTTATGATACATGTCAGCTACTTTCAACACCTGACATGTTCCCCTAACAGCCGTGAGTGGAATCAAGATCCACCTGTTAACCTGTTATTTCACGCCACTAATCCCTCCCATCAGTGCCCATGTCACATGAAAACAGGTTGCCGATGGGTTTGCTTGACAACCCAGGGTCTACGGTGGACCCTTGTGGTTGTCATTGCCCAGTGCTCCGCACTCATAGCAAGTGAGCATTTCTGCTACACAGAGCAGGGCCGAAACCCTACTCTGTGTGGCACAGGCAATCTGATGATCACAGCTTCTAGTCTCCCATGGAGACTATGGAAGCAAGTGTAAAGTTAAAAAAAAAAAAAAAAAAAAAAAATTTAAATAATGAAAAAATATAAGTTTAATTCACTCCCCATTCACCCAATTCAAAATAAAAAAAAATATAAAAAATACACATTTGGTATCGCCGCGTTCAGAATTACAAGGTCTATCAATATATAAAAAAATTAATCCAATTGGTAAATGGAGTTATGAGAAAAAAGTTAACACCCAGAATTCCGTTTTCGCTGCAACATTGCATTAAAATGCAATAACGGTTGACCAAAAGATCATATCTGCACCAAAATAGTATCAATAAAAACGTCAGCTTGGCACATGAAAAATAAGCCCTTATTCAGCACCAGATCCCAAAAAATGGAGATGCTCCAGGTCTTGGAAAATGGCACAATTATTATTTATTTTTTCTCCAGTCACCTTCCACGACAGTCACCTTGGAGGTTGTCTCCCCACCCTAATGGGGGACAGGAAACACACAGCGGTTAAATAACCCTCCCCTTCCTGCTACCTCCAGTGTTTTTCCTGTCCCCCAGTGGGGCATGAAGAGGTTACAGAAGGGGCTGCCGTGGCCAGCGAGCAGAGCTCCTACATACTTACAGCTGGGCAGCCGAGGTCGGGGGGGGTTTGCCTCTCCTCCTCCGTGTCGCTGCTCCCGTCTTCACCTCCCGGTGTGACTCGGGACTTGTCTGCCCCTCCCGTGCCCCCCGGGGCAAAGCGGGGCGGTATAGTGCTGGCCGGGGTCCTCCCGTTAGCTCCCCGGCTTTCTCCTTCCTCCCACGCTGCTGTTCGAGGCTGGCGTTGGAGGGGGCGGAGCTTCAGACCGGAAGTGACATCGGCGTGCACTTTCTGTTCGCGTCCTCCAGCGTCTCCCGGGACGGGGACGCGCACCGGGACCCGGGGATCCGATGGCAGCAGGGGTCGGACGGCAGTTCCTCCCCATGGACCAGGAGGAAGGAGGGGCACAATATGACGGACGCTGAAAACGCCCATATAAGGGTGCCACAGACTCCAGGTAAGCACAGTGTGTCTGTATGAGTGCGGACATGGACGGTGACAAGCCCTCAACTGCTGCATCTGCGGAGCCCAGCGTGAGTAGCAGGGCCGGTCCCTAAACTGTCAAACTTTAGTGGCACGGGTCTGAGCAAGCATTCTCTCTCTTCTTGTAGGAGGACAAGGCCTCTGCCCCAAGAAACCCTCGCAAATGTGGTATCTGTGGTGCCAGGTTCCCTTCTGATTATAAAAAGAAGCTATGCCAGCCCTGTACGCAGAACATTCTGCGCATCGAACAGCCCTCCCTGTTTGACAGCATAAAAACTCTCATTAGACAGGAGGTTCAGACCTCCATGGCGGCCCAGACCCCGGTGACCCAGGGCCCTCCCCCAAAAAAGAGGAAAAGGGCACCTAAGGAGGCCGACTCAGATTCAGGAGAAGTCTGCTCCTCCGGGTCAGAGGATATTTGGGAGAATGAGGGCTCCACATCTACCTCCAAACACGACGCAAAGAAATACTATTTTTCCTCTGAGGATATGGAGGAGTTGGTCTCCATGGTGAGAAATACCATGGGGGTTGAGGAGGAGGAGGTGAAGCTCTCAGTCCAGGATGAGATGTTTGGGGGGGCTGAAACCCAGAAGTAGAAAGGGCTTTCCGGTTCACGAAAACATACAAAATCTAATAGCTCAGGAGTGGTCCTCCCCCAAGATGGCACTTAGTGTAACATCAGAACTAAAAAGCCGCTTTCCCCTCAAGGGTGACAGCTCTATTTGGGAAATTCCTAAAATAGATGTGCAGGTCTCTAAAGTGACTAAAAAGACGTCCCTCCCCTTCGAGGATTCTTCCCAGTTGAAGGATCCGATGGATCGTAAAATAGAAAGTCACCTTAAGAAATCCTGGGAAACTTCTACGAACTTGCTTAAGGCAAACGTAGCCTCTACTTGCGTCGCCAGATCATTGTTCTTCTGGCTTCGTATATTAGAGGAACACCTCTCGGGGGGGTACTCCCAGAGAAGAAATCTTAGACTCCCTTTCCCTCCTCCAAAAAGCAACAGGCTTTTTAGCCCATGCTTCGGGAGAAACGGTGCGGGTAGCAGCAGGGTCCCTAGTCCTTACAAATTCGGCCAGAAGAGCCCTTTGGCTGAAGTCATGGGGAGGTGACGTCACCTCCAAGACAAAACTCTGTGCCATCCCCTTCCAGGGGCTCCACGTGTTCGGACCAGTCTTGGATGACATCCTCGAAAAGGCCTCCGACAAAAAGAAATCTCTACCCGAGCAGAGAGTCGCCAAGAGACGGTTTTTTCGTCCCCCAAGAGAGCAAGCCTCCCAAAGGGAGTTAGAGGGAAAGGCAAGACAGGACAATGGAGGGGGCTAGAGGGAAAAACATCCTTGTCCCTCAGCAACAACGTCCCCCGGACAAACAGTGACTCCCCAGTGGGGGGTCACCTCACTCAGTTCTTCGCCCAATGGCAGGCCACGACCTCGAACCAGTGGATCCTGCATACGATACAATTTGGGCTAAAACTGGAGTTCGGACACCCCCCCCCCACACACTGTTTAAGAGTCACCCCTACACAGTCCCCAAGTCTCCAAAAAGTTCTACTTCTTGAGATCTTCCGATAGAAGATCTATTATGGGAAGGAGTAATTTCATACGTACCTCAACAGGAAATAGGCAGAGGACATTACTCCTGCCTATTCCTGGTGAAGAAGCCCTCCGGGAAGCACAGACTTATCATAAACCTAAAACCCCTGAATCGATTCATCAGATACCGGAGGTTCAAGATGGAGTCAGTAAAATCGGCAATCCCTCTTATTGGACAGGGCTGGCTGATGGCTACGATAGACCTAAGGGACGCGTATTACCATGTCCCAATTCATCCGGATCACCGGAAGTTCCTGAGGTTTGCGGTGTCCCACGAACAAGGGATCAGCCATCTCCAGTTCAACGCCCTTCCATTTGGCGTATCCCCAGCACCAAGGGTATTTACGAAGATTATGAGGGAAGCAGTCATTTCTATCCATCTTCAGGGAATATGCATCGTTCCATATTTAGACAATCTGCTCATTATCTCTCCATCAGTGTCCCGGCTGAACCAGGACGTGTCCAAGACCCTGCAGATGCTCGAATTCCTAGGTTGGATCCCGAATCTCCAGAAGTCGAACCTTCATCTTTCCCCAAGGAAAAAATTCCTGGGGATCCTTTTGGATTTAGAAAAAAGGATGTCCTTTCTTCCCGAGGATCGTTAATCAGACCTTCGTCGGAGAATAATCCGGTTCAGAGAACAAAGGGCACCGACACTGAGGGACGCCATGTCTGTCCTGGGTTCCCTGACAGCATGTATTCAGGCGGTATCCTGGGCACAGGCACATACGTGAATCCTCCAGTCATACGTCCTGGTAAGCGCAAGGAAGTATCGGAACAATCTGTTGAGAAAGATTTCACTTCCAGGACACATAAAATCGGCCCTCTTGTGGTGACTGAATTACAGGAACTTGAGACAAGGAATAAGCTGGGACCAGCTTCGTCTGAAAATACTCTGTACCGATGCCAGTCTCAGAGGTTGGGGAGCCGTGGTGGAGGAGTCTTACTTCCAGGGACAATGGTCCCAGAACACAAGAACCAGATCCTCAAATCTAAGGGAATTGAAGGCAGTGGAAGAAGCACTAAAAGCCGCTTCATCCCTTATCCAGAACCATCACGTCCGGATATACTCCGACAACATAACCACGGTAGCATATCTCAGATACCAGGGGGCACGAAGTATGCCAGTTTGAAGACAGTGGCAAAAAGAATCTTCCTATGGGCATAAAAACACCTATAATCCATCTCTGTGGTACACCTGAAAGGGTCAGAAAACATCCAGGCGGACTTCCTAAGCGGGAAGGACGTCCATCCCGGAGAGTGGTGTCTGAATCAGGAAGTCTTCCAGGCTCTGACCTTAAGATGGGGAGACCCAGAAGTCAACCTATTTGCGAATGCTCAAAACGCGAAGACAACAACCTACTTCTCCCTCAATCCCATGTACGGAGCCCGGGGGACGGATGCGTTCGCTCATCCATGGGTCTTCAAACTGCCCTACGCCTTTCCACCAATCCCTATGTTGGCAAGGACACTACAGAAAATCAGATCAGACAGGGTCACGACAATCCAGGTGGCTCCAATGTGGCCAGGACGGAGCTGGAACAATGCCCTGTTGGACATGGCTCTGGAAGGTCCCTTGCTTCTACCCCAAAAGACCGACCTCCTTTTCCATTGGCCCTTACTGCACCCAAACCCCAGCAAACTGAGTCTAGCAGCTTGGCTATTGAGGCCAACATTCTGAGGACCAAAGGGCTATCTGATGAAGTAATCCGGAACCTGCAAAAAAGTAGAAAGCTGGTAACTAATGCCATATATGGCAAAATATGGAAGACATTTTCTTCCTGGTGTCTTCCTAAGGTCCCTGACAACTTCCATCACAATATTGCCCAGGTCCTAGATTTCCTGCAAAAAGGGTTAGAGCTAGGACTTACTCCAAGCACACTGAGGGTTCAGGTATCTGCCCATAGTTCTTTTTTTGACCAAGACTTGGCCAGACACAGTTGGGTTAAACGATTAATGACCGCTGCAAGCAGAATACGGCCTACACTCCCTAGTCGGATTCCCCCCTGTGATCTTAATATAGTGCTTAATAGCCTAACACAGGCCCTGTTTGAGCCCTTGTCAGAAATTTCATTGAGGATTCTCACACTCAAAACAGTCTTTCTTGTAGCAATCACCACTGCTAGGCGGGTGGGGGAACTACAGGCACTATCGGTGCAAGAACCATACCTCCTACTCATCTCGGACAGTATAGTACTGCGCCTAGACCCCTCCTTTATGCCCAAAGTGGTGTCAGACTTCCATCGAGGCCAGGATATTGTGTTGCCCTCATTCTGCCCAAATCCTTCTAATACGAAGGAAGAAAGGTTCCACACCCTGGACGTTCGCAGGGTGGTCCTCCATTACCTTGAACTAACCAGGGATTGGAGAATCGACCAGAATCTGTTCATTCAGTATTCATGACGGAATAAAGGAAAGAAGGCGGCAAAAAACACGATAGCAAGTTGGATCAAGCAGTCCATCTCCCTGGCATATTCATAAAGAGATCTCTCCTCCCGAGATGCTAAAAGCCCACTCCACTCGATCAGTCGCCACATCATAACATTCCTTATTCAAAATCTCTTTTACCTTGTACAAATCTCCCACTTTACCAGCACCAAAACAACCCCAGACCATCACATTACCTCCACCATGCAAAACAGATGGTGTCAGGCACTCTTCCAGCATCTTTTCAGTTGTTCTGCGTCTCACAAATGTTCTTCAGTGTGATCCAAACACTTCAAACTTGGATTCGTCTGTCCATAACACTTTTTACCAATCTTCCTCTGTCCAATGTCTGTGTTCTTTTGCCCATATTAATCTTTTCCTTTTATTAGCCAGTCTCAGATATGGCTTTTTCTTTGCCACTCTGCCCTGAAGGCCAGCATCCCGGAGTCGCCTCTTCACTAGAGTTGAGCGACTTTGGTCGGATCAGGTTTCGTGAAACTCGACTGAAACAAAATTTGTTTCAGATGAAACTGGTCCGACTAGGGCAAAAAAAAGTCAGAGTTCATCCACATTCATCCACTCAATGCAGACTTTTTTTCCCCATTGACTTGCATTGGGGTCGGGTTTTGGACGAAACTCCGACTTTTTTTGCCCTAGTCGGACCAGTTTCATCTGAAACAAATTTTGTTTCAGTCGGGTTTCACGAAACCCGATCCGACCAAAGTCGCTCAACTCTACTCTTCACTGTAGACGTTGACACTGGCGTTTTGCGTGTATTTAATGAAGCTGCCAGTTTGAGAACCTGTGAGGCGTCGATTTCTCAAACAGCAGACTCTAATGTACTTGTCTTGTTGCTCAGTTGTGCAGCGGGGACTCCCACTTCTCTTTCTAGTCTGGTTAGAGACTGTTTGTACTCTCCTCTGAAGGGAGTAATACACACTGTTGTAGGAAATCTTCAGTTTCTTGGCAATTTCTCGCATGGAATAGCCTTCATTTCTAAGAACAAGAATAGACAGTCGAGTTTCACATGAAAGTTCTTTTTTTCTGGCCATTTTAAGAGTTTAATGGAACCAACAAATGTAATGCTCCAGATTCTCAACTAGCTCAAAGGCAGGTCAGGTTTATAGCTTCTCTAATCAGCCAAACTGTTTTCAGCTGTGCTAACATACTTGCACAATGGTTTTCAAGGGTATTCTAACCATCCATTAGCCTTCTTACACTGTTAGCAAACACAGAGTACCATAAGAACACTGGATGATTGTTGGAAATGGGCCTCTATACACCTATGAAGATATTGCATGACAAACCAGACGTTTGCAGCTAGAATAGTCATTTACCACATTAACAATGTATAGTGTATTTCTGAATCAGTTAATGTTAACTTCATTGGAAAAAAAACTGTGCTTTTTTTTTCAAAAATAAGGAAATTTCTAAGTGACCCTAAACTTTTGTGTGACAACCATGCAGAGGAATAGGAAATCACGAAGGGGGCAAACGCTTTTTCACACAAACCGTAATTTTTTTTTTCAGCAGAGCCGTATGAGGGCTTGTTTTTTTTTATTTTACTGGAGGAATTGTAGATTTGAATGTATTGGAATTTTTTCACGTACCTAGGAATTTTTTAAGTGTATTAAAAGATATATAGCATGTTCATTCTCACCCTCTGAGCAGGTCCAGATGACAAGTATATTCTTTCATTTGATAGAATCTGGGGATTTATGGAAGTCACACTGTGATTAGGCTCTGATAAGAGTGCAAGAGTTCGCATGGTGTGATTTGATAATTTCGGACGAGGAGAAGATAGAAATTTCTTCATTTTGTCAGTGTGCAGAAATCGGACTGCACTCAGATGTCGTACAAGTGCTATACAATGATTCCACAGACCCGTTGACTTGCTTGGCTGAGTGCGATCTGAATATTGGATCAAACTCTGATATGTGTACAGCCCCATAAGCTAATATTGGTCTGAATGTGATCCGATGTTTTGTTCAATTGCATTTGGACTGAAAGTACACTTATCTGCACCTGCACTTATAGTGGAAAGCACAAAGAAGAGAAGCCACAAAAAACTACTTCAAAGCTGCCAGTGAAGCCGCTTGCGAAAAATGGCTCTACTGCTGGGAAAAAAGGTGTTGTGTGTAGATGGTCTTAGTGGTCTATGTCAGCCATAAAAAGTGGTCTGTCATATGGTCTCCTAAATCATGCACAAAGTTCTACTAGTAAAAAGAGAGGTTTTGATGTACAACTTTATAATGATCATGACGTTATTATCCCAAACATAACAGACTCAATCCTGGAATAATTCAGGAAGTGAGTTTTATTATTCTGTAATGCAAAATGACTTAATTTTTTGAGTCGGAGTAATTTTCCATAATAACTTCTGCACAGATATCAATTGTGTACCATGTATAATTAGAGAAAAGTCTATAAATAAGACCTATGGTATACTGACTTGGGTATGCAGCACTATTACACACTGTTATGGATAAAATGATCTTGTCTTTCATGTGCTACAAGTCATAGCTCCAACCTTTCCAGGGCTTACTTTGACGATAACTATTTGCAAGCTGATCCTTTTCCTCCTCTTTTTTTTTTGAAGTGCCCTGAATCTGCCCTAGTCCCTGGAGAGGATGAAGTGGTGAAAGGATGGCGCTGTCTCCTGCACGATTGCACAATGGCCAGAGAGGACTCTGTGAAGTGCCTGCGCTGCCTGCTCTACGCCCTCAATTTGCTTTTCTGGGTGAGTCAAGAGGGCCAGGCAGTTCAAGTCTGTCAAGCAGGTGGCAATGCCTCGACTCGGGTTACAGCTGGCCAAGCGAGAAGGCACCAAAGGGCACAGCTAAGCATGAATTCATTTAGCAGGATTACTATGTATTTTCCGAAGATCTAAGGGTTGTCTTCTAGGAGCTCCTTTGATCAATATACACTGCTGCCACATGTGCCATTTCTCGTGCCAGCTTTTCTCTACTTATCAAAGGGAAAGGGTGATAAATAACTGCCCTGGAATTATAGAAGCAGTGTGTTTCTTTCATCATCCTCCTAACTGGTACCAGTCATGTGCTCTACAGCCATAGCTAGAATTATTCATTAACTTCCTAAGTGTGAAATGAATATTCAGAGCCTGACCAAGCCCTCCACTGCATTCATTTGAAAGTGATAGAGGAGGACTTTCCATTGGCATGCAAGATGGTAAAAGTCCGTGGCTGATGCTGAAAGTGAATGTTGGCGTTTGTAGTTCCAAACAGCTGAGATAACTGCGAGCTACACTTTGTTCCATTATTAAGATTGTGCAGGGGTATAAAATCCCAGGAGAACTGGGCTCTGCCGTCCTTCTCAGTGTCATTCATTGGTAGGAAACACATCCTCACTGGTTAATGAGAAAAGCATTTCTTCTTATCTGGACTGGATTGTGCTTGTTTAACCCTGAACGTTGAGGCCAATAATAATAACAGTATGTTTTGAGAGTTACTATAATTTTCCGTGGTAAGATGCAGTTTATTCCAGGAAAAATGTTTTGAGTGTATAGTTTACAAGAGTGCACCATGCGAGAAAGTTATTAAGGACTGTGTACCAAAATTGGGGGTGAAAAAAAGATTATTTCACACCATCCATTTGCATAATTTTTTTTTCCCCGACCTGGCCATTTTTTCTAAAGGTGTAGGGTTTTATGGAAGTTAAATTTAAATATAATTTACACCATAAATTGAAGTAAATTATAATGCAAATGTGCACCTTGCTATATTTTGTGTAGGTATAAGTTTCTGCAACATGGATGGACTGTGAAACACTTAAAGGGGTTTTCCCACTAACATAGATAATTATAAGGTTGATTATAATCAATAGATCTTGGAATAATAGTTTCCACAATAGGATGTGTTTAAAATAAAATGTTCCTGTGCTGAGATAATCCTATAAATGTTCCCCTGTTGTGTACTGTGTAATGGCCGTGTCTGATCGTGCAGAAGCATGGTCTGATCATACCACAGCTCCTGGGCAGGGGGAGGACCAAGAGAATATGCAGACATTACAGCAGAGGATCACAGCTGATTCTTTCTGTGAGGTAAAGCTCTGCCTGTTTTTTTTTTTTTATTTTTTTTTTATTTATTTATATAAATGTTTACCTCAAAGAATTATTTGCGATCCCATGCTGTAATGTCTATATGTTTTTTTGCTTCCCTTCCCCTGCCCAAGAGCTGTGGTATGATCAGACCATATTGCTGTATGGTCAGACACAGCCATTACACGGTACACAAGGGCACAAGATTGTTTCTGCACAGGAACATTTTTTTTCTAAATCCAACCAACCTTTTAGACACATTAAAGGGTGTTGTACAACAAGCAAAGTTAATCTCCGAGATCCTATACCAATATGTAGTAAGTGTAATATTAATAATAGCAAATATCTCCAATTAGAAATGTAGTATAGTTTTTCTGATTCGTTATGTTTCTTTCCTCATGTGCAGGCATTGTAGGACCTGGGGTATTCCTGGTTATGACCACTAATGTAGTGACTGTTAGATAGCTAATTGCTAGCAGTCGTAAACATGGATACCAAAGGTCCTGCAATACCTGCACATGAGGAAAGAGACAATAGGGAATCAGAAAAATTATTCTACATTTCTACTTGTTGCAACAGGCTCTTCGAGATGGGAATAACCCCTTTAACTTTGTTCGTGGGACAGCACCTTTTAATGTGTTTAAAAGGTGTGCATAAAGTAGGCGCATCTTATGTACCGTATTTTTCAGATTATAAAGACACACTTTTTTCCCCCAAATTTGGGGGGGAAGATGGGGGTGCATCTTATAATGTGTATATAACTTACCGGTACCGTTGCTGCAGGCTGGAATGAGCGGTGTCTGGCAGTGCTGCGGGTGTCTCCGGTGCTGCCAGGATTCTGCTGACCTTGTGTGAAAGTCTAGATCCCCGGCAGTTCCATGGTTTCCTGTGCGGTGGACTCTGGGAAAATGGCCGCCAGCGCTGAAGTTTCATCTCTCGAGATCTTGGTGCTGAGATCTCCATCTGCGCATGCGCCGCCCCCGGCGGCCATTTTCCCGGAGTCCACAGCACAGGAAAACATGGAACTGCCAGGGCTCTGGCCTTTCACAAAATGTCGACAGAGCCGCTGGACACCCCCGTAGCACCCAGGGCTGTGGAGTCGGTAAGCCAAACCTGCGACTCCGACTCCTCAATTTCCCTTACACCGACTCCAACTCCGACTCCGACTCCACGACTCCGACTCCCACACATATTGCTTATATTTAAGTGAAAAATTGAAAAAATTTATTGTAGTACAATGTGAACCTCAGACATTTAATCATTTTTATGATCCAATAATCAAGATGTTTAGATAGAACAGAATATATATTGGTGTACTACCCGGTTTTCATTCTTTTTGGTACAGATACGATATGGATAGACAGATATGGATAAATGGATATATAGATAGAGCAGATTTCTAATCTGCTTTTGCTATTGAAAACATTATCTATGAGCTCAAAAACCTTTCAGGTGATGCAGTTTTTTAAAAAGATGATCAGCTTTTGCAGCTGAAAAACATATCCTCAAAAAACACAGGAAAAACGTTGTGTGTGAATGTAGCCTTAGATCAGGAATATAACAGCCATTTATAGGACATTTCATAACTTTCCCAAACTCCTATGAAAAAATATTCAGCACATCCTGCATTGAATTACTGTACCCAATTTATTATATATTTTAGGAGTCGGTCCATTTTATACCGACTCCAACTCCGACTCCACCAAAATGAGCACCGACTCCGACTCCACGACTCCGACTCCACAGCCCTGGTAGCACCGCCGGGCACCTGAGACACCCGCAGCAGCATCGGGCAGAAGCGCTGGACACCACAGCAGCACCAGACAGCCGCAGTGGCACGCCGCACATCTGGACACCCCCTCATCCCAGCCTGCGGCCTGCAGCATCAACCAACTCATGCCTCCTCCTGCAGGAACCATGGGATCCCGCTTCACTGCAGCCACCACCCCCGGTAAGCAATAATCTCATTTGCACAAGCAAAGACTAGAAGCAATGGGATGAAACTGAATGGGAGGAGACACAGATTAGATATTAGAAAAAACTTTTTGACAGAGTGATCAATGAGTGAACAGGCTGCCACGAGAGGTGGTGAGTTCTCCTCCAATAGAAGTCTTCAAACAGAGGCTGGATGATTTAGCGAATCCTGCTTTGAGCAGGGGATTTGACCAGATGGCCCAGGAGGTCCCTTCCAACTCTACGATTCTATTCTATTATTCTGAGACGCATGGATTATAAGAAGCACCACCATTTTATTAAAAAAAAAAAATTCCTATTTTTCTCCTCAAAATTTGAAGTGTGTGTTATAATCTGGAAAATACGGTATTTGTTTGTCCCCCTAAAATCTTCTTCAGCAGTCAATATCTGGTATATGTAGGAACAGTTTTTTCATGTCACTGTTTGTTTTGGTAACATATTTGTAAATGGAGTAAGGACAAAAGAGACATCATCCTACTGGCATAGATGTAGAAAGTACTATTAAATACATTAATTACGCACACAAGATGGACTTCATGTACTGGAATTATATCTTTATATTAGGCATTAGTTATGTTTCGGCACCTAAAATGTACCGTATATTTTTTTTTTTTATTATTATGGAGCTGTGCTGGTATCACACATTGTTTCTGTCTGCTCCCCCTGATGATTTCTTCTTTCACAGAAGCTACGTTCCTTAGCTGGAAGCAGAGAGCCAGCTCTGCACCCGCATCTCACAGCGTCAATCTCCCAGTATCCAGGATTTCTTCAGAGGAGGCAGCAATGCAGTAAACTAGTGGATAACTGCAGTGCTGCCCCCTGTTCCAGGAGGGGCGATGGACGCTGCATGGAGTTTGTGCAGCACCAACCTCCTGTGACGTCACGTTTCAAACTCTTCTCAAACGGAACGTCACAGGAAGTACAATTAAAAAAAAAAAAAAAAAAAAAGAAAGAAAAAACACACATTTAGGGA